>NC_091131.1:85210829-85552829 GCF_040183065.1 Periplaneta americana
GGTGTCTTGTCTTCCTAAATAGGCATAAATAACACAAAATTTCTCACTGTTTAGCAGACATGAGCCCACAATGTTCCCTCCCCTTGTCTCTCAGTTCTACTATTGTACTTCGTAGTACAGTAGTGAGTGTGGCCCAATGTTGCTGTGTGTTTAGGAAAACAGAAAGAGAAACACATGCTATAAATAAAGTTTATATAGTTAATTCATTGTCACAATGTCCTTTTTCGGGAATAAATAATAATGAAAGAAGGAAAGTTTTAAATAAAGAGATGCATACGTCAACATTGACAATTTTTCAGAAAGATAATCTTAAAACGCGAGCTTCCAATGCATCCTGGTATAGGTTACATAAATTGTTATGTTGTATTGTGGTACAAAATGAACTTTTCTGTTGGCCGTGCCTGTTGCTGTCAAAAGAAAAAAGAACAATATGTCTACTGAGGGCTCCAGAGACCTGAAAAATATTTCCATGGGAATTTCAACATATACTTCTTTAGCTGAGCATAATATGCATTGCTTCGTCATACTCAGTCAAAGAAACAAACAACGCAGCAACTGATTTGATGACTGGCATTATTTGTCAATAATAATAATAATAATAATAATAATAATAATAATAATAATAATAATAATAATAATAATAATAAATTACAGTAATAATTATATTAATTATACAAGAATAATAATACATTAATAATGATATTAATATAATAATATTGTCACGAATAATAAACATTCTCTTTGGGAGGTACACAGCAAAACTACTTACATGAGGCCACACCGGCCGCTATTGGTTGAAGATGAACACCAACAACGGCAGGATATAACAACATTGCCAGGATACGGGAAGTTGTACGAACTGATAGGCCATTAACAGCCAAAATGATAGCACAAGAATTGAACATGAATCGGGAAACTGTTCGCCTTATTCTAACTGAAGGCCTGGACATGAGAAAAAAATTGTGCAAAAACGGTTCCAAAAAATCTCACAGGGCAACACCGAGATAATCGGAGAAATGTGGCTGTTGATCTGTTTCAACACTGCCACAACCTAAGACGTCCAAGAGGCCGTAACCCAGGCTTTAAACAGAGTCTCAAAAGATGAGTTTTACAGCTGCTACTAGCAGTGGCAGCAGCGTTGAAATAAGTGCGTGCAGTTTCAAGGGAACTACTTTGAAGATGATCACATTGCAGTTAGTTAAAAATGAATGTAACAGTGTCATTACTTTATTGTCCGACCTCGTAGGCTATTTGAAACAGGTCTCGATACGACAGAATTGTCTACCGTATCACATGTGCTTTGTTGTGTCGCTTTGCTGTGTCTTATGTGACGTCGTTTTTACGTAGTTGGTCGAAGTTCAGTATCACTTTACCCGAATGGTGTACAATGTTAGCACTTACGACTCCACGTCTTCCTTCCATTTCTAACGCCGTCGTAAAAGACAGAAGAACTTTAGCTGTATAGCCTAGCTGTTGCAAGGACCCGACCCCTTAGGGACAGTGTGAAAATTGCTCTGCTTCCAACAGAATACTGCAGTAAAGAATTTTAACATCTGAACACCGTAATTTATTTACGGTGTTTGCATGCAACAAGAAGCAAAACTACTATTTTGTGAGTATAATTATCAACTCTCAGGGCGGTAGTCAACGTCCGGGCACGCAATCATAACGCTATTACATGCAGTTTATACTTTTTAGCTTATTTTCATTTAAGATCACAAATTACATATGAAAGGAACCTTTCAGGGACTAACATCCACTAACCGAAGTAACCGAGGAAACACGTTCACATGTTTTCACAGGTTTTAATGAGAGATTTCAATATTGCGAACATAAAAAATAACGTAGCATCGTGCATTCAGTCAATATCACGACGAACTGTTTATAACTACGAATAAGTTATGCATCTAGGAAGTAAACATTTTATGGTCTCTCTAACCTCTTTTCAATAACCTTTCCTGACCGTGTGATCATACATGGTACAATGCAGTTAATTCTTTACTATCAAATGCAAATGAAAAATATATCGAGAAATTAACTCTATATATATATATATATATATATATATATATATATATATATATATATATATATAGTTAATCTTACATCTTAGGCCTTTACTGTGTTATATTTTTCTGTCAAATTTGTTCATGAAGTCATGAATACAAGACTATACTTATTCCTCTTCTTTTTTTATCGATTATTTAACAGTGCTGTATTGAGTACGAGGCTATCCAGCGAGGATTCGTCATCGGATTACTTGATATTTTCCTATAGTTGGGGAAAACCTCGGGCAAAAAATCAAACCAGGTAACGGGCCCAAGCGGGATTCGAACATATTCCCGCGCACAACTTCGGATATTAGTCCCATTCGTTACCAAGAGATTACGTTGATGGCCCTCTTCCTTTTCCACTTTACCATCATCACCATCATCGTTGTCGTCGTCGTCTCTTAGCGCTCAGTATTCCAGTTTTTTCAACATTTCCAGATATTGTATTTCTTCCCCTTGCCGCTCCCTGTGAGATGATTAAACATTTATTTCCTTGAGTTTCTTTGATGCCTTTTTATAACTCAACATTAGTCTGTTAATAGCATTAAGATTCGGCTCGTTTCACTTTTCATACCTAATGTAATCGAAGAGAGAATACGCCTATGCTGCACTTAGGAATGTTAGACCTACATTTAAGGACTACAGCTTATGTTACTCTCACCTTCGTGGTACAATATTTTCGCACAGGCTTGCAGGTAGGGATTATCGTTTTTCTCCTATAAGTTAAAATATAATAATAATAATAATAATAATAATAATAATAATAATAATAATAATAATCTAAAATAATAATCCATTGTCCGGCAGCCAATGAAAAGCCAATGACGACCACCGACTTCTGATCTGATGTTCACAAACCTCACTAGAAATGAACAATCATCCAACGAGAACATGAAACGTATGATCAACTTTTGTATCCCTGTGTCATAGAAGTCTGTCGCCTGGAATCGGAATCAGTGTGTGACAGATGTCTGCACCTCTCTGTTGATCTCACAGTATGACATTCCGGTGGGGAATATGTTGAAAAATAGCTAAAGAATAAAACTGCTGTATCTGTTCTAATAAATCTTTCCATGAAATTGTATTTTCTTTCAGTAAACGGCCTCAGGCAAACTTACTTTCTAAACGGCCCTCGTAATTGCGCTCGAGTGGCCAACATTTGTATAAGTACTTGTTTTGACATTATTAACACGGTAAAAGAAAAAAAAAAAAACAACTTTATCTGCCCCCATGAGAATGTTCGCCTGTTAGACAACAACGCTACGGCGCGGAGCATATAAAATGTAAACTAGTAATTATTTATAGTTTGTTTTGAACCGCACATTTTCTAGAATCTGTTACAAACGTTTTAAATAAATAATTATCGTGAAACAGTAGCCAACAACAGTTGTAAATTCAATAATGTCTCGGTAGTTCCCCGTAAAGTATGCAATTACCATCACTGTGCATATTGTGATGCAATTAACTACGCTGATGGAGCGAACAATTGCAGCTCAAACAATAAAACATAAAGCATCCTACACACTAACAGAGGCAATTGGCACTCGCATACGATATTAGCAAAACAATTCAAACAAGCAACGGAAGTTTCCTATGAAAGGCACTTACTCAGTAGTAGGCCAACAATTAACTTTTCTTTTCATTAGGAAAGCAATTACAAAATTTCACAGATTAGTAAGCTTACGTATAAATTATGCAACTTACTTTTATTTCTTCCTACGGCCTACTCGAAAAACGCATGCACATACACTGTCGTGAGGTCACAACGGAACTATTAACAACGCCTATAATCATATCCGCTTTCTTACATTTCTTAACAATCGTCTCCTTTCTTCTTAATGTACACAAAGAAAGCAAAATTCTAGATATCATAAACTATTTCTTTATAAAAAGTATATTATTTTACCATTAACCTCTTTAACATGTAAGTAACTGAACCCTATCCTGCACAACAAAAAATTAAGTTATGTTTACATAACTGAGTGGCTCTTTGATATCATAGCCTACATCATACATTCTTATTGCTTTAGTTCAGGCATCATCAACTGTTGCCTTGATGCTCAGCTTTTATTTATTCTTACATCCTTTTGATAGAAAATCAACAGTAAGAGGAGCAACAAGTGAAAAAAAAAAAACATGATCAGAAGTCAATCAGAATTTCCTATCAACCGATAGGTTCCTTCACTGTGTTATAAACATAACAAAATAAATAAATTCGTAACGCAACAGCACATATAAGACCAAGGCCGACCAACCGACTGCTGACCTCACGTCCACATGCTTCAGCAGAGGTGAATGATCACCCAACTAGTACGGACAATTTCTAATCTCCCCCAGCTGTAAGCTCATGCAGATACCTACCCTGAAACTCTGCATCCAGATCTCCACAGCGCAACAGATAGAAGAGAAAGTAGTTGAGTGGCTATAACCGACGTGAATGCTACCCCATGACGTGTCATGCAAGATTACTTTGTTTATCCAACGCGTTGCGCCAGCTGAGTGAGCACTATCTACTCACACTCGGGGTTATCGACAATCTTTCAGTCAAGTTCTAATTTCGCAATCTTGCAGTTAGAATATGCTGTTAACTTTTTTTATGTAAAAAAATACGACCTTCTCCGCATCGAGTTGGGCACCAGTTCCAGGGTGAAAGAAAATATGATAGAATTTAAAATGCTTACTGTAACAACACTATGAGCCATACTAATGTTGTTAGTGGTTAGGCTATGAACAAATGTAACTTGTTATACAGCGACCAATAACGCTATCTCCCTCGCTATGGCATGAGGGTACCAAAATTGCGAATATAATTAGTCGTGCCGCGCGGCCACTCTCCGTAATATTTGGCAACGAGAGCAGCTACAAAACGGTACGAAGATTTGTAATAGCAAGTTCTGCAATATTAAAGCTACAATAGATACGCAAGATATAGTGTAAGTGAAAAGATGGGTTGTAGGCTGAATTTAATTTAGGAATGTTATGAGTAGAAAATAATTATAATTCATGCCCTTCTATAATTATTTCTCTTATTACTCTCCGAAACACATAAAACATTCAAACCAACACAAATTGTACTTTCATTTCCGAAAAAAAGGCGAAGCATCTATGTGCCTGTGTATCCCTGATACAGGGCAGAATGTTTTATATTCGCCAACTGCCGTGGAGACTTATATGCTCAGTTTGATGGGAGGTTTCGCCATAAGCTCATTAACAGTTCTCTCACGAGAAAACTGTGTAGTAGAACTAAACATTAAATTTATACAGAACATTTTACTCTCTGACTTAATCCTCCTACCCAATAAATCTCCAGAAAATAATTGTAGAAAAAAAAATATATATACACATACACACACAGGTATTGTATGGCATTGTTATTGATCTTTTTAAAATAATTAAACACAATTAAATGCCAGAAGCTACTAAAAAACCCAATATCAAAAAGAAACAAACAAAGAGTATTCTTACTTAAGTATTCCAAATTGATCTTCAATACTTTTGTAGTAATAGTAGTAACAGTAGTAGTAAAAGTCTTCTGTCTATTCGCCTCTGTTTCACGTATACAATCTTCCTCTATCCAATCCTTCACCCCATCGTTAAGTTCCGTTGCAGATTAACAGCTCAAATTACGCAGTTAATGTCTATGTCAGTTCGTGTGCCTTGCCCCAAGAATTGCAGCCATGCGGAAGTACCCCTCGCACAGTCGTGGGTAATTTTCACACGCTTATGTCGGAGGGAGGAGAGGATGGGGAAGAACTTTTGCTTGTACAGTTCTTTTGTGGAGTAACGGTTCGGAAGTGATCGACCGTGACTTGGGGACACACACAGCAGATTTAAATAAAAAAAAAGTATTTCTTTTTTTAGTTTCTATAAAATTTGTGCCTGATAATAAATATAATCTTATAATGAGATAAAGAATAATAGTAATTTATGAAGTAGAGACCCACAACAACAGTGAACGAACAGAAGTCAGACAGCTAACATGAGAGACAATTGTAAGGTGACCAGCAAAATACAATACAGCAAACTAGTCTATGTTACAAAACAGAAATATTATTAAAGTCGTGTACGTATGTTAGTAAATTAGGAATGTAAGTAAAATATAATTTGACTTAGCTGTAGAGTTGTTTTTTATTGGGTTATTTTACGATGCTGTATCAACATCTAGGTTATTTAGCGTCTGAATGATATGAAGGTGATAATTCCGGTGAAATGAGTCCGGGGTCCAGCACCGAAAGTTACCCAGCATTTGCTCGTATTGAGTTGAGGGAAAACCCCGGAAAAAACCTCAACCAGGTAACTTGCCCCAACCGGAATTCTAACCCGGGCCACCTGGTTTCGCGGCCAGACGCGCTGACCGTTACTCCACAGGTGTGGACTGTACAGTTGTAAATCTGCGGTAGATTACTATAGAATACTGTAGTTCGCATTCGTACAATACAACGCAACCTTAGATACAACAAGGCTCTGCTAGTTGCATGAACAGGCGTTGTTATCTACCAGTGCTATTAAAATGGCGATATACTAAGCAGAGTCTATAAGATTCGGCATTCGTAACTACAAATCATGAGATCCCGGGTTCGATTCTCGTCCTGAGGATGGAAATTTGTCCTTAACGAGACTAATTAGTAATTACTTTTACTTATAAAAATCAAGGAGTGACTAAGTGTACACATAAGCATATAAAGGATTTCTGTCAGCAGGAGAACCTCAGTGTTCAAGTAAAAGTTCTCAGAATGGGAGCTGTACGATACAAAAACCATCAACAGGAAATAAGCCAAATCCAAATATTTCGTATCAATTAACATAATGCCGTGGTAACTGAACACTTCAGTTATTACTTTTAAAATGTAAGTAAATCAACTGGACTATACATTCAAAATTATTTATAATAAAGTTAATTTTTTTAACATTAAGTAAAATTATTTATATACCTGATATCCAAAATAAAATAAAATAAAACTACTCTAACAAAAATTGCATAATCGAAAGCTTTTGTGACTACCCAAATCATAATATCTTACCATTCAAATCTTTAACGTTGGTATCTCATTTATAGTTGTGAAACTGGGCCTTAATATACGATCACTCAGGTAACTTCGGTAATTTCTGAATATGTACGAGTTCCAGAAACATGGTATCCTAGAAAAATCTATTTCTAATAAAAGAACATTAATTATTGATTAGCAAAATTTCAGTGACTGTCTAAGGCCCAGTTTCATCAACCCTTGTTAAATATTTAACATGTCGTTAAGGCAGTTTAACAATAAACTTAATCGAAGCGATGTTTCATCAACTGTTGTTACAGCTAACATCATGTTAAACCCACTGTTAAATTAACATAACATTCTCCTGCAGTTAAATCTTTAACGTCCTGTTACAGCGTGAATCATGGCTTCCAGGGAACACATGTTACAAGATGCATTATTTTATCCAGATATATTTGGTATGAAAGCAATTAGCTATAATCACTACTTGAACATTTTTAATTATTAGAGACATGTTCACAAATACTTAGAGTGACTGATATTAATATTAACACTGTAACCTCAATAAAGGCAAGATGTGTTTATTAACGTAAGAATGTGATTATTATTCCGTGCTAATACTCAGATATAATTGCAAATTTTCAAAACGATATTTGTTTACTTCATTGGTTTAACACTTCACATGTAATTATGACTAATACGTGTGAAAATATGTTAGGTACCTAAGATGTGGAAATAATGTTAACGCTTTCAGTATCACAATTATCTTCATTTTCTATTGGTTCTGCTTGATTCTGGATAATTTAAAGAATCCTCGCATTCATATCAAGTTTGAGAGTGAAAGTACCACTGTATCTTGTGCATGATCCTTCTTAGAATTTCTCTTAATACTTTCATAACATTGATTTGTTTCATAGTTCGCGTTTTCACACCTAAATGGCGATTGAAATCTTGTGTTAAAGAAATGTTTGTTCCTTTTCCCTTATGGAAGTTCCACGTTTCTTTTTCTCGATTTCCATTATAATAAAATTATATTAGATCATAGTACTTCCATAATGTACAAATACATTTGTCCGCCAAAACTAATGGCTACACCAAAACTATAAGCATATTCAGTTTATTTTCATACAATCACTGCTTCTTTTATTCCTGTTACAATCCTCTTAACTCCATGTTACCTAACCGAAGTACTTCAAATGGTTGGTGAAAAACTATTATACTAACAGGATGTTTAATTTTTAACAAAACGTTAGTTAACATGCTGTTAACGCTATTTTAACGAAGTTTGGAATGACTACAAAATTTACCCCCTGCAGAGCACAGTTATTCAGAATTACCAACAATTACTAGTTAATACTTTAATATAATATTATTCTAATATGGCAGATAAGTGCAATGGATTTAAGCTCCATATATGAAGTATTCCTGAAAACTTTTGTTAGAAATAATGACAACATGAGCCAATATAAATTTACAAGATAGAGCATCGCCCGGTGAAACTGGGACTAAGGGAAGTAACATAAATTCTAGCTAACTACCCATTTGGTATATTACACATAAGCCCAAATTACCATTCACACCAGCTTACAGCCCTATTTAGGTATCCTGCAAAGGCATTTCGTTGATTGTTATATGACGGTGTAATCTTTAATTAAGAAACATACTTCGATACCTCGTACATTCAAGTTTCTTTACTGACCAATACTAGCATTTTTAGGACCATTTCTACCGTTATATATCCAATTTTCGTAATCAACCAAAGCTATTGGACAAGTATTCTACAAGACGAAAATTTACTTATAGGCTATGTATCGCAGGAAGGAAAATGACCCATCCTTGCATAAAAGAGCCGGCCAAAAGAAATATTCTGCATTGGAAATGGTTCCAGTTTATGACAGAATAATAATATGACAGCTACAGTAAAAACCTGCCAACTATCGGGAGACAGGGAAAGTACTGTACAGCAGTACGCAGACACGTGCTGCAGTCAATAAAAGGGTGAGGCTAGAACGTTAAACTTTGCAATGCAGCTGTTTCTCCGGCGGTCATGTCTAAAAAATTCCGCTGTATACGCCCGCACGCATTTCGTAAATGAGTGTCACATCTTCTTCAAGCCAGCCGCTCAGATGACTCACTGCGTGAGGTCTTGTGCCAAGGGGAAATATTTGTACCAGGTTCTAAGAATTCACGTGTTAATGAATTTCCTCTGTGATTGCAAGCATTGAATTATTTATTGAACTTATAAGGCGTGCCGCAGGATAAGCAGGAATGCCTTCACTTATTCCGGCTTCTTCCGCATGAAAGGGAAGTTTTGCATAATTAAACTTCAATTTCCTGCTAATAAAATACATTTATGTCGTCCGCGGTGTTCCGGAGTTTAAGTGGTTATATTTGTCGTTACACCCAAAGTTAGCGGATTCAAACCCGCTCGACGGCAACTGACTTAAATGATAATAAAAAACCTTCAGCAAGGCGTCAACCGGAAGGGAAGTAAAGTTTGTATGTAAAATTAGGGCAGTTAATGTTAGTTAATGGGGTTTTAAAAAGGCGCGTCAGCTACTATGGCTATTTGCGCCCTTATCTAAAATTCTTTCAAAAACCAAAAACACAAACAAAGTTCCGGAAGATAATATGGCCACCTTAATTTGAATTAATTTTTTCATGACTGTGGTATTCCCTAAATAAAAAGTTTGTCTGTTTGTATTAACTTTTATTCTTTATGCATAGGTTACATAGAAAAATAACTCAAGATTTTTTTTTTTAAACTAGAGTGCTTTGTTTTTTACATTTTGAAAAATCTTACATTGTGCAGGTAATATGGCCATAAGAAGGTAATATGGCCAGAAGAAATAAAATTCATTATTTTGGAAATAAAAACACTTATTGGTGATTAATGAAGTTTGGATTGAAAATCATGGTTCTTGGCTTCAAAAAAAAATATTCCAACAAAATAATAATTTGTGACTATGTCTATAAAAATTGCATTTGAAAAAAAATGGTAAAGTTAACAAACACAAAAATGAAATATATCTATATAATAATATGTAAATTAGTCTTTTGTGAGTCCAACACATTCCTCAAGCATGTACGTACACACCACAAATTGCACATAGTCGCATATCCATGGGGCCATATTACCTACATCCAGCACCTTTCGAAAAACCTGCTATTTTTCAGTTCAATAAAAATGAATTTTAAGTAAGCACTGGATGTCTGTAACGAGCTTTGAACAAGTTATAAAATGCCATCAAGAAATTATAATTACCAATTGCTTGAGAGGAAATAAAAGACAAACTTACGAACAGCAATATTATAATACCGTCCTAATCCGTTGCCACAAATCAAATAAAGAAGGTCTGTAAAAGGTATCCCCATAACATGCCTTGAAGGCACTTGGGGGGGCATGGAGGTAGAGCCCCATGCTTTCCATGACCTCGGCACTAGAATGAGGTGGTGTGGTCGGCACCACGCTCTGACCGCCTTTTAACCTCGGAAAAGACCCGGTACTTAATTTTATAGGAGGCTGAGTGAACCTCGGAGCCGTTCTGAAAGTTTAACAACGAGAAAAAATAAAGAAGGTCTATGGAAACAGTTTTTCTATTATCCACTAATGTCGCTGATTATGTGGTCTACACTTCCTAACACGTGGTTCGACATACTGATACTAACTTTCGGTTATCATATCAATTAGCTATAGAACAGTAATGTGGTCATATTATCTGCACTGGCCATATTTGCATCACATAATTTACAATAAGCTAAATGCTAACACGAACTAAAAAAACTTCATATTAAAAAGGAAGTACATAGGCTAAATGCATTGTCAACAAGTTTATTCATAAAAAAATTATAAAAATGAGCAGTTCTCGGACCCTAGGTAGTGTTTAAAAAGAAACAATAAAATAATAAAACAAATACAACTGGAGACAAATTATCTAGCGGATTTCAAAACATTAAAATTCTATAAAATATTCCGATGTAGGAGGGCCGAAATGTCAAGCATAGGCCTATATAAAAAAACAAAATATAAAACAACAAATATAACCTCCGGATGAAAAGGGTCCGAAGGTTAAGCAAAATGGGTCAATAAAAACTAAATCACCCTGTAAAGTTCTGTACTGGATAAAAATCTCAGAACTGCAGAATTAAAATCATTTCTAAGAGCGTCACGCAGAGTCGGCCGAATTGCGTATTGTCGACGGACAAGGTCATATTTCCGGCAATGCAATAAAATATGTTCGACCGTAATTGGTACATGACATAATATATCACACTCCGGTTGAGGCTCACCACGTAGGAGACGTCCATGTGTCAGATGAAACTGGCCAATCCTCAACCGGGTAAGTAAAACTTCTTCATGTCGTGATGTTCTTGTGGACAAATTCCAAACTCGAATAGTATTCTTTATACTTCGAAATTTATTTCCCTCTTGTGCATTCTCCTTCCCATTGCCATCATATTTTATATTTCAAGAACATTAATGCATTTGACCCCTATTTCTGAATGAGAGTGCTGCAGGAAAATCTTACTAACCATTTTAACACACTCATCAAAAGTCAACTTTACTAGTCATCCTCGCCTATCATCATAACATCTTGTGAATTTCGTCTTATAGATACAGCAAATAAAACAATTTTTTGAATTGCTACGCTATAGGAGTCCAGGGAGATCTTAGTCGATCGCACCTGGAGCTGAGTTGGCACAGCGCTGACTTACGATGTCGCGTACCTGAGTCCAATTCTCGGCAATGGTGAAGTTGTATTTGTGATGGACAAACTCAGAGATGAGATGGTTTTTCTCGAGGTTCTCCTATTTTTCTCTCGCCATTTCACAAAAAACTCTTCACAATTCCCCTTTCATTATAATTTCCGTCTAAAAAAACAGGGCATCTCCTGTATCTGCGTGGCGCCGAATCGGCCGTGGTGAGTATTCCTCGTCATTTTGTCCAAAGATTGATAGATGGCAGTGGTGGTGGATTATAGACGACTCACAGATCACATGAAATGCACTGAAGTCCACGCAGGATCTCACTTTCATGAGTAGATCCGCGAGGTACGACAGATCAACACCAGATGTATGGTATACGGATTCGAAGGTTGGAGAGGAATGCGTGGTGTGGTGGATGGTTTAGCGATTCATTTCATAATAGCGCACAAAATGTCTATTTATGAAATGTTTAGGAATACCGGTACTCTGTCAGCCGCCCGATAAACATCTCTATACCTTTATCTGCAGCTGTTAATAAATCAATCAATAAACGAATAAGAATAAATAAAAGATCTCCTTATCTCTATCATTATTTGAACTCAAGAGACCAGAACATCACTGGAGACAAAGACATAGTTTGATCCCTCTTCGTTATTTTTCAGACTGGTTGCTTCTTATAGTCCCAATGTAGAAATTGGATCTAAAAGTGAACTGTCCATCATAAGTCATGCTCTATAACTCCCGAAACTTAAGTTGAAAAAAAATTAGTAAAGAGTAACTTTCCTTCAAGAGTTCGCAGCGGTTACCATGTTGATGATTTTTACTTTCTTGCACGAGTTTTTCATAGTCTAAATGCTCACCAATTTCCTCGACTTCTTGTAAAATCATCGTAGAATTTACAGCGTGTTTTGCGGATTTTAGTCAATCAGCAGGCATTTTACCAGTGTCTTAAAATTTTCCAAGAAGCTTTCAGAATAGAGACATTTACAAACTACTGTATTTAGAATTCCACACCTTTTCAGAGTGTTAAAATTCTCTATTGCATTCAAGATAATAATGAATACGATCCATTTGCCACAGGCAAAGCGATTATTTCATGGAATAAATATGTGAAAATATACGCAACAACAAACACAATAATATTTTGAAGAGCATCAATTTGCTATATTTTGAATTTACGTTACTGTTCTAACTTTTGAATAATTTCGTACATAAACTACTAGAGTTGCTAACACCTTGCTAGTTTTCGGTTACGTACATTTTTCTTAATTTATTCGTTAAGTTACGACACTGGACTGGGACAGCTTTACTTCCCTCCCAGAGAAAGGCGTGTTAAGGATTTTATCGCCCTTTCAAATACATCTTCGCACGCCGGATTTTAAACCCGCAAACCTCCACCAAAACGGCCAGCATAGTAACTCCGAGACTATCCATTTACGGTAATTCCTAGGAAATTAACGTAAGAAATCTGACGTAGTACAATATGACTTCTGTCACTATTTTTATCTTTAACAGCTATTCCTCCTTCCAAAAAACATTGTCAAACTTTCTACGTCAAAATACTTGATTCCTTAAGAAATGAATGCTCAATTTTTTAGATGTTATTTTAATATGGATTAACGATGTTGCATGAATTACACGGGTAGGGCCTATCTAGTGTAGATGAAATTCGTGAAAGCAACATGATATTCTAGAGAGGTGAGTCCGAGGATTAGCCACGAGATTACCCAATCTTCGTACTCTATAGCGGCCAGATTTGGACATGGGAAATAAGGAACACGTTTCATTGAAATTTAGCTTCTTAGGGGAAAAAAACACCTTTTAATCAGTATATAAGAGAAAAATTTATTACGTCTTAACTAATAAAATTAATCATATAACGATTTATGCATGACACATCATAATTATTTCTTTCACATAATTATACATACAATACTGTAAACTTAATTTTTATTTTCATACTCTCCTACATTTCACATGCATTTATCGCATGAAGATGTCATATTTAACAATTCTTTGTCTAATAAAATCTTCACGTAGAATTCACTACATTTTCCATCACTGTTACAATAACTTTTACTCCTTTAATTCCACAATTTTAGTCATTACTGAAAATATTCTCTCCGTAAATGCATTTGATGGGAAAATGCCAAGTAAAATCTTCATTACAATTCAAAATAGCCTTTAGTTTTTGTGTACCAATTAAATCTATAAAATACACCCATCCATCTTTTTAGTGCTGTAACACTACTACGCCGCAACCACCGCCTTTGCAAATGTCACGTAGGTACCGACGAGATCAGAACCAAACAGAACTACGCGTGGTATTTTAAAACTGAAAACGAACATTTGGAATAAGTACAGATCAAAACTCGCAGAGAATGTGGAACAAAACGAACTGAAACCGCATTGTTACCGGGTAAAGCCATACACGTTTGAACCTTATTACTACTCTCAACCATGCTTATGATATTTTAGTTACATATTTACTATTTTGTTAAAAAAAAAAAAAAAAAAAAAAAAAAAAAAAGTCTCTGGCCATCTGCATAAATAATTTAGCACTAATCTTGAATTTATTAATAATTATATATAATAAATTTTCAGTCAAATACACTTTTCAGTTTGTGAGGTCAGATAATCTGTTACATCACAATATTTATTACAAAGTCACTAATATTTTCGACTTTAAAAAGTCGAAATCAGGTGCATGAGATGCAAACAATTTTAAATTAGGTGATAGTTGATCTAACAATTAATGATATAGTAAGTAATGCATGTGCTGGCATTTACAATTATATAAGTTTCGTGCCTCTTGAGGTAAACTGTACATGGTAAAGCTGAACACTGATGCTAGGTTCTCGTATGTGTATAAAACAAGGAAAGGCACAGCATGATATTAACCTTATACAATTAAGGCTAAATATTCTCATTAGGTCATATCATTAAAATTAAATTTGTACAATTTGATATTAACTATGTTAAAATGTTATATATAATGTATAAATTTAAAAGGGATGGAAAAAGCTGTGATGCAAATGCTGTTGGTAGGAGAGCACGCAGTCTAATTCGTCGTGGTGAATGCCATATTTGTCTGAAAATATTTAAGTTAATAGCTTATTATTAATTTTGAAAGGTTGTGAGCTGATTCAGCGTTTTTTTTTAAAGTTTATTATATTTATACTTACATAGTTATTCAGTTGTTTACGTCCAGACAAGGAGGCGTGTTTCACCCGACGTTACATGTTTTAGACTGAGTGATGATGTATGGACAGATAACTGAGAGGGAATGTCAGGAGTGACTGTTCGATAATATTTTATTTTATTAAGTGATATAGGGGATTACGTAAATTTGGTATTTGCTCATTTAGTAATGGATTATTAGGGTCTTGATTTTTTACAATAAAAAACTCTTCTGCAGTGTTGATAAGGTGGGAATTATTTACTATTTTTTTAATTTTTAAGGTGTTTTGTATACTATTAATTTCGTGGCCTGAATCAATAAGATGAGCGGCAAATTTATATTTATTCCTGTTATTATGCAAGTCTGATTTATGTTCTTTAAATCTAATATGGAAATTCCGTTTGGTTTGTCCTATGTACTTTCTATTGCAATTTTTACACTTTAACCCTTCTCCGGGCAACCTACTTTTGTAACGTAGATGGGCAAGGAGGGTCCGTCGGACCCACATGCCATTTTAATACATTGACAGAAGAAAATCATTTTATTGTATACAATATTAATCTTCTTTAATAATGATATTATTATAGTGACCAAAGTATCCATGATAATATATATAAATGATATAATTTTAATAGTTTTTCATGCGACAAAAGAAACATGTTTTTTGTATGATCTACATTTTTTTTTTTACTTTCGTTGTAAAACTCACATACATTTACATAAATTTTAGATTTTCTCATTTCTAGCACACACACACACACACACACACACACACACACTCCCACACGTAATTACTCTCACACACACATACACGTCATCACTCTCACACGCTCACACGTTATCACCCATACTCTCACATCAACACACTCACACGTCATCACTCTCACACGTTATTACTCTCACACATTCACAAATCATCACTCTCGAACTCACACGACTTCCCTCTCACACACTACAAGTCATCACTCTCACACTCACACGTCATCACTCTCACACTCTCACACGTCATCACTCATCATCATTCTTACAGTTATTACACACACGGGTCACTTCACTGTGCTTATTACACACAGAAAGGACATCTACCACGGAATGGAATAAGTTGCTCATCAACCATTATATCAGTACAAGGAATATAGGCCTAATATTTTTTTTTAATTCGAATTCACATTTTCCCAGACATCTATAACCAGAGAAAACTTATCCTTCTCACAGCAAATGGATCTTCTTGTTTTGTCATCAAAGCTAGTAAACGCTAGCAAAGATTTGAAACTCTTGAGACCCATGGTCACTCTAAATACTGGAACACCATACAAGCTGCTCCGCGGAATGTCATAATTAGTGTAATTTGCTTTGAGGTGTCCTGCAGTTACTAGTAGACCGAAAAATGGCCGCAATTCAGTGTCGTTACAACACTTCCATGGGTGTGCAACATTTCTTTCTAAATACAGCCGCTCAGCCTCTTGATTATTTATCTATGTCACTTATAACTGAATCGGTATAAAGATTGAAGGCATCAATAGCTTTCCCAGGTGAAAGAGTGACTTTATTTATTGACCCTTTGATAATATTGTGAGCCCTAGGTCAGCCTATCGGAAAAGGCTGAGAGTTCCACGTGGTGCCATCTTCACCAAAGAAATTAGCAGTTTGAACGAATGTTTTCCCCATATCCTAGTTCTAGACTGTCGACACTAACCTCTTATGGATCACATTGATGATAACTGCTTTTCTCATTGATATATAGATCCTCATCATCAGGGGTTTCAGGGTCATATTGTGGCTCTAAATGATGATTACTAACTTCTGATGCTTCACTCTGATCATCAGATTTGCTATTATCGGCGTTATCGTCTGGCCCGTAGCTAGAATCGTCTTTTGTTAGGTCAGGTTCTCTAAGCAAATCCTAAATGGATTCTTCACACAAGTACTTACGCTGAGTCTGTCAGAATATTTGACCTAATCACAACTCTTCAGCATAACAGCATAACTAAGATGCATTCAAATATATTGTAACATCTAAAGACCGTACCTTTGTTTCTTTGACTTTCTTCGGCTTTTCCATAATAATTACTCCCATATAAAAATAAAGTAAAGGTGAGAGATTCAGTCACCCATTCTATTATAAACTACACCGTATTATGGCTAGCATAACTTCACACTGACTTATTTATATTTATTATAATGCATAATTTTTTTAAATGTCATTGTTGTTGAGCTTCGGAAATAATTTTGCCAACATTCCATTTCCGTCACATTATCACTGAATGGTTTGAAAGGGTGAAACCTCGTTACGAAGTGAGAAAAACCAATAAAATATACTATGGTCCAATAGACCCTGCATGCCCGGTTAAGGCTTTAAAGAAGTAAAAGTGTTCTAGAACATTTGTGCAAAATACTACAATATTTTCCTCCTCCCTAAATATAAAAAACACAGAAATTAACAAAGTCATGAAATTTCAAGTAGGTAGAAATTATAGTTTTAATTTTATTCACAAAAATAGTAGTGCCAGGGCCCGACGGACCCTGGTTGCCCGGAGAAGGGTTAATTGATAAATACCACTTTGTGAGAATTTATTCGTTTTACGCAATTTGTTGGGAATGATGCTATTTATTTTGTTGTTAGTTCTGAAAGTAATATGTATATTTTCTTTTTTAAAAAATGAAGTTAAATGATTATTAATTTTTCCAAAATATGTCATTGGGTATCTAATTATATCTTTTTTTTTTTTTTTTTTTTTTGGATTTGTGGGTTGTAATGTGGTGAAGGTTTTATTTTTATTTCCTAGTCTCTTGATTCTATTTCGAATATAGTTTTCAATTGTGTTTCTGTTGAAGCCATTGTTTATGGCGAGTTGTATTATGTATTTTCTTTCTTTTGTATAAGCTGTTTGACTTAAAGGAGTATTTATTAAGCGGTCAATGAGATACCTAAATTTACATAATTTTTGTGAATATGGGTGGTTAGATGTTTTATGTATAGTATAATCAACTGAAGTAACTTTTCGGTAAATATTGTAGGTGAGTTTGGATTTGTTTACTTTAATAGTTAAATCAAGAAAATTGATTGTTCTTTGCACTTCTTCCTCATATGTAAATTTTAGGCTAGGATGTAATTTATTAAATGAAGTAACTATAGAATCAGAAGATGATGTGCCATTGTGTATGATTAGGGTATCATATACATATCGGGAATAATTTTTTATGTTATGCTGATTTTGTATGTTAGGGATGTTTTTATTTTCTAAATTTTGTAGAAAGATTTCTGCCATAAGGCCGGATAAAGGGTCACCCATGGCTAAACCTTTAACCTGTTTATATATTTTCTCATTGAAGGTGAAATAATTTTGTTGTAAGGAGGTATGTGACAGGTTTTCTAGTTGTTTTACTAAAATGGGGTCAAGTTATAGAGTTATTCCGAAAAATGCCACTGTTAAGATTAAAAATAACTCAACAGCAGATAAAAAAACAAAACAACGAGCACAACTAAATTGGTTAAAAAACGAAATAAAATATTTACATAAAAAGAAAGAAATACTTAGCAATAAACTATATTACATCTATCAACAGCATCTATTGGAACACTATACAACAAATATGTCACGATAAAGTTGAACAATTGATGTCTCATAAATATGAAACTCTGAACAAGAAATTGAATTCCCTCACAGGTTTAAAACCGCAGAAAACCATCCCACAAGAAAAGGAAAAAACAAACAACAGAATAATTAACCTTACTAATTTAACTTTAACCTCAGATGACATTGATATCTTAAATAAAGGCTATAAACACAATTTTGTTCCTAGCAATAAAGAGAAAAATTATAGAAGATTTAGCTATAGAAACTGAAAACATCATACAGAAGAATTCTAATGAAAACAAAGAACACCTTAGATACAAAACTGCAAAAATCATCACACAATATATGAATGACCCAAAAACAGATAAATTGTTACGAAAAGCTAAATTTGAACACAAAAAAAATTTTAAAACTGGGAAAGAAACTAAAACAAAATGAAATAATACACGTCAAAGCCGATAAGTCAGACTCTATAGTATTAATGAAAAAAGAAGAATACATATACAAAACTTTAGATTTCATTACCAAAAATCAAATCACAGAAATTGAAGGTTGATCCAACTGAACAGTACCAAAAACAAATAAAACAGGCTATAAAATCAGCTCCTGGCTCAATATCAACATCAAAATCTTATAAATACATTGACCAAAATCCCAGTATTCCTGTCTTAAAAACTCTACCAAAAACTCATAAGCCAACTCTGTCTATGAGACCAATAGTCAATAGTATGCACGCTGCGAACCACAAAATTAATAAATTCCTTTTACATTTCCTAAAAAAGACTCTACCTATTGATAATAAATATACTTTGTTAAATACACAACAACTAATACAACGTTTAAGAAAATTAAAAATCAGTAAACAAGATAAACTACTTTCCCTTGATATTGAAAATCTTTATACCAACATCCCCGTTGAAGAAACTATTCACATTATTACCACAAAACTAATAGAGCTCAAACTTGACCCCATTTTAGTAAAACAACTAGAACCTGTTAATACCTCCTTACAACAAAATTATTTCACCTTCAATGAGAAAATATATAAACAGGTTAAAGGTTTAGCCATGGGTGACCTTTTATCCGGCCTTATGGCAGAAATCTTTCTACAAAATTTAGAAAATAAAAACATCCCTAACATACAAAATCAGCATAACATAAAAAATTATTCCCGATATGTATATGATACCCTAATCATACACAATGGCACATCATCTTCTGATTCTATAGTTACTTCATTCAATAAATTACATCCTAGCCTAAAATTTACATATGAGGAAGAAGTGCAAAGAACAATCAATTTTCTTGATTTAACTATTAAAGTAAACAAATCCAAACTCACCTACAATATTTACCGAAAAGTTACTTCAGTTGATTATACTATACATAAAACATCTAACCACCCATATTCACAAAAATTATGTAAATTTAGGTATCTCATTGACCGCTTAATAAATACTCCTTTAAGTCAAACAGCTTATACAAAAGAAAGAAAATACATAATACAACTCGCCATAAACAATGGCTTCAACAGAAACACAATTGAAAACTATATTCGAAATAGAATCAAGAGACTAGGAAATAAAAATAAAACCTTCACCACATTACAACCCAAAAAAAAAAAAAAAAAAAAAAAAAAAAAAAAAAAAAAAAAAAAAAAAAAAAAAAAAAAGAGAGAGAGAGAGAGAGAGATATAATTAGATACCCAATGACATATTTTGGAAAAATTAATAATCATTTAACTTCATTTTTTAAAAAAGAAAATATACATATTACTTTCAGAACTAACAACAAAATAAATAGCATCATTCCCAACAAATTGCGTAAAACGAATAAATTCTCACAAAGTGGTATTTATCAATTAAAATGTAAAAATTGCAATAGAAAGTACATAGGACAAGCCAAACGGAATTTCCATATTAGATTTAAAGAACATAAATCAGACTTGCATAATAACAGGAATAAATATAAATTTGCCGCTCATCTTATTGATTCAGGCCACGAAATTAATAGTATACAAAACACCTTAAAAATTAAAAAAATAGTAAATAATTCCCACCTTATCAACACTGCAGAAGAGTTTTTTATTGTAAAAAATCAAGACCCTAATAATCCATTACTAAATGAGCAAATACCAAATTTACGTAATCCCCTATATCACTTAATAAAATAAAATATTATCGAACAGTCACTCCTGGCATTCCCTCTCAGTTATCTGTCCATACATCATCACTCAGTCTAAAACATGTAACGTCGGGTGAAACACGCCTCCTTGTCTGGACGTAAACAACTGAACAACTATGTAAGTATAAATATAATAAACTTTAAAAAAAAACGCTGAATCAGCTCACAACCTTTCAAAATTAATAATAAGCTATTAACTTAAATATTTTCAGACAAATATGGCATTCACCACGACGAATTAGACTGCGTGCTCTCCTACCAACAGCATTTGCATCACAGCTTTTTCCATCCCTTTTAAATTTATACATTATATATAACATTTTAACATAGTTAATATCAAATTGTACAAATTTAATTTTAATGATATGACCTAATGAGAATATTTAGCCTTAATTGTATAAGGTTAATATCATGCTGTGCCTTTCCTTGTTTTATACACATACGAGAACCTAGCATCAGTGTTCAGCTTTACCATGTACAGTTTACCTCAAGAGGCACGAAACTTATATAATTGTAAATGCCAGCACGTGCATTACTTACTATATCATTAATTGTTAGATCAACTATCACCTAATTTAGAACTGTTTGCATCTCATGCACCTGATTTCGACTTTTTAAAGTCGAAAATATTAGTGACTTTGTAATAAATATTGTGATGTAACAGATTATCTGATCTTACAAACTGAAAAGTGTATTTGACTGAAAATTTATTATATATAATTATTAATTGCATTCACACTTTTCTGAACCGACATGTCTTTTAAAAATATAAACTAATCTTGAAGTACAACGTTTCGTCTTTCTGGTTTCTGATTCCGTTACTCTTAAAGTCAATATTTACAACTGTGGTGGTCTAAAAAATATTTGACCCAAAAGAGAAATTAGTACCAAAATAAGAGAAGCACTGGAAAAGTAAATGAGACAAAAATACTTCATCTAGACAAATTTTGAAACGGGTGGAACAGATAGAAAAAATATTTAATTTAATTTATTTATTTACTTACATCACTAAATTCAGCCTTTAGGAGTGTATTTTGCGTCATTGCACATTATAAAATGTATATAAACCCGGTCGGTAAGCTGAGTGCTCGAATTCGTTTTAAATTCAGACTACGCAGTAATCAGAGCGTGATAAAACTGGCCAAAACTGTAGACGCTCATAAAGCTGGCAATGTAACAACCAACTCAATATGAAAGCACTTTCACTGCTGCTGTTACGCAGGAAAAGAAACAGCGCATACGTCATATGAGGATTACAATACACCTCATAACATGAATTCATTGTCGGGGATTCTCCTCTTGCAGGGAAATAACGCGCACTGACGTAACGTTTTAAACACGTCGAGATTGCAGCAGCGCGTTTGTCGTCAAGTAGACTATATTCCAGAGATAGGTGGAGCACTGCGAGTGAAACCAATGGCCTCCGAGCCGAGCTTCTGAAGAATGCGATATATTGTGGTCATAATCCACATAAAAGTAAACCCAGGAACCGTACACATAAGAAACTACTATTTTAACGTATAAATGAATTGCTGAATTAAACCTCACACAATAACTCTTTAATAGTAAGCTAGGCTGCTAGAAACAACTATGAATAAGCTTCTTCTGCATTTCTTTGTTTCATTTAATTAAGTCCGGAAGTTAATAGACAAAGACATGGCAGAGAAACTCTAAAAGACGGAAGACAATAAATATCTATCTAAAGTCTTTCATGCTTCTAACTGGGATTGCTAGACATTCGCGTTGGGGAAAATCTCGAGGAAAAAACCTAAGCAGGTAAAATCAGTCCAAGAGGGATTTGAACCCCTGCCCGAGCACCGTCTCGGAGCATGAATTTACTACACTTGGTAAGCCGATGATCAACTGTAATGTATCGCCTTTGCATATACAGTATTGTGGTCAGATCATCTTCGGTGTTCTAGATATAAATTGTCATCAGATCCTGAGTTCGTCAGTTCAAACCTGTCCAAGGGAAATATATTTTTAACGGTTTTAAAAATTCATAACGACTTTCTGGGAGATTTGTGATGTAGACTTATGATAAGTAAAATAACTGGCTCTAAAAGAGGGGCTCCCGTCAAAATCTATAGCCATTTCTCGCACACGTCAAAATCTGGAGATAGTAGCCTACAATGGGTTGTGTTCGTAGATGGAGAGTCGATTAATAATAATAATAATAATGATGTGCAATATCTGTTTTTCATGTTGGCATCTCCCGATTCCTAGGCCCTAATAACCAAATATTTTCGTCAATAATAATAATAATAATAATAATAATAATAATAATAATGATAATGTAATAATAGTAATACCACCACCATCGCCAAACAGCCTTTCCATTTACAACGTTACTTGAAAGTCACTTTTCCATCTTCCTCTAGCCGTGTTCATGCCTTAGAACGAGTTTACCGGACCAGATATTAATGGTTCATCCGTAAAAAAAGTCCGTACCATGAATTTACGCGGTACCACATCTTTCATTCAAGTTAAAAACTTGAATTTCATTCTTGTTTTACTATTTACTCGTGTTTAATAGTAGGTACAGCTGTCAAAAAAAAAAAAAAGTGGCCGCATTCGTGAACAGCGAATATTTTCAAAGTCCACTTCGGGTCGCGGCGATGTTACACGATGCATGTGCTTGTACAAGCAGTTCCCGAACTATGAAAGTGTTCCATGTCTGCGCCTCGTAGGCCAGCGATAGAGTGCTTGTTTAGTGATTCAAAGGTTGTGGGTTCGGGCCTTCTTCAAGTTTTCATTTTATTTTTTAATCGTTCTTTAGCGATGTAAATGCTATTCAAATTATCATTTATATTCAGTTATCGTTCTTTATGGATATCACGTTATTTATATTTTGTTATCGTTCTTTAGAGATATGAATAAAATTCAAGTCATCATTTGTATTCTGTTATCGTTTTATAACGATATGAATAACAATTTTTATTATTGTATCTCCAATGGTGGTTAGCCCTATTTTACATATGTATGTTAGGACTATAGTTTCATACACAAAAAAGATAAGCATAAAGAGAAATAGATAAGAAAATTAAATTAGCTTACGCGATGTAAACAAAACATAAACAAACCGTAAATTAGGCATTGCGATTGCAAAATAAATATCAGGTATCAATTTGAAACATACAAAAACATTAACAACACACATACGTAACACTTCTATAACACAAATACGCAGCCTTCCGTACCATACATCATAAATTAATACACAATAATCATACAAACACAATCAAACTATAATTACGACATTGCGACGACATCAAGCATCACATAACTGACTCACATACATAACAGATCAAGCATCCGTTACAACACATACACTTCAACATAGTAACCACACTTTTAAAAGTTACAAATTTGGCTCCAAGAAGAATAAATAGGACACTGTTACTAATTACTATTCTTCTACAATTTCTTAAATACATCTGTAATAAATCTGTGAAATTCCGATATGAATAATATTCACGTTTTTATATTGTTATCGTTCTTTAGCGATATAGATAATATTCAAGTTATCATTTATATTCTGTTTTCCTTCATTAGCATTATAAAATAATATTCAAATTATTTATATTGTTATTGTTCTTTCGCAATATAAATAATCTGTATTTTATGTAAGTAATTATTATAACACAAATAACCATCCTTCTTTGTAAAATAGGTTATTTTATTTAGATAATTAAATAAGTATTATATAATATCTTATATTAATTAAACAAACCGATATTTATCATTTATATTCTGTTATCGTTCTTTAGTGATATTGTATAAATAATATTCTAGTTATTTATATTGTAATCGTTCTTTAGCGATATAAATAACATAAATTTAATATTAGGTTTGGAAAAATCCAGTTGCATAATACTGGTATTAGTTTTTCTTTTTGTATTATTACATTATACTATCTTGAACCACAATAAAATGAAAAGGAGTAACGAGGAATTGAACCTGAGACGTTGACATCTAAATTTCGATGTTCGTCCGCTGAGCTACGAGGGCAAAAGTGTGGAAACATTTTCGGAAAAATTGGCCCAATCACACTCTAAGATTTTCTGATGATTCGTAGAAGCTAGTCCAGGATGCGGGGGGCAAAGGCTAATTGAGATTTCCCGGTCTCTGATCGGGTCAAACATCCTGATAGAATTAATATTTAACCCTTGCCGTGACTTTCGGTGAAGTCCGGAGGGCCCAATTAGTCAAATCCACTCTCCTCATCTCCATGCTTGGGTCCCCTGGAATTTAATAAGATGCGAAAGAGATAGTGGTGTGCGGAAAGCAACGGGATGTTACCGCATTTAGGCCTATCCTTCCCAAGAAAAACTGCAAACATGAACAAAGGAAGCTTTTAATAGAAGAAGAAGGATATTCTGCGGACCTCTGGAAGAAGAACTAAGGAAGAGACTAGTGAAGTGCTTTGTGTGGAGTGTGGCATTGTATGGGGAAGGAACATGGACATTACGACGAAATGAAGAGAAACGAATTGAAGCATTTGAAATGTGAATGTGGTGAAAAACGGTGCGTGTGAAGTGGACAGACGGAATAAGAAATAAAATTGTTTGAAAAAGTGAGTGAAGAAAGAATGATGCTGAAACTGATTAGAAAGAGAAAAAGGAATTGGTTGGGTCTCTGGTTGAAAAGAATAATAGACGACATCAGGATATGTGGATCATATGCGGAGACTAAGAGGAAGGCAGAAAATAGGAAAGATTGGAGATTGCTGGGTTTGCAATGAAAGACCTGCCCATGGACAGAACACTTATGTATGTGGGTATGTTCAGAATGCCTGGAATATCGTGTCTAAGAACAGTCGCTATTTGCAAAGACTAGTCGATTCCATGCCCACTCGACTGCAAGATGATCGAGATAAGAGGAAGATAGACTAAATATTGAATTGTGGCTTTTTGTTTTGTTTTTTGAACGCTTAATTGTTTGAATGTTTTAAGGCCGACGCCAGTAAATTTGTTTTGTTTATGCCACGAAAGATATTTTTATTGAGAATAAAATCTTTTTTCTTTCCATTTGCAGCCACAATATCATAATGATAAAGTCATGGCATAATATATTAATGAACCTGATGTTAATTACTAAAATAATCGTAAAAGAGAAAGGAGCCATTATGTATAGTTTGTCTCTCTCAAAAACATAACAAAAAAGAACATAAAAAGCACATAAAAAGCACGAGGTTGTAGTCAAACGCAGGACCTCATGAATAAGAGGCCTGAACGCTACCATTACGCTATCGAATCACAGAGAGAATACTTCAATTATAACTGTAGATATCAGGCAATGTGGTCCAACAACATGTAACATCGCCTGTCTCCGAATTATAGCGAAGATACCCGAAGGGAACTTTGTTCCAGGAGAGCGGCCACTTTTTCTTCTGACAGCTGTACATTCGACATCGACAGTTCGTCTTAGGCCCGGTTGCAGAAACACCGATCAAAATATGATTGGCAATCAAGGAGGGTTTGATTGGCCATCAGTTCTATTTCTGTTGCAGAAAGAACAATCAGTGTTTGATCGGAGATCAGTCTTCCATCAGATTTGATCAACAGATTTTTGCTGGTCAAGTCACTGATCATCGATCAAGTAGGCTATTTATGTTGTTCTGTTTGTAATGCAGTTACTGTAATTATATAGTAAATAGTTATAGCGTAACAATATTGTTTTCGACATAATGGATTCCTCTGATGAAGAAATTTTAGAATGAAAAAAAAATATTATTAAGAAGAAGGCGTTTCCGTGATGGACATGAATTGTCTTTATGTATAATGACAGAGAATTTGAGCAAAGATTTAGGTTAAGTAAGGATTCGTGTATTTTGTTACTTTCATAAATTGAAACAAATAGGCCTATATGCAGACAGACAAATCGAAACCTTTCACTTTCTCCTATGAACCAAGTTCTAATAATGCTGAGATTTCATGCTGTTGGAATTTTTCAGATGGTCTTGGGTTATCTTGTTAGGGTCCACAAATCAACTATTTGCCGAGTAGTTAGGAATGTTACGTATGAAATTGCTTTGTTATGGCAGGGTCTCATAAATCCCCAAACTTCAAACAGGGAACGATTTGAAATCCAGAGAGAATTTTCAGCCATGTCAGGATTTCCAAGAGTAGCCTAATATTGGTTGTATAGACTGCTCACATCCCCGTCCAATCACCTGGTTGAAATGATGCCGAACTTTATCGAAATAGAAAAGGTTTCTTTTCTGTGAATATACAGGCAATATGTAGTCTACACCATCATTGAAATTCTGGAATGTTGTAGCCCGTTGGCAGGGTTCTACACATGACAACACAATATTTTTAATGAGTAGGTTACGAGCTCCATTTGTAAACAGAGAGATGGGAAATGGAATTATTTTAGGTTATGGAGGCTATGCATATTCCAATTTCTTGTCGACTCTCCTAGCAAATCCCACAACAGAAGCTCCCTCACGTTTTTTTTTTCTTTTTGCTTCATTTTTTTTTTCACTATATTGTAGTCTATATACAAATAGAATCCGCCTGTTTCCTTTCTACAAAAAGCAACAAACCAGCAAAACATTCACTTGTTTTCCTAGTCACCGCCCACTTGATGCATTCGTTTCGCGACTTTTAAAGAGCATCAAATTGGCTGTGGTTGCTAAATAGCGCTGTTGTAAAATGTATTTCTTTCCCAAATCAGCAATTAGTAAATTGAGACAAGTTGATTGGAGATTCACGTTTGTGCAACGCAACGAACAATCAAATAAATCAGACATCAACTGACTGGCGATCAGGGACTGATTTGATTTGCGTTTCTGCAACCGGGCCTTAGAGTTTAAAACATACGGACAATTCAACATTTTTTTTCTTCCTCTTCATGATTTAATTTTCAAATCCTTGGACGTGCATATGGACGGACACACATTACTCTGCAAAATTAAATCAGTTTTCTCTCATTTTATTTGTAAATGTTCTTAAATTCCTTCAAACACTTGTAACCCACACAATTAAAATGTTAATTTGCTCCATTGAGAATGTAGTAAAAGTGAAATTTAAAAAGGTACGAGCTTAACGATATTCCCCATCCCCGATCGATGCCAATGCCTTCAACTATCAGATCATCAATTCCCCTCCCCCGCGAAGCACCGATACATACGATAAATGCTAGGGGAGGAAGGTACAAGTTCATCATAAGGGCAAGATCATCATCAGCACTAATAGAAGCCCTGTGCGAGAGTAGGTACGTGTAGTCATAGCAGTCTTCACTGGTGACGGGTCCATTCGTTTGTCCGAGCTAAACAGTTTTACAAGAAATTTTCTGTTTTCGCATAATTTCAAGTAAACAATTTTCTTTAAGACATCTTTGTTGCTGAATATGAAATACCGTATTTTATTCAATTATTTTAGTGATAAAATTAGTTTTTAGGAACACTATTGTTCTGTCCGCATACTTGTGTCCAGCCTCTATGACGGGCTATAATTTATTTTCGAAAAATTATTCACTAGGGGCAAGTTCACCACCCCTGCCGAGCTTGCCCCGTGCTCGTTTATTTTCATAGAGCAGTAAATCAGTTTTTTTAATTGATACCGGTAATTAAAACCCTATTTTACAATGATTCTTTCTTTATTATTTTCAGACGGTTTTTCTAAACCATAATAAAATGGTGACAAATTAAATACTAAAAACAGTGGACAAGTATGATAAAGAGATCTTATGTAAGAATGTCTAAGAACGTAAGACAGAAAATAAGAGCCTTAATCATGAATCAAAAAATGTAACATTTTGAGGCTACTCTTCAGTACTGGACAAAGAAAGTTCTTCCAGCTTCAGGTGTCCAAAATAAAGGGTGATTTAAACTAGTATGTTCTCCTTGTCAAGAATGGGAATTAATTATATGATCATGTGCTATGAGTGTAAACAGTGGGCTCATGAAGAGTGTTATTACATTGAAAATATTCAAGATAACTTCATTTGTGATATTTGAAGGAATTAGAAAACGTTTCAGCTTATGATATATGATGAATAATTCTAGTCTAGGTCATTAGTTTCCAACCGCCTGCATTCGGGGCAAATACTACAAGCAACACATTTCCAGTAAGTCAGTCTCTCCCTCGCTCTCTTTCTCTCTTTCTCGCATACGGAGGAGAGATACGAAGGCTTGCACTGCAACCTGAGGTCTAAGGTTCACTATACTGTGGAGTAAAATGGAGATGTTACTCTTAAAAATAAATGCGTTTCTAGTTGTCTAGTGCTCTGAACACAGGTGTTTAGGCACCACTGTACTACGTGATGAAATATTTTTCCTCTCATATTTTTTTTTTTACATTTTATTATATGACCAGGTAACTTGCCCCGATCGGGATTCGAACCCGGGCCACCTGGTTTCGCGGCCAGACGAGCTGACCGTTACTCCACAGGTGTGGACTTTTTTTTTTTTTTTTTTTTTTGTTCAATGATAGTCGAACACTTGTATTGTTTTCCTCATTGTCTGTTAGGAGGAATATAATTAAAATTTAATAGTATTTTTAATATTTGCAAAATTTCCTTAACATGATGAACTTGCCTCTTCTTTCCTTACATTCAAAGTCTTGTACTATTACTGAACTTCTTCCAAGTAACATACCGACATTTCGAAGTTTTAAATCGACTCAAGCGTGTGTATATATATATATATATATGTATATATATATATATATATATATATATATATATATATATATATATATATATATATATATATATATATAGCAAATCTTTACATGAACAAGTGCCATTACTTCTACTTTCACTTCATTTTAATGTTGTTTTATAAATTCTTATTTTAACTTTTTGGAAATGGATATCAGATTCACAATGAGCATATTATAGCAATACTCCGGATGGGTTGGTTACACCAAGGACTATGAGCCTGTTGCTTATATTACAGCAAGCACTATTTACGTTCTGTCATTAAATACTACACGTTTTTATACTGCTGACCTTTATTCGGCGATGCCCAGTGCCGGACCTTAAACGATAAGGAATGCCTTATAAGTACTGGCATCACAATTACGAGCAAAGAAAGATATTGATTCCGAAAATGGAATTAAAAATTCTGACATAACAGTTAAATTAAAGACATTACGCTATATTAAGCTTATGCGTTAGTAATTTAAATCATGACTCAATGAAATATTTTTCTGATTAAATAGGCTACAGCTATATGCGGATCATATGCGGAGACTAAGAGCAACGCAGGTGTTTAGACACCACGGTACTACGTGATGAAATATTTTTCCTCTCATATTTTTTTTACATTTTTTTATATTTTATTCGGTTATTTTACGACGCTGTATCAACACCTAGGTTATTTAGCGTGTAATGAGTCCGGGGTCCAGCACCGAAAGTTACCCAGCATTTGCTCGTATTACCAGCTGACCGTTACTCTACCGGTGTGGACTTTTTTTTTTATAGTCTAACACTTGTATTGTTTTCCTTATTGTCTGTTAGGAATATAATTAAAATTTAATAGTATTTTTAATATTTGCAAAATGTCCTTAGCATGATGAACTTGCCTCTTCTTTCCTTACATTCAAAGTCTTGAACTATTACTGAACTTCTTTCAAGTAACATACCGACAATTTCGAAGTCTTAAATCGATTCAAGCGTCTATATATATATATATATATATATATATATATATATATATATATATATATATATATATATATAGCAAATCTTTACATGAACAAGTGCCATTATTTCTACTTTCACTTCATTTTAATTGTAACTACTTTTAACAAAATGTCACACATATACCGTATTAAACTGCCTCGCCCAAACTAAAAACTCTATTCTTGCCCCTAGTCAACTGTGTGCTGTTCAAATAAAACTTATGAGTAGTTATAAGATATGAATCTTCTGTATTCACAATGAAGAAATAAGAATACATTTGTAAACCCTAAATGTGTCGAGCGTTGTATCCACCGCGGCCAGAGCAAATATAGGCTACTATAAACAAATAATGACTTAATGCAGGCAATTTTGGTGATTCATTCAATCATAGTTTCACTAAAAACTCAGCATCTCCTATCTTCCCTATTTTCCGCCTTCCTCTTAATGATATGGCTTTAATTATTTTAATATTATTAAAGAAATTAGGAATAATCGTGGTTGTAGAAGACAATACCGTTATCCTTGAAAAAATTGAACAAAAAATATTAAAGTGGCAAGGACATGTAAGAGCAATGTCCAACAGCAGACTACGAAGGTGAATAAAGTTATGGAATAGGAGTAGAAGAAAGAATGAAAGGAAAACAATAGAGGATATGGATGGATGAGACTCAATGTAGTACGCAAAAACTTGGAATGTGGGAAAGACTGCTGCAGACAGAGAACTCTTGAGAAGAAAAATAAAACAATCTCAGTAGAAATGCTTTTTTCCAAATTATATTTGTAAGATTCTGTATTTGTAAATTTTGTATTTATATTTTTCGCCCGAGGAAAGCCTCAACACTGAGGAATCCACACCTGTGACGTAACGGTCAGCGCGTCTGGCCGCGAAACCAGGTGGCCCGGATTCGATTCCCGGTCGGGATAAGTTACCTGGTTGAGGTTTTTTCCGGGATTTTCCCTCAACCCAATATGAGCAAATGCTGGGTAACTTTCGGTGCTGAACCCCGGACTCATTTCATCGGCATTATCACCTTCATCTCATTCAGACGCTAAATAACCTAAGATGATAAAGCGTCGGAAAATAACCTACTAAAAACACTGAGGAAACTCGTAATAGGCCTAAATAGAGCTACAAAATCAATTAAAGAAATTAATTTGTAACTATGACGTACGCATTTACAATTAAATAAATTAAACATTAAAAGAAACTGTTCCTCGCTGCCATTTACCTTTCAAAGAAGAGGTGGAAACAAATAGGAATAACAAAAATATAGGAAGAGTCCACTGCAAGAATGATTGATGTCATTTGGAATACATTTTGCAGGAGAAGCAATTGAAAGTTTGAAATGCTTAGCGCTCAAAGCTTAACTGTGATTTTCCGATCATTACTGGACATGACTATCAGTGTTAATGCCATATAACTCTGTATGTACATTCTATATGTCTTAAGCTATGCATTGACAGTCTTGGTTCATTTTCGACAAGAAAGTAACATCCATCATTCTTGCAGTGGACTCTTCATACGGAAGCGGTGTCGCAGTATTCGAGAGATTTCGCCATTATTAAAACTACAGATTCTCACCGTCAACCTTTCTACGGGACGGAGCCAAATTTCTTACGAGAATGTATTGCCCACATTAAGACAACTTTAGTTCTTATAACTGGACTGTGACGGCTGTGGGCGACGAATACCGTGAACTATGAATATCGTGGGAGATTCAAACGACCTTGAACCCATTAACTTTGGCAAGTAATCGAGACTTTCCCCAAGTAGGCTACTTACGGTAACTAATACGTCTACAATGAGACAGAACAAGCAAATACAGTATATACCAGGAGAACTATGGCAACCATGTACAAGGGGAGGTCGATCAAGAAATGGTGGAGGTGTTGGTGAACAAAAAAATTATTTTAAAGGTACAAACAATTTGGTTACTAAAATATTTTAGTAAAGAGTCCGTTATCCAATCCATCACTATCCTTTAATCAAAGGTACTACTAAAAATCTATCAAACTAGTTAACAAATATTATCGAAGAGTGAATAATGTATTAGCTAGCCTAACGATCAGAATGAAAGACGATGCTTCATGGTCTATTTAACAACATGTTACCCATTGTACTGGTTGTGCTGCCGTGGGTGGGATGCAGCTGTGTCCTACTTAGACGCACTATCCCGTACCTACATCACAGATCCTACAGCATCCATCCAGCGACGTTCAATGTGGAATTTCTACCGCCACTGGGATAAGCGGTGTCTTGAATGAAAGCTACGAAATCTATACAAGAATAAGGTACAAGCAAGAATTTATTAGCAGCAGCTACTTTGGACTAGGTATTAAATTGGATATATAACGACTGCTATGATTAATTTTGGAACTATAACGATGTACCATAAGCAAATAGTTATGTATGAAAGAAAAACGGCTATCACCGAATTACACATATTACAATCACTACTTTAAGTAAAGTTTTGTCCAGTTACTGAAGATCACATCACATTATTTCGGATTCCTTATTTCATCGAAGCTATAATAATCCAAATGTTACAATTTTTAACATTTCCAATCCTATATAATATCCACAATGTAATTTACAAATAAACCACAAACAACAAGTAATGGATAATATAATAAAATGCAGCGCAAAAGTACTCCATGACGATTACAACATGTATAATCCACCGCTGTGGAGTAACGGTTAGCATGCCTGGCCCTGAAACGAGCGGGTCCGGGTTCAAATCCTGGTTGGGACAAGTTACCTAGTTGAGGTTTTTTCCGGGGTTTTCCCTCAACCTATTACGAGCAAATGCTGGGTAACTTTCGGCGCTGGGCTCTGGAATCATTTCGCTGGCATTATCACCTTCATATCATCCAGATGTTAGATATCCATAGATGTTGATAAAGCGTCGTAAAATAAACCACTAAAAACAACATGTATATAAAGAAAAGTGTTAACTGACAACAGGTAACTTAGACACAATGCACTGCACATTATGTCCTATAATTATCACCCTTTATAGTATCCATCAGAATGGTATTATAAGAAAACTCCGCCCGCGTGGAATTCGAGCCCAAACTGTTCGGTTAGGAGCATAACGTTTTAGTTTCTGTGACTATGAGATACATGCATCTTTTCACATAGCTTTAATCATGCTTGCAAGGAACCACTCTCTATATGAAAAGCACTCCAATTCCGTCGTAACCCCATAAAATGAAGTGTTGCCTACAGCCCGACGACCAGGGGAAAGACATACACCCGGTATAATGTGGAAAACCCATAGATATGAGTAGACTATTAATCCATAAATAATGTTGAATATATGTCAATTAGATATAATTCGTATTATTACCAAGTATTATTGCGTGTATTATTCACTTACCAGTGACAGAAAAGAGAATGCCATGCAGGATCTAACATCCATCGCAAATACCGGCTGAACAACATTTTGCACCTAAAATGAGGTTACTGGGATTCTTATAAACTCTTATTAAGAGCAACGTATAAATTATGTTTAAAAGACCCTATATAATCAGAGAGAACTAAATACTTCATAATGAAATCGGAAACAGCTCTCCTCATACTATATCTAATCTATAATTAAACTGTGTCTACGCGTTCTGTACAGTAATTGTGTCAAATCTGAATGAGTCATCTCGGAACGATTACAGTCCGAGTACAAGCATTCGTACTGTTTTTGTTCGAGCGTTTTGTATTTTTTGTTCGAGGGTTTTGTAGGCTATATCTCTAAACCTATATTTCGATGTTTTCGACTCGCCACACACTCAATGGAATTCTTGTCACGTGGGTTAAACGTAATGTCAGGCCTTTTTCTAAGGCAACATAAGTATTCATACAGAAAATTAATTACATGTTTATACACTGGTGAATTTTATTCGATGATGTCCTGCATCAGGCATTAAATAAAAAAATAAACATATTTTAAGTAATGCGATCATAATTACGAGCATATGAAGTTATTGATCCCCAAAATCGAATTAAAAATCCTTATTGTAGTAAATTAATTAAAGGCATTACGCTGTATTCTACGTGGGTTAACTACGTATGTAAATGGGACTCCTGTGACGTGAGATCGACACACTGTTAGACTTTTATGTAAAAAAATACAGGTCGCAGCATATTCGACAAAACATCACCATCATCCTCTTCATCTTCATAACGGTCCTTATATTCGTTTTTGCCTCACTATGACAGTCTTAAGTTCATTCCGCCTTCTTATGCCCATATTTGCAAGATCCTTCCGTACATCATCTAGCCATCTTATTCTCGGCCTGCCAATTCTTTCTTTACCATCTGGATGTGCATCCAGAATGGTTCAAGATACTCTATTATTATTATTATTATTATTATTATTATTATTATTTCTACAGTCCGCATTTCACGAGAAGATCCGGGCAAGGAATGCGAGTTATTCCCCCACTCTTATAACCAATCCCCGATACGGAACCGGCCTGCCATTGACCGAGCCTTGCTTGTCCCAGCCGACCAATGACACCAACACCATCCACCTGCTCCTTCAAGAACGCAGAGTTACTGGCTTACTCTCTCCTCTTACCCCGCAAGGACCATACTCCCCTCGCAGGGATCCTCTCGTGAAATTTGGACAGTAAGTGTCCCAGCCATTCTATTAGTAATTTAGTATCAATAACAACATTAATATCTTTACACAAACTTTGAAGTTCCATGATTTTTATATTTTGATAATTTCCCTGGCCACATAGATAGGCCTATAGATACATATCTTTTAAACAATATTTTCCTTATTACTGTACCGAAGTTCATATAATATTTCCGTGCAGAGATTCTGCATTACTATATGGGGAAGAATGGGAAGAACGGAGAAAAATTCTCTCCGCCACCGAGACTCGAACCCGGGTTTTCAGCTGTACGTGCTGACGCTAAGCCACAATTTTTCTTCGTTCTACCCATTCTTCACCATATGGTAATGCAGAATACCTGCACGGAAATATGTGTACTTCGGTACATCATAGTAATATAAGCGTAAGTAATCACTTCGTGATTCAAGACGGCACCTTGTATCGTCGGAACCCGGCCACTTAGTCACTCGTAATAAGTGCACCTCTGTACATAGTGTTGGATATTGTGCCACTGTCACATATTCTGTGACAATATATGAGGACAGGCCACTAAAGGGGAACAGAGAGGTAGAACTTAAACTGAGAAGGATTCAATCCGGCATCAAAACTAGAATCCGGTGTGGCTTAGTGGATAAAGCGTCAGCACGTAGAGCTAAAAACTCGGATTTTAACCGCTCGATCAGATAAGGTTCTAGTTTCGTTTCCATATACAACAGCAGGTTTAAATGTTTTTTTTATAAACTCTTATTTTAACTTTTTGGAAATGGATATCAGATTCACAATGAGCATGTTATAGCAATACTCCGGGTGGGTTACACCAAGGACTGAGCCTGTTGCTTATATTACAGCGAGCACTATTTATGTTCTTTCATTAAATACTACAAGTTTTTATACTGCTGACCTTTATTCGGCGATGCCCAGTGCCGGACCTTAAACGATAAGGAATGCCTTATAAGTACTGGCATCACAATTACGAGCAAAGAAAGATATTGGATCCAAAAATGGAATTAAAAATTCTGATATAACAGTTAAATTAAAGACATTACGCTATATTAAGCTTATGCGTTAGTAATTTAAATCATGACTCAATGAAATATTTTTCTGATTAAAAAGGCTATAGCTATATGTGGATCATATGCGGAGAGTAAGAGCAACGCAGAAAACAGGAAAGATTGGAGAATGCTGGGTTTGCAGTGAAAGACTTGCCCATGGGCAGAACACTTATGTATGTGTGTATATTTGAATTGGAAAATATTACGAACTTATTAGTACTAATTCATTCAAACTGCGAAATACGGTACTTCAGTCCAGTGGTATTCAACCTGCAGCTCCCACGACTTATGCGGTTCTCCTCTTATTTTTGTAGCACGTTTCATATTAAATTTTGTTAATGATTTTTGCTACATTCCCAGCATATTTAAGTGATTCAATAAACAGAAAATTAGCAGGTCTTCTATTAGCTATTCGTTTATTTTCCTCTATTATAAATAAATTATGCTGGCGCACAGTATGTAAACATGGGATTTTCAAAGGTGGAAAAAAATGTCCGATTGAGCTCCATGATAGACGTGCTATTCAGGACCACTGAGTACAAAAGTTATCAATTACTTATTAACCACCGAAAAACAAGTTCCACGCGTTTCATTAGCTAATGAAGGAAGTTAAGTGTAATATCTACTAAAAATGATATGCCTGTTTGAACCTTTGTCTACAGAAGGTTGAAGAATACTACTGTAACTACATATCTTACACGCCGTCCATAAAATTATTCCTATTTATTTTGGTAGCAAAAACATACGAAGATAGCCTATGAACCTCTATGGTAGAAGTTTCTTAGCAATTCAAAGCACCACAATGTGCAGTCAGCATTTTAAATTGAAGCAGGACGTAATAATTTTAATGCATTATCTTACTTATCATAATCTTCTTTATGTAGGCCTACTGAACATATTCAACGTATTAACAAATCGATTACATTTGTTTGAGCGAGTTGGCTCAGACGATAACGTTTGAGACTGTCACTTGGGAGGTCCTGGGTTCAAACCCCGTGGCCAGCCAATCTGACTGGTTTCCCCTCAGTCACAAAGACAAATGCCGGATTGAAAATTTACGTACCATGTTTATCATCGCCCCAATCACCAAAATCATGAACATTAATCAAAATCTAAAATCAGTTACATGAACACAAGTCAACTATAACGACAATAGAAATCTGAACTCAACAACAGTAAAAACGGTCTACTGATATAAGCAAAGATCCTACACACGCGATATGACCAGAGATATTAAAGCGTGTATAAATAAACTTAACAAAATAAAATACGGTATGAATAAACATAACGTATCCCAACATGGAGGTAGGGCAATCAGTAGAAATTCAAAGTTGAAATTAAGACTTTGCCCACTGACAGCAACAAAAACATGTTGACGCAGACTCCAACTACAGCTGTTTTGCTGCGGAATTGCCGACGGAAGGATTCGAAATTAACTCAGTCGCATGACTTGTTTACCCCTTGTTACTCGCATCCATCTATAGAGGATTCCACGTTAAGAAAATACCATTGAACATATGGGTTCTTCCATCAACTATTTATAAGTATTTTTCTTGAGAAATGGGAATTAATTAGTTTCCTTTAATTCATAGAACATAATTTCATTGAGAACTAGATCGATTTCGTGTGTTAAAATTGCGTTACACCTCTAAAATTACTATATATTTAATTTAAAAATAACGGAGTAACAGCTAAATTGGTGGAATAGCCTTCTGCTTTCTTGTCAAACAACCCCGCTGAGAAATTTAACAGACAAGTAGCTAAGATTTCACACTGTTAAAACACGTACAACATTGTCTGCGCTTATTTTATAAAGTACACAAAATTTAACTGTCAGAAAAACAACAAAGGCATTAGGTATGTAACTTAGGTCCTTGTTTGATTACACAAAATTTAACTGTCAGAAAAACAACAAAGGCATTAGGTATGTAACTTAGGTCCTTGTTTGATTATAGTGTGAAGTTATTAACGGAAAAAGAGTGCTGTACATAATCCTAAATTTGTATTATAAGCACTTCTTAACATTTAATAAAGGAAAACGTGTGCTCTACATAATCTTAAATCTGTATTATAAGCACTTCTTAACCCAATAAAATAACTGTATTGATGTTTGATACAGTTTTATTATTATTATTATTATTATTATTATTATTATTATTATTATTATTACTGGTACTATTATTTGTAATTCCATAACTTTTTAAGTGCCTAAAACTGTATTTTAATGCCTACTTACGATCTTCATGGAGCCCAGTTGAGGGGTCTAAAAGTTGGTTAATGACCTAAATGTCCGAAATCTAGTTACAATGTATATAAAATATAATGTATGTTTTTGCGGGCATCATTATGGCATTAATAGTTTTTTTACCATTTGAACGGACTCAACGTACCTATCTTGTGCGATAGACTTGCTAGAACGCTATACGTGTTGGGATGAGAGAGAGATAGAGATACCATACCTCACTCTTTCTTCTAACGGAGGCATCTTCCAGCAACAGTGTACTAACCAAGACCCATAAACCAATGCTTTTTTCTTAAGCTGGAATACTCTATAAATAACCTCATACCTATAGCAACAAAATACTAGTGCAATCATCTCTATCTGCATTACTATATAATAAACGGGCTATTGCATGGATGGAAAAGTTGTGGATAAAGGCGCTACAAAGTTTCAAACTCACCTTCTAATGTTAATACACTGTAATGAAAAACCCTGAAAATCAAAAGAATAAGTAACAACAGAAACACTTCCTTTATGAAAGCACTGTATTCACAAGCACGAAACGGATGTGCATAAAGTGATTATTATAAGTAAATACCCTACTTCCTAAGAAAAGGATGTGTACAAGCCATCACTATATGAAAGGAAGTTAAAAATCGGTGCACTCTAACCAGCCTGTCAGTACTAAAGAATTATTTTACTGAAATTGGTTTCAATTATCATTCTACATGAAAATTGATGTCTATTAGAAGTGTAATGAGCGCAGTCTGAAATTTCAACTGATCAAAAGAAAGAGGGGAAAGCTACTTGATCGAGTTACACTCCGTAACAGAAGGTGATTTGCTGAGTATCCCAGCCCACGTTGTGTCTACTGGAGATAGTGTAACAACAAAATAATAAAACAAAACTAGCATAGGAGCTACCCATTATACCAGAAATGTATTTTCATCGTTGTAGGCTACACGTACCATTACAATGAAATTCTAAACTACTTGAAGCAAGAACACTTACAAGCAATCTAATGACAGGAAATATGAAATTTATCCTACTGTACCTCAAGCAATAGCATTTCTAGTTATGAGGGTCTAGATTCAATTCCGACAAGAAAATGAAAATGTAACCCTCTCCAAAGCTCGTATTCCTTATCTTAAAGCGATAAAAATGGTGTTTGGGAAGGATTTTTCAGGATATTTCTCCATCCCCTGACTTCTTTCGACAATATCTACGAGTACATTCCCAATTATCATAAAATGAAACGGACGCCTATATGCTGTGCCCACTGATTTGTTCGACGACGACGACGACGACGACGACGACGACGTAACAAATCGCCCATCCATGACAGACACTCAGTATTTGATTTATCAACACTCACACACTTAAATGTAAAAAGTTGAAGCTGTTTAAAGGACCCAAATATAAGATAGATATGATGACTACAAGAATCGTATAGGAACAATTAATTACATGCTTGGCTTGACCACGTATATTATTATTATTATTATTATTATTATTATTATTATTATTTGGGAGAAACGTCAATACACACAGGCAGTTGTCCATATAAAAACAGAATGATGCACAGAGGGATGGAAGGGACGTTAAAAACAATTTTTGAAGCATTAGGATCCACCTAGCTCCTTGAAAATCTCCAATAATTCTTTCCAGGATCAGTACTTTTCCTACATTTCAAATATGAGAACGCTGATGAGGAATGGGGTGGCGACAAGGATAAGGATGGAAAGCAAAAAGATAAGAAAGCCGAGAAGAAAAGTTGGAACAAAACCAGAGAGGGAGGAGCATGGATACAAATAAGTAAGATTTCCCCAAGTATTTTCGTGCATTCAACTCATCCTTTTACATGTTTTACGAAATATAAGGCGTACACCCAACCTAAAGGGAAGCGTCCCGTTATTCTTGGACCGCCTTCTTTGCTTCAAAAGGTCATACATTCACTTTTATTCTTGGTTCATACATAAATTCCCCTGAGGGTAACAATGAAACTGGTAAACTACAAAAAATTGCACGGTGCTTAGTTCTTATGATTTTGAAACCACTGTCAACTTGGAGTTTAATTCTAGACTATCAATGTAATGCTTTTATTGTCTATATCTAATCATCCAGTTTAAAACTGGCATTAAAACCAGCGTTTCATATAACCCACATACAAATTTCAACACTATTTTAAGTCGTACTGGGTGGTATAGTGGTTATCATGCCAGTCGGGTTCAAACCCAGCCAAGGGCAATGACAATTTAAAGGAAACAAGCCTTATCATGTCTTTCTCAGGAAGGAACTAGTGAGGTACGTCTCGTGTCGTATATCTAGGAAACATACAAGAATCTTGTTATTAACACAGAGTTTCAGGAAACATTTGACGACCATTTCTTGCCCACGACGAAGTTGAAAGCGTCATTAAACAAAATGCTACAGCTACTGCTACTGTTCTTTCCTCCACCACCACCACCACCACCACCACCACCAGCAACACACCATTTTAAATCAATAAAAAAATCGGTACTATTAAGACAACACAAACTTTCTCATTCTACGCTTTATGCGATATGCAATAATTCCGTTATTCGTTAATCTATCAATATATTATATACTATTACTTGAATTTTATTTACTTATACTATTATTTTTTTGTCGAATGGCAAGCACTAAACTTGCCGTTACTCGCTCCGACTCTACGAACGTGCTCATTAGATGTCTTTCGTGCAGAGAAGCGTGGACACTTGGTTCGCCAGAGACTATCCAGAGTGCACCACAATGGTGGATCTACATTAGGCCTACTCATATTGAATGATGGTGGAGAAATGTTAGGATGTCAGAGAGGAACTTAAGTACTCGGAGAAATCATTCTGTTGCCTGGAACTCGGGCTTGCCCGACACAAGGTATAAATTCTGAGTAAATAAACCATGATATGAACCCGGTCACACCTGCTTATAAGTCCAGTGCGCGTTTACTTAAACTACAGAGTGTCCGACAAGTCCCACATCATAGGCGACATAAAATTTGTAGTGTGCGGAGTTGGCTAGAAGAGGACTTCCGTAATCGGTGGATAGGACGCAGAGGACCCAGGTAATGGTATCCAAGATTGCCAGACCTAACCCCCTTGACTTTGCCTTATGGGGTTATCTAAAGGAAAAGGTGTAGGCATACAAAGTGAAGATTCGTGATCTGCAACATCTACGAACACAGATCGAGGAAAAGTGTCGTGAAACCACAGCTGATATGTTACATCGCATTCTCAATAGCATGAGATTTCGTCTCCAGACATGTTATGAACTTGGAGGCGCTCATATCGAGCACATATAATTTACCCTATCACGCGGGACTTGTCGGACACCCTGTATTATCTAAAGGAGAATTAAAGATAGCGATCTTCTCATGGCCATGGTTTAATTTAGAAATCAGGGACAAGCAACACACAAGCACGGGGCTGGCAACAACAGACGGGATTATGAATGTGGACGGGGAAACTTCAGCAAAACAATAACAATAATAATAATAAAATATATTATTATTATTATTATTATTATTATTATTATTATTATTATTATTCACCTATTTTTCAATGCTGTACTAATATATGTTACATCTCTACGTAATTTAAGAAATTCAGTTAGTAAGGCTACTAAATAACAATGTAAAAGTTAAATCGGTATAAACGGTCTCGAAGATAGGGTCGAATACTTGGCCATGATAGTTACGACCCCTAAGGCCAGAATACTGTATTGGTAAGAAGACAGGAGGAAACTAAGAGACGACTTCGTAAGAAACTCTGAAGCAAAATAAAAAACCGCAATCCGTAAACAAGAATATTAGTCAAGAATGCATAAAATATAAGAACACAAGTATTCGTGCATCTTAATGCACAGGTTGTAGAAGGTTCTCATTGCAACACCTCTGAGCATCTGTCCCAGCAGACTTTAAGCAATGCAGTAAATCACAATAGATGCTAAGTTGTGTCTGATGAAACACCGATAACGGCAATCCGGGTTCCACCTCCCCGAAGGCTATATCGCACACCTGACGCATGCCCCAAGCCATGAACATGCACTTTCCAAACGAGAATAAAAATGTCTGCGGTAACTTTCACTTCTTACCGCTCAAGGTAGTAATGTTATATATAAAGACAATACTCACAACACCTTTATTCAATTCCAACACGGAAACGGGGTAACGTATGATAGTTCAAAACGAGAGAAGCTTCCAAATTAGGGTTTAAATTAACGGAATAACTCAACCGGAATACTCATATGTTTGACCACCACAACCTGAACAGCCTGCTTCCTGGAGATAACTGCATCCTGTTTTAATTGCGTACTTTAATTGCTTTCGCATTTTAAATGGTGGGGATGAAACAAATACCAATTTTTATCACTCTTGGCTTTGATGCACTTATCAAACGTAGTTCTCGATAGTCTAATGATTTCTATGCTTGTCATTAGACCCGAAGGTAGTAGTAGCAACAGTAGTAGTACAATTATTTAATTATAGATTTCAACTGCAGAGTTAAATAGCGTCGGCATTCAAGGTGGGGGAAAAAAAAAGATTAATAAACTTTGCGTGCAGTCCTCTATAAAGGCAGAGAAGTTCTTTTACTTGTTGTAAATATAATATGACATGGGAGTCATAAACTTTATTTTCCTCCCGAATAAAATCGCGCTAAGGATTTTATTATAACAAAATTTATCGAAGATAAAATTGTTACCACCACAACCACGAAATTTCTGTATATAATCGTATTGCATAAATATGTTCTTTCAGATGATATAAAAAACTATAAGATGTTATTAAAAATAATGTTTTCAATTATGTCATAACTTACACAACAATAGTCGTAAAAATATTTTGGTAAATCTCTATAAGTACAGGTTCTGTCCTTTCGACAAAACAAGCACTCCAAAAACTCCCGATTTTTGTCCCAAAAATTAAAACACTTAGAAAAAATGAGCGCAAAGCGTTAAAATTTCGAAAAATTTCAAGAAACAATCTTAAAACTCCCAATTTTCGCAAGTAAATTCAAAATTTAAAAAATAACAAACAAAAAAAAAAACAAAAGGAAAAAATCGTTGATTATAGACAACTTAAAAACTACATTTCAATTTATAATAACGGATCAACTTAACATTCCTACGCTAATATAATCTAACCTAATCTAAATCAACGACGAAACAGTTCAGTAAGTAACTTCGATCACTTACCTTACATTAATGAGAAGGTGGATATATTTCTCGCACTTCCATGAAAAAATAATGTACATTTCCAATCTGCCATAAAACTTGACCCACAATTTTCACACATGCATTTATCACACAAAACACGGTGCTAAACACAAATCCATGCAACTCTTCTTCATCCTTATATAACCATATGCACCTTCCAGCACCAGAACTAATGTCAAAGTGACAAAGAGAAAATGAAAACAATCGAATATCGAATTAATGTGACGTCATCGAATATCAACTTATGCACGTCCGCCTCGAGACAGGATCTTGCGCGAAATTATTAATAAAAACCTAAACTAGCCAAACTTAACCTCCGTATATGCAATATTTGTAACCAGAGCACGAAGGAAACTGCTTCATTTGATCTGGAATGTACACACGAAAATAAGTTCACGTAAAAATCACGCCACGCCGGCACTCCATGACAGGTTAGCGAATGCGCCACAGCGAAACTGTTCCTGTCCTCTTATAAACATCAAACATAAAATTGCTGATCACCACTTCCAATCGGCCGATATCCTTAAGTACGTAAACATAAAATCAAAACTACAATAATTGCTTTCCGCTCATTTTTCCTAAGTGTTTTCACATTAGGAATAATAATCGAAAAGTTTTAAAACATTAATTTAATAAAAAAACAAAACCAGTACTTATAGAGTTACTGGGTTATTTTACGACGCTGTATCAACAGCGGGGTCCAGCACCGAAAGTTACCCAGCATTTGCTCGTATGGGGTTGAGGGAAAACCCCGAAAAAAACCTCAACCAGGTAACTTGCCCCGACCGGGATTCGAACCCGGGCCACCTGGTTTCGCGGCTAGACGCGCTGACCGTTACTCCACAGGTGTGGACAGTACATATAGATAATTGCCAATATTTTGTTCCATAAAAACATTACTTTCTAACTACAAAGTCTTACGTGTCTGAGCTTTTTGTCCAAAATCCCGTCATTAAATTTTAATTGCAATTAAGCGTTACTTCTTAAAAATGCTGTAGGCCTATACAGAATATAATTTTTGCACAATTGTCACTCTCAGTCCTCAATGCGACTTAAGCGATTATTAGCTACAAATCCACCCGGCAGGGATGTGAAAAACACCTCTACTTCCACTGAGCCTGGGCGTATGTGCTTTGTCTTCTCTTACATTTGAAGAGTCCACTGCAAGAATGATGGATGTCATTTGGAATACATTTTGCAGGAGAATCAATTGAAAGTTTGAAATGCTTAGCGCTCAAAACTTAACTGTGATTTTCCGATCATTACTGGACAATGACTATCAGTGTTAATGCCATATAACTCTCTATGTACATTCTATATGTCTTAAGCTATGCATTGACAGTCTCGGTTCATTTTCGACACGAAAGTGACAGCCATCATTCTTGCAGTGGACTCTTCATTTGTCCTGTGCTGTCTTCAGTGGTGATCTTGCAACATGCTGATCAAATGATCACACAGTCACCTTACTTATAAATATTTATAAATATCTCATTAGTAATGGTAATTTATCATACTTATAAACGTGAGGACGGAAGAAGCCAAAGATTCTAATTCTCGAAGATGAAGAGAAAGAAGAATGGATGTTCGGTAGTAAAAATATGAAGATTTCATTACTTTTTTGTGTGCAATGACGGGTTCCTTCACTTACCGTTATTCACGACGACTCTACGAGCAGGATCATTGATGTCGTTAGTGCCAAGAAATGTAAATCACGAGTCCGTCAAAGATTATCCAGATTGTACCATAGACGGTGGGTCCAAATTACACTCATAATAAATGATGGAGAAAGTTGGGATGTCACAAGGAAATCGAAGTACTTGGAAAAAACCCCTGTATTACCTGGACCATGGGCTTGCTTGCCCAACACAAGTTATAAATTTAGAGTAGAGTGGTATAAGCCCAGCGCTCTAGGACTAAGCCACCACGGCGGTTCGTTTTTCATTACCATGAAGCTTCCACCAATCTTCTTTGCAAAACAGGAGTACCGACTTAATACATGAGGAATAGAAAAACACTTAGGCCACCCGCGTCGAGAGACTAGTGTTCCGAGGATTTTTCCTGTTTTCCACAACTGTATGGCCAATGTTGTACATTTGTATGTATGTATGCATGCAGTCAATACGCCACTATCTTTCAGGCTGAGGTCTTTGCTATCTTAAGTGTAAGGGAAAGTATTAGGAGGGGCTATTCAGGTAGACACATACTTATACTTTCTGATAGCCAGGCGGCACTAAAGGCGATTGAATCGCCTTTGGTTAAGTCGAAACTGGTACTGGAGTGCCGGAATACCCTCATGACACTGGCAAACACTAACTCGGTTCATCTGAGGTGGATACCAGGACATGCAAGGATTCACGGAAACGAGAGGGCGGATGAGGCTGCTAAAGATGGAGCTGAGACCCCATTTATAGGACCAGAACCTGTGTTGGGACTATCTTCAAGACCAATTAAGCAGGTCATCAGGGATTGGGCTCACAGACGACATATTAGTTACTGGAACTCAATTAAGGGCTGTAATCACAGCAAGGCCCTTATCAAAGGTCTTGCAAGGACAAAATCGAATGAGCTGCTGAGACTTAGCAAAAAGCAGCTCTCTTGGGCAACAGGATTTCTTACAGGACACTGTGCCCTGAAGAAAAACTTATACAGGATGGGACTTATTACTGACCCACTGTGTATAAGATGTTCACAAGGAGATGAGTCAGTAACTCATCTGCTGTGCGTTTGTAATGCGCTTGCGCAACAAAGATCTCTCTTCTTTGGGAATCACTTTCCAAAACTTGAAGAGATCTCAAAGGTCCCAGTCCAAAGTTTGATACAGTTCATCAAGAACTTGAAACTTTTGGACTGAAAGGGATGAAAGACGGGGATGCGCAATAGATCTTATAGGTCGCAGTGCTTGGGCCGGAAGGAACACCCCTGTTAAATCTAATCTAATGTATGTATGCATTTATTCACACTGCAAATGGGTATATACCCGATTCTTCGGATTCACCTCGCTATCACTAATTTAATCCATGTGCATTTGATATAGCATGCTGAACGAATTAGAAACGGAGAGAATATGATAAGAAATAAGGAAAAAGTTTAATGATCTACTGCCATTCCGTGGATATCCGTACTTCTAAAATTCCTCCTTAAGCCGCCATGGTAGTCTAGTGGCTACAGCGCTAGGTTTATAATCCTGTGGACCAGAGTTTTCTCCGGGAACTCCGGTTCCCCTGTGGCATCTCAACAAATCTCCATCCTCATCTCATCGCGGGTATAGCACAGACCAGCCCCTTTTGGCGCAACCTGGGCAACGACTCTGTCCGTAAATTGGTCTACACAACTGGCCTCATATTATGGGCGAATGAAGAACAGTCAAATTCCTGCCATTAATAAAAAAATTGCTTCCTTAAACTTTTGAGTAAGTGACTTTGGCAAGTAACGTCAGTTACTCGTCTCAGTCGTTTCGCTAACATCGTTTGCGAGTGTCAATTCCCTCCGTTAAAGTGTACTTTATGTTTTATCATTGAAGTTGAAATTTATTGCTCATCAGCGTAGTAAATTGCATCACAACTTGCACAGTGGTAATACGTAATAAAACTGCATACTTTAGTGAGATCCAAGATATGAATTCCACAATCACTGTTGATTACTGTGTTAAGGATAATAATTATTTAAATCGTTTGCAACAGATTCTAGAAAATGTGTGGTACGAAACGAATTAAAATACAAACTATACGCCAGATAACAGCGCAGATTACAACCAATTAAAATATCTTTAAATTGCGTTATTATCCAATCCTAGCTATTTCTACCGATGTTACCAGTCGGCTGAGTACTAATAAACCATTATATGCAAGCCTGTTTGTGCAGAGCATACGTAACTGTGCAATATGCAAAAAGTGCTAGAAAATCACTCTCTCATAAATACAAGTCTGAACATTCTCCTGACTTCACTAGTAAACCAACAAGTCTTTCTTTTCTTTTTTTAACAAGTGTCTCGCATTCCTTTCTCAAGTTGGCAGTCACCAACCAATTACAAGACCTTGAGCAGGACCTTCAGAACTTATGGAAAAAGAAAGAGATAAATAGAACGAAACTAATGTATCGCCTATGGCCGTGCCAAGTCGATCATCGAATAATTCAATGGGTTGTTAAGCGAACTGTAGTATTAACGGTAACACAATTTTTGTATGAATCACAATTCTATTTATAAATACTTGCCATAACATAGCGGATTTAATTTACAATTTATCTTATCTAAAATCCCAGTCAATTATACAATTAACAGTGACAGGTTCTCATTATAGATTGTACGCAGTAATTACTCTAACTATTATCTGACGCAAAGCTGTTTCAAATGAATTTGTCACTGACCAATTCTCTTCCAGGTAAGTTAAGGTTCGTAAATTGATAATCATGCTACTGCGCTTCAGGTAAGCACTTCTGCTCTTTCTACTCGCTTTTGATGATCAAATATCTTCCAAATGTACTCGTAGTACAGTGCATGGTACAAAGTATAAGATAAGTAGATCATTATCTGAATGCATGTAGTAGGCAAGAGAGTTATTCTTGTGGCACAATCGAATCCTGTAATAAACAGTACAGGCTACACAAAAAGATAAATTCACCAGGATCAACAGTTCAGCTGCTGTTAAGGTAATCTTCCTAGTGAGTGACATACTGAGATGGTACTATTGTGTAACTGTAACTACTGTTCTTGCAAGTCCTCCCCCTACTTCTATGTCGCCCGCAATATACGTATAGTAGACGTAAACACATCAAAGCCACTGCGATCACAATCAGTGGACGACCAATATTAGTCTATTCTAGCGTCAAAAGTAATAATGATTTTATGTAATTGGTATTATATGTTGTAAATGTGAATAGGCATAGCCTTAGTTGTTACATTCAAAATAAAGTAGGCCTACCTACTCCTATTACGTAGGCGGCAATTACGTATAGGTACTGTACATATTTACTCAAATCGACTCGCGAAACTTAGATGACCAGTCCTAGCTCTTCTACTGAACGATGAATTTTTCACTCACTCTTTTCAATACCTAATTTATGTTATTTCAACATTTAAAATCTTCTTCGAAACTATGTTACTGTACACAACAATTTTATTATTGCTCTGAATCGAATACTTTTTACGATAAAAAGTTTAATTTATGTTGAACTAAAAGTTCCAAGTACAAAAAATGTTATACCAGTATAGGCATAGCTATCTACTTAAATCATGAATTCAGACAACTTAAAAGCCACCGGCGTAGCTCAGTCGGCTAAGAAGCTCGCCTGCCGATCCGGAGTTGTGCTCGGGTTCGGGTTCGATTTCCGCTTGAGTTGATTACATGGTTGGGTTTTTTCCGAGATTTTCCCCAACCGTAAGGCGAATGTCAGGTAATCTATGGCGAATCCTCAGCCTCATCTCACCAAATACCATCTCGCTATCACCAATCCCATCGACGCTAAATAACCGAGTAGTTGATATAGCGTCGTTAAATAACCAACTAAAAAAAACCAACTTAAGAGTCTTGAATACTTAAAAAATTCATCCAGAGGCTTAATGGGAAAGATTGTAACAGGATAAAAGAACAGAAGAGAGACATCATGTCAAAACATTATATATCATCAATAAGGTTGCAATTTTTTTTTTTTTCTTTTTAAGAATCACAATATTTTATACAGCGTATACCATAATGTGAAGTAAAATGCATTACATTTTAACAGATTCTACACATCTCTATTACCGGTAAAATGTTTGACATTTAGAAATAAGCACTTCATTGCATGCGATAACCGAATTATTACAAGAAAGGCGATCATAAACATAATTAAAGTACATTATAAGATTAAAGATGAAATCTTCTTCTACACTTTCGAAAGTATTATAATAAAATTATTTAATATAACCTCCATACAAAATTCAAGCTTAAAAAATCACATAATTTCATCACTTTCATGTTTTCGGCAACCCAATATCATACTTATGATTTCTATTTGCACATTTAGCATTGCGAACACAAAATGTATGCATAGCTAATATAATCCTAGTCTAGAACGACTTGCATGACAGTCATGTAAATATTTTTCGAATCTACGAAATATGTTCGTCATAAAAGTTATTCATAAGTAGGATATGCTTTTCCACACAGAACATTAATATCCTGTATTGATTTGCATTGTCGCCTAAATAGAAAATTTCACCATCCGCCTCATTACAGATAAAGAACTACGAAGTACTATGTTCGATGTTCTCTATTGTTCTACTAAGAGTTTTATCAAATAAGTTCGCTAGTTCAATTAGTATCATGAAAAACACGCATGGAAAGGCATGGTAAATTGATAAGACTCTTTTCTTTTATGAACATGAAACAATCAACCACAGGTGTAGCTCAGTCGGCAGAAGCAGAATACCTTGGGCTGAATACCTGGTTAGGTTTTATTCGAGGTTTTCACCAACCGTAAGGCGAATGCCAAGTAATCTATGGTGAATCCTTGACTTCATCTCACCAAATACCATAACGCTAAATAACCAACTAAAAATATCAAGCAATCTAAAAAAACTGCATAATTCTATCACATTCGTATAAGCTTATTAAGTGTAATTTCACTTCCGGACACAATTTTACTCTGAACGTAAAAATAGGTATAACTTAATCAAAATGTCGTAATGTGCGAGTACAGCAGTTAGAAAAACACAAATCAGTCCCCTGCGGTGGCTAAGTGGTCAGACCTTCAGCCTGTCACGCAGGCGGTCCGGGATCCGAGTCCCGGTCAGGCCTGGGATTTTTCACTGAAAAATCCTTAGTCACACTTGTGGCGAACAAGGTCGCAGTTGGGGTTACTCTCGGGGTTCTCCCGTTTTACCATATTAGGCATCTACATAATTCCGTCATTTCTCCATTCCATAGCATTCCTCGAACGCCGGCTGGCGGCGCACGGAGGGGGCTGATCTAGGGACGAGTGGGGTTGACTTTTCGAAATCTGAGTACGCAGCGAATCTTAGTGTAGTGAGCCGGTGTGAGTATGAGAATGTGCCTAGATTGAGTCGTAGTGTTGGGTCGTTGTATTCCCTCCAAAATTACATTCCATTCCAAAACACAAATCATGTTTGATGTTGAAGCCGATGAGTATGTACATGACTAAATTCAGCCGCTTAGGATAACTCCAGAGTCTCACACCAAAATTGTGAAACTAATAAATTGCCAGTAATTGTATTAGCAAAAGTAGGAATCATCCAATGACACTTCTTGTTAACGGACGTGCTCAATAACGGACACGGAAACCTAAATACGCACGAAAACAGTTACCGTAACATTTTCTCAACAGCGGACATACTCAAACACGCAATTCTTTTTATTTCACATTTCCTTACTTCCATTCCAACGAACTGCTACACAGAAAAACATATTTATAATTTTTATCATTTCTGATGTATAAATACACCTAAAACAATTTGGTACCAAAAAAGGTAAACAACAATATCCGATAGGTTTAAATGATTATATAACATGTGTGTGTGTGTGTGTGTGTTATATATATATTTTACTTTAACCAAATTTATCTTGACTTTTCTGGGCATGTCTTATGAATTTAATTTAAAAATAAACGGTAATATATATAAACTTCGTAACTGATATCTATCTTCAAAACATATTGAAGAAAAATGAAAAAGAAAATCGTACTACTTGACATAGCGTTGAGCAAAAATAAATACAAAATCTTATAATTAGGCCTAATAGGCCTATTACATAATACATATTAGACTACATTATTAATATACAGAGCATGTAGAATTTAATAATTGATATTGCTTTTCCAATAAACGGCTCTTTTTAAGTCCCAAAAGGTGTCCGCAATTTGGCAGCTTCACTGCAGAGTAGGCCTCTATGCAGCTATAGCTTTAAGGAACTTCATTTCTGCCACCTCCACTCTTCTAATTAGCTGTTAATTATTGCCATGAGTTCTGAACCGTGCAGAAGAGCAGACACAGCTCAGTCTTCATAAAGTTTCATCAGCTTATCCTTCCTTAACCTTCTACGGTAGTTATCAAATATCGCGTAATATCTTAAAATTACTAATCTACTGGTAACGCCCTTTAAGTAAAACGCTCAGAAACTCGAGTGGCATTTATTAGGGCTATTTCGCGACTAGAATAATAAATTATTAATGAAAGCAGATAACGCATATTAATATACAATTATTTAATTCACTAATCCAGCATTGCATTTTATTTGGATGACGTGGACATGGCCTCCTGCAATATCAAGTTCATGCATAAACATTCGAAAATACCTGTAGAATTTAGGAATTGAAGGTTATAACATTTTATTCTGAACTATGTACTTTTATTTATTCATAATATAGAATCAGTTTCTTCACTGCTTGACGTTCCTTGAATCTCGCAATTTCTTTCAACAAAGAATTCTGATAATTGATTCCAAACTATTGCTTATTTATTTTTGTGTCTGTTAGTATTAATGGCCGACAAGGCCTTATAAATTATCTATCTAGGACACTTGAATAGGCAGGTACAGTTCCAGAAAAAAAAATGTATATATATGGCCCGTCTTGATGTGAGTGCATTTGTATGTAGGCAACAAGTTTCGCACACTGTCTACAAGAACCATTATATAGGCGCCCTTATTTACTGCACAAGAGCAATGCGTTGTACCTGGAACAGTAAAATTAGACGGACCACTTTTTTTGGAACTGTACGTACATCGGTGTAATAGTAAAATTCGTCCACTATTTTAAGAGAAATGGTAAGTAGTCGTAGACAGATGGCTCGTCAAAAGCCTTATTTTCGGTATCTGGGAAGTCGAAAACTTCCGTAAAAGTTCTGCAATAAACTACAGAATCACAATACTATACTTCGTAAAAAGTTACCTATAGTAAAACGAGTAAAAGTGAGACCCTTTCATGGGTTAGTCAGCTACATGCATTTCAATTATTTCCGTTCACGCTACGGTTTCATAACAAGTTCTTCAGTCAATCCCCTGCAGCTTTTACCAATAAAGAAGTCTCAAGCTAGAAAATCAAGAACAAGAACAGTATTCTAACCATGACTAATTTAGAAGCATGGTCGTGTCAACGATAAAAGGAACTTGTCTGATAAAAAGTCTAAATAACTCCTTAGGAAAGTTATAGAAGCTACAATTGAAAGAAGAAAAGTTCCATCAACTTGCATGTCAAGAGGCACACTGCAATGCAACTTACGAAGATCCATGACATACTCATATGAATAATAAGCATGCATACAGATTATCCGAAACTTCTTGTCCAAGAATCTAAATGTGAAGCTTGAAACATTCTCTGTGCACAAAACAAGAAAATCGCGAACAGTAATGTGCTATAGATACATTTTTATTATAGACTACTGTATAAAGGAAACGGCGTTTTCGTGCGGAAAAAAAAATCAATTCTAATATATAATGACAATATACCTCTTACGAAAATAATTTTATCCCTCTGTACCTACTAAGAAAATAAAAGAGTTGTTAGTGCATTCAGATGTATTTTTTGTCCCTTAACAATGTTTCTTTTAAAATCGTTCTGCGAATCTATCTCTATCTATGTATATTAAACTGTGTTACACACAGTATGTGGATATACATATGAGAAAGCTAGCCTATAATTATAAATAACGAATTATTTATTCATCTAATTATTACACAAAATTCCAATGAAGCTACAAGTGACGTCGACATTTCGGCGCTCTGTAACATTAGAATTAGTGTCCTGGTAATGTTCGAGGAAGCAACCAAGACATTACAAACTTAGTCTTATTTCATATGAAAAACTAATCGAAAACTCTGAGCTAAATTCCCTAAACGGTTAAAACACGAAGGACAGCGAATATTTTAATAACATGGAGGAACAAACACGACAGGCCTCCTCCTGCAGAGCGATCACAGGCGAATATCGAACTTCGCCATACTCGACAAACTTGAACCGAACATAGCGCCTGTAATGCACGACGCTAATTAGAATATCCGCTGATGATACTGAATGAAGGTAGGAAAAGTTAAAAAATAGGATTCAATATTCCCACAGATATCGGAAAAATTAATTCAATAGTCCATTATGTATTAATTAAAGGCGCACAGAAAAACCAGGAAACAAGATTTTATTAAGACTATTACACTTTTACTACGTCACACTACTTTTGACCAATAAAACGGTATGAAAGGACGTCTTTCAACCAATCATGGCTGCTTATCGCACAATTTTATCGCGTCCCTAGCATTTGTTTAATTTTATCGCGTCCCTAGCATTTGTTTAATTTTATCGCATCCCTAGCATTTGTTTATTTTTATCACTATCCTAGCATTTGTTTTTTTTTGTTTGCCAACATTTCAAACTGCACTGGTCTGGACGTCAAAAAAAAAACCAAAAAATTACAAACCACTCCAGTCGATGCACAGCACTTTCAAATATGACTCGCATTGGCATTCAAGAACAAGAATTAATAAAGATCACTGGTCATATATGAAGAGCACCATTCGGAAATCCTGAATAAGTTGAGGGATACACCATGTACATCAACGAGTTCGCTTCTTTTACGCACACGTCCAATATAACATCAACTGAGCCACAAACCGCTAAAACATTCAAATTTGAAATTTCATCATCGTTATTTAAAACGTTTCTTCTTTATTTCATCATCCCTAATTAAAACTTTTCTAACACTTGTTTATATTATTTAGGTTATGTTTGTTATAGCTTCTGCTATATGATATTACGGATAGTCACGTATCAGAGATTGTTTAATACTAAGATTTATTCAAAATCATCTGTCAAGTGACGTTGATTACGGGGTCCGGATTATTGAAGTGGAATGCAAATGTTTTAATAAAAATGAAACTGATTCAACAAAGCCTTCTTGACTAGTAACCGTCTACAGAGTTCAATGAAGATTCCATAGTTGGCACAACTGATAACAAGAAAACATAATCATAAAACACTACTGCCATCTAGCGTAATGTTGAGATGGTACAATAATACATTTGAAGACAGTTGTATTTTCGTAAGACAATTAACTTAATATTTTATTGTATATTGGAGTACTTTGTTACTTCTAATTTTTATATACTTTATTCTAATCGTGTAATAGTCAATTAAATCCCACTCGAGTTTGATTTTCTCTAGATAAATCAAAACCTCTAGTGAGATTACTGTTGATAAAATACAAGTTCATAGGTATACTTGGAAGGAGAGTACGATGAAGACTGCATTGTCTTCTCAAATTTTCACTAAAGCAGTCATGAATAATGTGAGAGAATATGATACCGCCTTCGCACAGTTGAATGAATTGGTTATCATCCCGTTTTTGCTCGATTGCAGAATTAAACAAATTTTCTGTTACTCTACTCTTTCATTAATTTTCACTTTCAGTATTCATATGGTCGACACGTAGAAACATTAAAAGAAAGGTTAGTAAGAAAAAATGTATCTATGAACAACGAAATTATATTCTGGCGAGAAATGTGGAACAAGCCCAAGTGCACTATTGGTATAGAACCATTAGGTTGCTTACAAATTTCGAGTTGGGCAAGAAATGGCTGTCAATTTTTTATCTGTAATCCTTTATCAGGGACAGAGTTCGTTCACGTGCCGTAAATCTACGACATAGGCTTTCTAGATTTACTTCCTTCCTGAAAGAAACCATGATAAGAATTTTATCGCCCTTTAATAACCATCGCCCTCAGTAGGGTTTGAGCCCGCAAACCTTGGACCCAATGGCTAGAACTGGATCAACGAGCAGCAGCAGCAGTAGAAGATGAAGATTCAAGGTCTAAGATATTTTGTGAAGTGAACGTCAAGAGTCGATAATAAAATTATTTTCATATTTTAGGTTTTTCACATTGCATGTTCTATGTTAAGCATTATTGCACGGACCGAATACCGATTAATAATATTTTATGAATATTCAAAACTTGGAAACTTACGAGTAGTGATTCTTTTAGGACGTCTAAGTTATTGTTAATACGAAAATCGGTAGGCCAATGTTTAAGTCTTGATGCATTTTTCATATACGTTCTATCATTCTGAATAGCTATTGGTTAACATTTCTGAATGGTGCACTTTGTATTTCAGTTATCTACTAGGTATATAATTTCATTCTGTATTTTAATAAGTGGAATATGGCCTACTGTGATATATTTATTTATCTACTATAAAAGGCTATGGAAACACAATTTATGTGCTTCACTTTCCAATATTATCTTAGAAGTGTGTCTGTAATACGGAATACTTGCACTCCAATCTTACGCAGGTAATCTGCCTCTATGAATCATATTTTGCATCCAGCTTATGATACGCTGCATCAATTTCTCCTAATGTCAGCAACATAAGTTTCTTTCATTATACAGTTCCTGCAATTTCTGGTACAGTATCTAGTACTATGTCCTGTTTACCTACCAGTAAACCTTGTGTAACGCGTAACGTCTACGTTCGACATACATTGTTAGAACAAATTAAATGATTTTGTGGAACGGACATTCGACTCCGGTTGCCATGGAAATACTTACGTCATATCCAATAAAATTACACGTGAACGAGTCCATTTCTATACACATGGGGAGTTCGCATATATGCGTAACCTACTTGGAAGAGTTTATTGTAATCCATGGGAGGCTGCAAGATATTTAAAATATTTTCACCTGTGTTTTGCTAAGGACGCAAACATAAGGATGTACAAAACATGAGTAACTACAGAAAGTTAATAGAAGATTGACAGTACTAACCTATAGATGGGTAAATAACAATAACAATATTACAGGATACTCTCATGCGCTTATAGGGTAAAAGTTGGTAAAATTGTGATGTGAGTAATATTGTGGTAGTTATTTTTGAGAATTTATTACAATAATTTTACTGAGCGAGAGGAAGATCGGTTTTTTGCGTCAACGTATTAAGAAAATGTTCGTGGACAAGTTTATGCACAAAACCGGTCCTTCTCTCGCTCAGTAAAATTGTAATAAATTCTCAAAAAGAACTATCACAATATTACTCGTATCACAATATTATCAACTTTACCCTATACAATAGAAGCAGTTAATTTTAATATTTTGTTTGTACTGTAGCTCGGAAAAAGGTTCTTTAGTCTACTTGTCATCTTAATAGTGCATTCTGTTTTAATGTATTATTATTATTATTATTATTATTATTATTATTATTATGTAAATCTAGTCTTTCAGGTAAAGCTCCCTGTAAAGCAGATCTGAATAATTTCAAGGGAAAAATTGTTCCGGGGCCGGGTATCGATCCCGGGACCTCTGGTTGAACGTACCAGCGCTCTGCCAACTGAGCTACCCAGGAACTCCACCCGACACCGTCTCATTATTATTATTATTATTATTATAATATTACTACTACTACTACTACTACTACTACTACTACTACTACTACTACTACTACTACTACTACTACTACTACTACTACTACTACTGTTAGTGTTGTTGGTGATTGGCTGTTATTCATAGACTGTATTTCATTCCATTCATTAGAAACAATTACATCTTACAGCAAATATTTTTGTATTTATTTATCCTAATTTCATTACCCTAACTGCTGTATACACTTTACACGCAATCATAGGGATTTCTTCAAATCACCTGTCACTTTATTATTCAGTTATTTAACAACGTTGGATCAACTGCGCGGTTATTAGCGATATGATACTTGGCGAGATGAGTCCAAGGATTCATCATGGGATTACCTGACATTCGTTTTAGTGTCACAGTCAAGCTTCGGAGCACAAGTCAAGCTCGCTAAGTCCCAAGCTACGTCAATAGTCCTTTCCCTTTTTTAATCTAGTAGTTCGCGGTTTATCATATTAATGTAGAATAAGCAGAATTTTCATTAGTATGTTTACACATGTTTCAATAAATCTACAGAATTCACCACAATACCATCCCAGCAATGTTTATTTCTCATAGTCTACTTACGATGAAATTACAAGCAATACACAACCAACCAACCAACCAATCACATGACGTGACGCATAACTTTAGTTATGCAATTTGTTTCAAGTAACACACCTCCTTTAGGTGTTTGCCTTGTCTGGATTTCATAAGAAACATGAGGAGGCCAGCCTCCAATAATACAAAATCATTTGAACAAAAAAGTTACATATACACAACAAAAATTATTGGATCAATTGGCTAGTAAAGCTTTTGGACGTATGTGTGGGCCTATGATGTGCAATACACAATTCGACGACGATAATATTTAGATTGCACTATTCCGAGGGTAAATAATATAATAATGAGGTAGTAGTATGCTTATAAGGCGCGTCTGCATTTATGGTACAATATTTGCACTCTTGAACTAAAGTTAAAACAAACACTAATTTTAATAGCGACAAATACGAAATACGAACACAAATTAATATCGCTGTCATAAAGAAAGCTTCAAACACACTGAACTTAAAGATTAAGTAAATAGTGCTTAAATAAATTATCACAAAATTATCAAATTCTGGGTCAAAAACAAATGCTAAAATAAGCATAACAAAATTAAATTGAAATAATTGCATTTAACACACTAAAAGAATGAACTGGACCCAAAAAATACCATCCCATTCATGGTAAATAAGTTACTAAACTTACCTTCTTGAATTTCTAGTGGAGTCTTCGTCATCAACAGAAGCCCCGGCTCCCGAGTCCTGCAAATGAAATGGCTTCAATGAGAATACTGCGCATTGTGTATAAACTACTTCCAAAACAGAATAAAACAAATGATTTCTAAAGAAGTGTCTTCATGTTCAATTACTAATTTGACACACAAATAACTTGCTGACCCAATAAACAAACAGAAAGCAATAAGTAGACTTTGCCAATTAATGAAATGAGGGCATCATAACGGATGAGTGTTATTTATTTTCACTTACAGAACCTACACAGTATGTATCAATAAATAGGTGAGCATAAGGCACAGAATCAAGAGAACCTTAATTCGCAACAGCTGAGTTTCTGCACACTCTTGTGTCACTGATGTGTCAGCCGGTTACTCAGCGACCAAGATTTCAACGCATACACACGTAAGCACAGCATTCAAAACATATGAGCGAGCAGAGGATATTTGGCTGACATTTTACAAAATGGAACCCACCTATAAAGTTACACAAACTGAGCTAACCAAATAAATTTGTTGCTCTGCAATCAATGTATGCTTTGAGCTTACTTTTCATTACAAAACTGATCTGATTTTGCAAGAGTATTAGAAAATAAAATCTAAATGAAAATGGAGAATGAAATACAACTGTATTCCTCTCAGTTTCACTTTATATGAATCAGCTTCTTTAGCCATAACAACACTCATTTAACCTACAGTACTAAACAAGGAATTGGCAAAAAAAAAAAAAAAAAAAAAAACTTTACTGTCGCTACTTTCAAAGGACCTTCATTTCTACAAATACACATTAATTATTTATTTTAGGAAGAGAGAACATTCTAAAGAAACTCTAAAAAAAAATTAATACAAAGTCCTGCCTATGCTTACTATGTATAACAAAATATTAAATTTCATATTCTAAACCGTTCCTGCCAGGAATATGGGAACAAGGATTTTCACGATTTACCATGTGTAGAATGCAATTAACGCAAAAATGTTATTTTTCATAATTTTTTGGAAAAATTTTCATATTCCAAATGTGTGTGTGTGTGAGTGTGTGTGTGTGTGTGTGTGTGAGTGTGTACCTAAAGGATGGAAGTTCATAGTTCTTACATTACGAGAAAAAAAAGAGCAGTGAGATGTTAGCGGAGATGTTACCAGACTGCTGAAATTTCCAACTTAATTTTCTAATTAACTGTGCATTTAATCACAATACGTAATATAGGTTTTCTATTCATTTAAACGTATGTATATTATATATATATATATATGCATACATATATAGGAAGAGTCGACCTCGGTAGCACTGCGCTGGCCTTGTGCTCGATGTTGCGGGTTCCATCCCGGTCCACGTCGATGCCATTTAAGTGTGATTAAATGCGACAGGCTCATATCAGTAGCTTTACTGGCATGTAAAAGAACTCCTGTGGGACAAAATTCCGGCACACCGGCGACGCTAATATAACCTCGGCAGTTGCGAGCATCGTTAAATAAACCATAATTTTTATATAGGAAGAAAATCCACAAACTATTAAGGAAAACACGGGAATTTTACTTGAAGCAAGTAGAGAGATAGGTTTGGAAGTAAATCCCGAAAAGGTAAAGTATTGCAGCCTATATGCCTATGTCTCGTGACGAGAACATAGTACGAAATGGAAATATAAAAATCGGAAATTTATTCTTTGAAGAGGTGGAAAAATTCAAATATTTTGGAGCAACAGTATTTAACAAATATAAATGATACTCGGGAGAAAATTAAATGCAGAATAAATATGGGAAATGCCTGTTATTATTCGGTTGAGAAGCTTTTGTTATCCAGTCTGATCTCAAAAAACCTGAAATTTAGAATTTATAAAACAGTTATATTATCGGTTGTTCTGCATGGTTGTGAAACTTGGACTCTCACTTTTAGAGAGGAACAAAGGCTAAGTACGTTGAGAACAAGGTGCTTAAGAAAATATTTGGAGCTAAGAGGGATGAAGTTACAGGAGAATGGAGAAAGTTACAGAACGCAGAACTGCGCGCATTGTATTCTTCACCTGACGTAATTAGGAACATTAAATCCAGACGTTTGAGATGGGCAGGGCATGTAGCACGTATGGGTGAATCCAGAAATGCATACAGTGTTAGCTGGAGGGCCAGAGAGAAAAAGAACGTTAGAAAGGTCGAGACGTAGGTGGGAGGATAATATTACAACGGATTTGAGGGAAGTGGGATATGATGCTAGAGACTGAATTAATCTTGCTCAGGATAGGGACGATGGCGGGCTTATGTGACGGCGGCAATGAACCTCCGGGTTCTCTAAAAGCCATTTGTAAGTCATATAATTATATTTTGCGCTACCTTTTCCCCTCCGGATTTTAACCATCCACTTTCTACTTAATTTCTCCTCTTTTTGCAGCTTTATTGGTTTTTCATCATACACAATAATATTAACTGCGAAAAGGTGTAATCTCCTGCCAGAAAATAAACGAAAAGATAGTGTTGTATTGCTACCAGTATTGAGTTGGTACAGCAAATGTAAAAACTTTATTTTAGCAATGAAATATTTATTTTATATTTTAACACACTTTTCTTTTGTACAAGTCTGTAGTCGTAAGTCACAGACTGGCCAAGTGAGTATAAATCCATCTATATTCCATTCATCTGTATAGGATGTAGCTTTCGTTCTGATTGCAAATGTAATTCGGCATACAGACACTTTGCACAAAGATGCGCCGTGAGCACTTTTCTGAAAACGTGACTTACACTCCGTGAGCTTCTTCCTCAACTTCAACATAACCTATTTCACACGGTTTTATGATATTCGTATCATCTGCAACATCTTTGCTTTTCAGCAAGGATGGTAAATATTACAGATTGTTCATCTCAAGCGCATTCTCTGGTTTTCAGTTGCATAACACAAACGACAAGAAACTACATTACAGCATTCCTGCACAACTACCTCCAAAAAATTCAGCATTCAAATCTTTCTCCACATCCTGGCAGACCTCAAGTGATGAGATGATTGTGATCAGAAGTACCATAGGGTGCAATCAGATTAAATGTACGATACAAATTGTTTCCTATACCATTTGTGTACGTGACTATAATGCATAATGATAATTGTACCAGCAAGAACAGGTTCTGAATATAATTACCACCTTTGTATAAAAACCTACACATACTTAAAAGAAACTGGACAGCAAAAACTCCTTAAATTTGGACATGAAAAATATGAACTACTGTAGTTCCTTTATCATATGCCACATATTCGTATTTTCTCTTAATAAGCTTATGCAAAATATGAATAAGCACATTAACAAAAAGCATGAGTAGAAAGGCGTTAAACAGTGAAATTTACCTACATATCAGAAAATACTTTAGGCCTATCATTAAACAGATTTTCACACAGCTCCATGAAGCAATTTTTATAAAGAGTTCGAGGAAAGAATGATTGTCATACTAGCGTATAGCTACAGCCCATATTCTTACACCAATATGTGTCAAATTATATGTGTAGACATTACACACTAAAACTACAGTAGTTTTAGATCTCACGCATATTAAAGCATTTAAAAAATATAATAATTCCTGTAAAATTACGGAAAAGATTTTAAATATACCGCTATTCTCGTAATGCTCTCTAGAGCTTCTAGAAGGAACGTTTGACGGAGTCCACCGTTCTAGAGTGACGGTTAGCATGCCTGATCGTGCAACGAGAGAGCCCGGTTTCAAATTGTGGTTGGGACAAGTTACCTGCTTAAGATTTTTTCAGCGGTTTTTCCTCAACCCATTAAGAACAAATGCTGGGTAACTTTCGGCGCTGGACCCTGGGCTCATTTCGCCAGCATTAGGGGAGAGTCGGGTAGTATCGGACAGTGCGTTTCTTTCATCTACCACCATATGGTAGTACCTGAATGACATGGTTACGTTTCTCTATGCGATATCACAGAAACGTAAACATGTCAATCAGGTACTATCATCGTGTGGTAGATGAAAGAAACTCACTGTCCGATATTACCCGATGTCCGATACTACCCGACTCTCCCCTATTACCTTTATCTCACGCAGACTGCTACATAACAACAGCAGTTCATAAAGCGTCGTAAAGTAGCCCAATCAAAAAAAATGTTTGACGAAAGCGATAATTACACCGACAGATAGAAGGCTATCGCTGGAGACGGTATGATGATACATGAGAAATCATGAAAAGGATCAATTAGGTTTGGGTACGAGACGTGTCACGGCCTTTAAACTGGTACTACCACACCAGTCACCTGGCCGAACTTTGGAAATCAAGAAAAATCCATGTCAGGACAGCAGACCCCGAGATTTAATCGCGGATCTCCCGAATATAAGGAATTAATTGGAAACTATTACTCCACTGCGTCCGGTAGAATACATAATAATAATAATAATAATAATAATAATAATAACAATAATAATAATAATAATAATAATAAATTGCATATTTTACAATAAAACTTAAAATTTTCAAAAGTAATAACAGATAGGTTAAAAAGTTTGAAAATGTGAATATAAATTATTCATTATGTGGATTTAATGTAAGAATTGTTTCAATTTTTATTTTATTTTATCAGTTATTTAACGATGATATATCAATTGCGAGGTTATTTAGTGTCGCTGAAATAGGGAGATGAAATTTTGACGAAACCGAGATTCCGCCAGAAATTACCTGACATTCGTATTACAACTGGGGAAACTGTGTTGCACAGGCAAAAAGAAGCTGTTATCTTGAACACAGGCTACATTCGAGCGTAGGTTCGACTCCCGCTTGGGCCGATTATCTGGTTAGATTTTTTTCCAAGGTGATCAAAGCTACGTTATAGGGTAAAGTTGCCTAATTCCGTGACACGTTTTTTTCGTCGAATGTTACAGAATTGGGTATCTTGCTAGGAAGTTCACCGATGTCTCAAAAGTAAGCTAAAGATACACTCTTTCCAGAAAGTTGTCTGGGGCTATGGTCGAACGGCAAAGCTTTGACTGACATTCAATTTTAAAAAAGTATCACGGGATTAGGGGTACCACGGAAATAGGAAACTTTACTCTACATTATAATTTACATTCGTAACATTCTACGAAACACTACTAAGCGAAAAACTGTATCACGCCAGATGAAAGTAAAATAAAAAAGAGCTTTTTGATATATATAATCGGTGATTATTAATAACCGGTAATCATTGCATTTCTTCTCGTATCCCAAGAAAACACGCCACTTGTGAATGTTGGAGTGCTAGTTGTATTATGTGAAGCAAATAGACATAAAAATTCAGTACCTAGTCATGCATTCATGACTCGCATGACCTCATCAGACACAACTCCGGTTTCCGTTTGGGACTGGTTTTACTGTATAATACTCATTTCAAGGAGTGGAAGAGCTTGTGTCTACTTCGGACATCGGTGTATTCACACCTTCAAATGCGACTCTCTAGGTACACTTGACAGAATGAAATAATGTCTCTGGATTATCGATCTTCAGGTGAATGTATCCGTATATGTGTACTCAGGTTTTCCTTGAGCTACACTACAATACTAACAGGTTGTTCATGTAGTTCTGAATCATCCTGTAAGGAACCTTTCAAAAGCTTCATTATTATTCACAAGAGGTACTTATGAAGTCGTAGAGTATCTCGTAAAGAACGCAGTAAGATCGTTTCAGCCCATTGCCGTATGCAGAACGAAAACGATATAAATTGCCAATAAACAGATGGTATAGCACAGTCCTCTGGACAAAGAATTTTACGTTTTGGTCTGTTATACTTTGCTCAGATAACAAGATAAGCTAATTCTTTGTTTTTGTAGACGTAAATAGCAGTGTAAGGTTGAGAAGCACACCAAGCAAGGTCACGGAGCATGACCCAATAGACAACAAGTTCGTTAGAACTGAACAATAAAAGGTAAGTACTTGCAATTTGAAGACGGATATGGAAAGGTTTATGCATTTTCTGTTCATGGTCTTTGTGACAGTCATTTAATTTCGGGAGAAGCGAAATGCGTCGCGGGGGAGCGCAATTCCTTTCAAGAACCCTATCGCAGCATCGGCTTACTGCACATTCAAAGTTTCTTGCTGCTATCCAAAGACCGAGATGAAATCGGTAGTTACTATCAATCCTACAAACATGATATTTTATTAGATTAAAGTTAAAAACCGATATAGAAGAAAACTTTATTAAAATGTATGTACCACCTGCAGAACTATAGCCTAAGTATTGTATTGTATTGCATCGCATTTTCAATAAGTCAATAACAATGATACATTGTTTTAGACATCGTCAACGAACAATCGAACTAGAATAGTATACTGATATTTGAATTCAGGTACTCTTGTATATCATAAAAGGATTTACAAGTAACCAGTCACATAAACAGGCTTGAAACCTTTCCGGGTTTACTTGATGCACTGTTTCTGGTAGCTATTATCGTTTAGCCTACATCCTTTGTGGATTACTAGCACTAGATGGTCAAACGACCCAAAGAAGACATTCGGAAGCCGATGGACAACCAAGGGCACACAGAGAACAGACTTGAGAAACCTATATTAAAAACGAAATACAGTGGAATCTCTTAAGTTCGACATAAATCAAGTTCGACTGTTTACGTAGAAGAATTAGACACGCCCCTATACGGGCACTAAGAAATGGGTTTGCCATTTGAATTGGTTCTGTGTCTTGTAGTGATACTTTTGTTAAAGGAAAACAGATTATTTTATTGATTAGTACTGGTAGAGATAATAATAATAATAATAATAATAATAATAATAATAATAATAATAATGCTGTAATGGCTACTGATCATACAAAAAGGGGAATTCGTTCTGGTTTTATGTTAATAGGTTTTATATTAATTGTTGTGGAGATGAAATTAACAGCTCCTATATTGATCACTGATTTTAAATTAATCAACTCTTCTTTTTCTATTTGAGAATTGTGTCATTTGTGAGACGGGACTGTCGAAACCCAATGTGGTACTAGAAGCGCATACACAAGTCTCAAAGCGAGCAGGAAATGAAAGTACAGTACTGTATTCGTTGATGGATAACCAATAAGAATTTGTATTCATTTCACCTGCCACACCCACTATCCTTATTTGACAGAACTTTCAATTCTGTTCTGTCGAACTTAGGAGAGTCCACTATAGCAAGGTTAAACTAAACTATCCGGGGTAGCCGAACGGACTGGAAAATTTATCTTGCTCTTACGCGATGCCGTGAGTTATTTCTAATTCTATTTCTGTTCTATTACAGTTTTTAATGCCAGGAAATAATGTCCATGTCTACTAAAAGTTTTAGATTTCCAGGGTAAAACTCAATTACGAAGTAAAATTTTAATCAATAATTTTGTACAATAGAACAAGATACACATTCCAAATATTTAGGTTGTGAAACCGGCAGCACAAGAGAACTAGACCTACAAAAGAAATTACAAAGTTTTAATCAAATATGCGGGAGAATATTACAAGGACTCTTTTTAAACAAAACACGAAAAGATACGATCTTAAAATTGTATAAAATCTTAGCAGTTCCAGCTCTTCTTTATGGCTCGGAATGCTGGACTCTTACAAAAAGTAAAAAACATAGAAGTATCAGAAATGAGATTCTTGAGGGTGGTTGCTGGATACAGGAGGAGGATAGATAAATAATAAACTGAGGTAATAAGATAAGAATTGAACTATTTAATTTAAATAATAAAAGAATATCAAGAAAATTATTATGATCATGTGTCACGGATGCCAGATTCCGGCATTCCCAGAAAAATCTTACAATATAAGTTAAGCCTAAAGGGAGAAGAGACAGAGAAAGTCCTATGAAGAGATGGATGGACCAGTTTCTTTAAGAGGACGGAACAAGTCGAAAGGCCTAATCCCTAAAACTGATGATGATGATGATGATGATGATGTAATCCTCTTCTGCGCTAGTATATTTTAGATGATTCGCAGATAATCGCAATAGTAAGTTCATTAGGAACTCAGTCGCCCTCGGTCGCCTCGCACTTGCCATTCTACCCGTTGGATCTAAGGTTCGCAGGTTCAAACCAGGCCAAGAGCGATGTATTTTAAAGGGCGATATAATTCTTTGTGGAACATTCTCCGGGAGTCAAGCCTAAGTAAAGTGAAAGGCACATAAAAAAATTTCAATCCAGATAGAGGGCCTCAAAAAAAATTTGTTCACCATTTCTCACCCATGTTGAATTTCGACGCTGAATAAACTCTGCAGTTAAACGCGTCGTTTAAACATTCCTACTACTAATACTACCACCACCACTACCACTAATCAAGATTCTATTAACATGCAATTAGCAAGATCATAAAGTATGTGCCATTACTGAATTTGCTACACGGGTAAAATGAAGCTGAAATAATTTTGATGGAAGTGCGAACTGATTTTCTTAGGAACAATGGTAGCCTTACACATTCTCAAGGGATATCTTGACTGTTAGAATGGAAATGGATAATACCTATTGCGCATGAATTACATAGATTTCTACTCTCTTAACCACAACACATCAGTTGCATCGGATGAGGCATGTACGAGTAATCGATGTTTGTAGTTTGCCGTATACAAGCACCCGTTCTTATTTTAATTCTAACGTTACTGACGTCACCCGGCGCTCAAGATATGCCGCGAGATGTGTAATTGATTTATTTTATAGATATAATTCTAATAATTAGAATTAGTCTTAATTATTAAGAATTGTATGGAATACCATGAATTGGAATTCAGTTTTGTGTCCTAAATGCGTGCTGATGTAACATTTGGTTTTACGATCATATTTATCAGAAGAGAAATCGTCATTTTAGTACCTACTCGATGCTTATGTAAATTTTATAAGCCTATTTTCCGATTGTCTGATAATATCAGTCTTATAATGCAGAGCGAATATTTTTCGGTGTACAAAACATTCTTCCGCCACAGAGTTACTACAAGCTTCTCCCAAAAAAAAAAAAAAAAAAAAAAAAAAAAAAAAAAAAAAAAAAGTCACAGAATTTCATTCATTATAGGCTACTCATGTACCTATTGCAAAAGCAGAGAATGGAGTGAATTGAGTGGAATAATATCTAACCTATGATAATTAGGATTAACTGCAAATATACATCTAATTACTATTTGTGAAGGCCTATATTTGCAATACAATTTCAGTATTGTTTTTACATACATAAACACAAGAATATTGATTTTATTCCTTTACAACTAAACACATAAGATTTAGGTTAGGAATAATTTTATCATACACAAAATATAGACCCCAATGAAAATAAAGGCGAAAGCATTGGCAAATTATTTATCGGAGGTATTATTTAGACTCTTTTTTTTTATCGTTGGAGATGAATTTCGAAACATTTCGAAGGTTTGCTCTACATTCGTCTTCATGTGAGGAAAAAAAGAAAATGGAGAGACAGTTATCCTGCTCGTTGGGGTCGTTGCAAACGGTTAAATCCACCTGGCTGATCTTATTTTTTAATCGAGTATGTCCTTGAGTAGCATCAGGTTGGTTCTGCATCTACATAATTTTCTCGATGAGAGGAGTTTAACTTGTAACCTCTTGCAAATGACGTTACATCTGTATTGGATATGGAAATTTATATGGAAACATGTTTTCCACAGTGACACAAGTAATTTTTTTCAGCTTCTGAAAGTTGGGGTAGAAGACAGGTCCATACCGATTGTATAGAATTGTTCTGAACGGGGGAGGAAAAAGATGTAATTCAGACATTAGAGGAGCTACATATTCAGCAATGGAAAAATTTCGAACTGCATTCTTCCGAATAAAATAAACTATTCTAGTACAGCAGTGGTGTGTAATGCAATCCAGAGTCAACGCCATAGACTGCATTTAATGCATATCATGTTACATGTAATTCGTACAAAATTACAGATCACACTGTAATTTGCAATTCCTGTTTTAATCACACCTGTAATTATAAAGGTAACAGACTACCCATTATGAACATACTTATTTCTAGACAAGCACTGACAAGACCTGTAATAAAGATGTGAAAATCTTTGAAAACACGTCTAGTTTCAATAATAATAACGCTGCTGTAAACTTCATAGTGTATTATCAGTTTAATTACTACTTTAAAGTGATCGCCTTGCACAAAATTTCTCTGCCTCTCACAAGAGAGAGAGAAAAAAATAGGAATTTATGAGATAGCTTCAGGGTGAACAAACCAAGAAGCAATTATAGGCCTAAGTAATAGGCCTATACTGTACCTCAAAACAGATCCAAAACATTTATGTTTTTCTTTCTTATTATTTTTTACACATAGGCCTAGTGTATATATGAACGAATTTATTATTATCTACAGGAAACAATCAAGAATTTGTTACATTATTTTCCACCGTTATCCACTGTGGTCCTATAACTACAAATCTAACGGTACCAGATTCGTTTTCCAGCAAGGGAGTGCAGACTTTTCTCTTTCACAGACACTTTGTCCCTTGCGATACGTTCGTCCCGGGATGTCTCAAGCGATGGCCAGGAATTCTCACTACTTGTGAATATTGACATATATAGAGGATTTCACGTTAAGAAAAAATCATTGAGCATATGGGGCTATTCCATCAAATGACCAGTTGCTATAGAAATGCCCACCTACGACATAGCCTGTACAATGTATTAGGCAAGGCCCATAAAACCAATGCTTTTTAAACGTGGAATCCTCTCTAGATATATTAAAATTCCTACAAGTAGCCTACCAGTACGGAACGCGTCACATAGGACAATTTTTTAAACAATGTACGATTGTGTATTTCCACCGATTCAGAAATTGATACCATGTTAACTCAGTGTTAGTGCAGTGGACTTATAAGCCAAGGGACTCGGGATCAAATCCAAGTTGATATACCCTGAATTTTGGCTATATATCTTGTGTTGAACAAGCCTGTGGTCCAGGAAACACAGGGGATTTCATCGAGTAATCCGGTTCATTTATGACAGTCCAAATATGTATGTATGTGTATGTATGTAGGCTATGTATGAATGTATGTGTGTATGTATATATGCATGCATGTATTTATGTATTCACACTACAATTATGGGTAAATACCCGGTGGCAGTGATAACTAATTACACTCAATAATTATATTAATAATGAATTACAATTCATAATATTAAAATAATAATAATAATAATAATAATAATAATAATAATAATAATATATAATAATATTAACAAGGAGCATCCTAAATTATGTGTGAAGAAAATGAAAATACAGCCTATTTCCTGAAACAAAATGTATTTTATTAATTATTTCATTATAATCAGGTTTCGACTACATATTTTACCATTTCGGCGCAACACTTCCCGAAGTCCAAAAAATCGGCACTAGCACAACAAAAATATGCTGAACCTACCACTTTTTGCTTCCGAGTTTCTGTGATTTAGACTATTAAAAAAAACTAGGTCACACTTCTACGACGAATGCGGATTAAATATTTTATAATAACAATCCAAAAAAAAAAAAATGTCACAGAGCAATGAGCGATATTCGGGCCTACTTCTTATCCAAAGGCTTCGGGGCTGAAATTCATGTCACATTGCTCATTGTGATTTGTTGTTATTTTCCAGGTAAGCTTATATCTCTATGTCTTACCTCTGCAAGTTTCAGATAATCCACTTTTTCTCATTAAGCTGGACCAACGTCATTAAAATGGCTGGTACATGGCGCCAACTTCGTCTTCCTTTCTACCTTAAACTTAATGAATTCTCAAACTGAAAGGATTCAGCTCGGCCTAAGGGCAATGGAAGACCATTAATGGGCCTCTAGCGAGTGCCACTGTTTTAGCAGAATATTAATCAGCGCCCATGTTTGAATGACCTCAATTTGATAAGTCCTGTCGAGGTCGTTTTACACCCGCGGTTTACAAGTACTGCAAAGTGGGGCAGGGTAACTACCGGAGGCAGCAGTTGGTGCAGCTTTCGCCATATAAGGTAATCTTTATGGCGCACTTATTTCTCCTTGTCCAGTGTATTTCGAACGTCTCGCATGTCATCGCCGCGATTCGCGCGCTGGAGAAAGTGCCTCCTTTCTGCGATTTGTGGCCAATAAGAAGCTCTCAGTAATGAGTTCTATCACTTTTACCTTCCCTTTCTTATTTTTAAGGGCAATCGGTTCCTCCGTATTATTAAAGGTACAGTACTAACCGATATTTATATATCCAATTTAAAAATTGTGATATCTCAAAATAAATACTGTAATGCACTCTCCCGGAACTCATTCACCAAACTGCTCACATTACCTGCAGTAAATAATAATATAGTAGGTACTTCATTCACCATGGGACATTAATGACAAAGTCCAGAAGTAGTTCAGCTGATAGTTTCTCTCTAAAGATTAGGTCCCAACTTTTTGCAGTTTCAGTTTGATTTATGGTAAACAAATGTTATGTCCGACAGGATTTTTTTTTTCTGATCACTGAAGTGTCGCCTGTCAACTTCATTTCACCATCACTTCGCCCAATTATCATATCGCCCCTATAATACCAACCTTGAGAATAAAAAAAATGGACCTTTCAGTGTAAGAAACTTCCAGCGCTAATATTAGATTATTATTAGATTCAAGATTCAAGGTTTCAAACGCAGCAGCGTATGATGCATTTTTAAGGCGAAAAAATGTATAGTTCAGAGCGATCCAAAAGTAGCGCACATTAAAATTATAGTGTCTATATTCAGTAGTGCAGTTGGAAAGTGCTACCGGCTACCGCTAGATAGCATCATGGGTATTAATAGCAACAAACCTAGACATTGTTATGTGTATGTATACACTGACGCTTGCAGTAGTCCTTTGTTTATTGCTCGGCAAACATGTCGTTTTCCCAAGAGCAACGAGTTTTCATTGTTCAACATTATTTTTCCAGTCGTTATGCACGTGTTGTAGACGAATTTCGTAGGAATTATCCGGATGTGGCAGTGCCTAACAATTCGACCCGAGGTTAATCGCCCGTTTTAGGGCATGTGGATCAGTTGCAGACAAGAAGAAAACCGGGAGCAGATTCCAGCAGGACAGTGCCACATGTCACACATCTAATGAAACCATGCAGTTTTTGCGCGAGTTTTCTGGTGAGCGTATCATTTCTCAAGGATTATGGCTCCCACGTTCCCCCGATTTGACGTCCTCAGATTTCTTCCTGTGGGGTTATCTTAAAGGAAGGGTTTATAAAAACACACCGCACACTCTGGAGGAACTAAAGAGCAACATAGCAACGGAGATTAACAACGTCAGTGTACGCGTGCTCAAAAAAGTGGCCGCAAACATGCAGTACTGAACGGGGTTGCCATTTTCAGCATATGTTGTGAAAAACTATGTAACTCATATGAAAACTGATGTAAGTAAACGTAATAAATTCATCTTTATAAATATACTAGCCGTACCCGTGCGCTCCGCTGCACCCGTTAGAAATAAATATAAAGTAATTACATAATTAAAATAGCACATTTGATCCAGGGAACATTCGTGTTTGATAGAAGGATAAATCGTTTAATATGTTACTTAATTTAAATTGCATCCAAATAATTAAAATGCGATCATTTTGGTCCAGAGACACTCATTTGGTGCAATGACAATTCCTTTAACCTGTTTCTTAATTTTTATTACATGCAACCATAGTTTAATGAAGATTGACATCATTTAGATTTAATGTGTATATTTTATTTTACTTGTTATAGGTTTCCATTGAATTATGGTAATAACTTAATTTTAACCCTTGTTTTCTACGTATTCAGTAAATGGCGCTTGGCCTACTATGGTTCTGAACCCTTCAAATAACTTAAATTATATTATATAATATTACATATTATATTATATTATATTATATCAGAAGTTACTGTAATAACATTACAGCATTATGTCCATCTAGAGAAACTACACTTTCCAATGGTGAAATAATAATTAATTATACAAATCGGTTAATTTAGCTTCCGATATTACTTCATACAAACACAGAAACATTCTCTGTAGGCTATGCTTCATAGCTTTCGATTGTTGCTGTCCAAGGCCCCTTATAGACGAAGTCATTTGTTTTTTAATTCATTACACGGCCTTAGATGGCAGTTATTTTAATTTTAAAACTCATTTATCTCATTAAATATCAGTCCTATCAAAATTTTTCAAGGAATAAAACTTATCGCAAATTATTTTTAAAGAAACTTTTGTTATGTAACATTTTTCACAAAAATCAATAATAAGCGAGATATTTCGATTTATTTAATTCAGGCCCCCTTAACCCCCCTTTTAAATAATGTATTTTGAATGCCATATAGCCTAAAATCTAAGTTACAACGAACTTAATTTATATTCCAATTTTCATCGAAATCCGTTCAGCCATTATCGCATGAAAAGGTAACAAACATACAGACAGACAGACAGACATACAAACAAAAATTTCCAAAAAGCGATTTTCGGTTTCAGGGTGGTTAATTATATATGTTAGGACCAATTATTTTTGGAAAATCGAAAATTACCAGAAAAAGTTCGGCTACAGATTTATTATTAGTATAGATGTGCACGTATTATTAAGATGTGCGTGACTTTTGAATCGCTCTGTATGACTTTCTTCATAAATGAAATGAATCTGGTACGCCCAAGCCGTAGATTTTATGACACATGCAACAACTCCGCTGCTGAATGAAAGGCCTCACTACTGTTATAACTGAAGTCTGCTGATTATAATTTCCATATTGCATATTATCCTATAATCGAGAGTAACAAAATTCGTCTCACAGGTGATACCATCCAAAGAAATGAAAGCTTCATATTCCCAGACTAGCAGAACGCAAGACGGGCTTCATCGACCATATCTCGAAATGTTTGCAAGCTATCAACGTTATAAAGCAATAAAAGAAATTTAAAAGTATTCTATGCAAATTGATGAAAACCACCATTACTATAACCGCGTCGCTGTTATTTCCAGCGTCGCTCCTCCTCTTTTTTTACATCTTAAGCTGGCCGCGTTGTTGCACATTCTATATACACGCTTGGCGCCGAGCAGGACAGTATATTAATTAATAGCTGTTTACTAAATGTGGAAGTGCATAATGTCATCAGCGGCCAATGACAAGACGCGCACATTTAAATGTAGCCGAGCTGCAAAGTGATTGGCTGCCGGAAATAACAGCGACGTGGCTATAATAGGCGAATGATCCGTTTGATAAGCAAGAATTTCATTTACTCGAGCTGTCTTGAAGTCCAAAAACTATAGCGTTCAGATGCTAAACTAACTTAACTATTCTGCAAGACTAGAACGCATCCTAAGGGAAAAAATTCAATCACTTCTGAAAGTTTTTAACTTTATCTATACTCGTGTTTTCTTTCGTTTACCTTTTCATCACCTGCGTTTCATTGTGCCTAATCTGATATTAAACATAAATGTTTCTGAAAATTTTATATTTCAATGGCACAGCACTATTTTCAAAAGACAAGACAAGGCAATTTCAATAAAACCAATCATAAAATTAGAATGAATAATAAAATGGCGACATTCTGACATACAGGTTTCTAAATACAAAACTTCAAGTATAATTAAAAACTGTAAGGTCAGAGTGAAGGCTAGTCCGACCTTGTTTCTAACACTAAACAAGTTAGTTCAGTGAGCGTGTAACTATTCGTTATTGATTCCACGGATCCTGGTAATACAGCAATAACACCTGATTATAATAGTCTGATAAATTCATAACGGAATCTCCTTGTAAGGTCGACAAACATATTTCTACGTACATGTAGTGTGGCTAGATACCTGCTATAAAGAAATAGGCCTACTGCTCCTAACTTGGAATTATTGTCAACGAATATAATAACGACAGTATTATGTTATTTCTTTGAAAAACCAATTAAAATAATACAACATTCACTTTGCTAAATTCCTTGCATATCCTACATCTACCACTTTTTTCACATTTAATTGGCGCTGCGGGTGGAAATAAGTATGGTTTAAGTTTAAAGAATGCACAATTATATAGACACATCGGACAGTGTGAGTAGTCTGTAATGTAGTAGTAGAGTATTCTACTACATCTGATGCTCTCATAAAACTTTAATATGCGGGACAAAGTACTTGACATCTTCCCCAGTTCTGTAATACTTTTTTTCCAAAGGCACTTTTTACAGCTTAACAACAGCCATTCTAAAGAAGCTCGTTGTGAGTAAAGTTTATTTCTAGGCACACACGATGGTTCCTTCTACCGCAAACAGTAAGCCAGTTCATAACTTGGTCGTAGAGCATATTGATCTGTTTAAAAACATATTTATTTATTTATTTATTTATTTCCAGAGTTGGGCATTTCATAATTCATAATTTTCGATTCCATATCTTCAAGAATCTACCTACGTTTCTATATTCTATATAATTTCGAAAATGACGAATCTAATTATTTCGAAACTCTTAATTTTAAAATATGAACGATAACTTTAGTTGATTCACTTGTCATTTTCTTCATATTAGAGAAAGTACTGTGATGCTCTAAACCAGCAGTCATCAGCACAGTGCACCCTCAGGCTCGCGTCCCTTACCAGCGGATAAGAGACTGCACTATGGTGCATCCGTGGTTGCTGGCGGGTATGCTCTCTCCCGCTTCCTGCTGTACGAGGCATATTACGATGCACTGCTTACCCGTTATCCATTTCAGCGAGTGCTGACGACCACTGCTCCAAAAAATCGATTTCGAGGTTTTAACGGAAATACACTTTTTCAGCATCGCTTATAATGGAAAAGTTGTCTCGGCATTCAATCTGTCCGTCTGACTGCCTATACCTATGTGTAAAGCGACTGTTTTTAAACTATTACGGATTTTGTTCACATTGAGTACCTAAGAACGCGTTTATCTGGGAATGATGTAGGTGAAATATAACTAAATAATTTTAGTAAAAATACACAGTCTTTATTTGAAATAATACAAAATGGCTATGAACTCAACATCGATGCTAATGATATGTTTCTATTTTCTTTCTTGTGTAAGATGAAAATAGATACATGAAATAAAATGGGCAATATGTTTCTAGAATTCTATGTTTCAGAGAAATTTTAATTATTGCTTGTAGAATTTATTTATAGTTTCCATTGGCCCAGGCCTAGTCAGGTAGGCCTAATCGATAACCTTAGCGAAAAACGCCTTTTTGTTATATAATTATCATTTCCTCTTATAAATCCATTTCTTGCGCGTGAGTGTATCAAAGAAATTATAGCATTATTAGTTATGATACCAGTAGGGCCTATTAGTAGTTCATTTGTGATTACTTAAGGGCGTGTGTAGAGAGGCTCCAATGTCTAGTTCAATAATTTTGACTTATGTATTATTGAAGCTTGTTGATTATGGATTATTGCGGTTGTTTTTTTTTATTTTGCAATTTTAATAACTCCATTATTTAATTATGTTTAATTATGTTTGAGTATATAATTATACATTTTATATGGAGAATATCAGTTTACGTCTATTGATTTCTGTTATAAATATCCATCATAATGACTTATAATCCTTTACAACATGACAACGCTGGTGTTGACATCATCTTATCATACAAACTTAGTAGGCCTACTTTTTCTTCTTTCTTATCAGCATTTAAAATTAGAACATTTCCTGCATATAATCTTCAGTAATTATAGCGATATCCACCGCTGTGGAGTAACGGTCAGCGCGTCTGACAGTGAAGCGAGCGGGCCCGGGTACAAATCCCGGTTGGGCTTTTTACCGAGGTTTTCCCTCAATCAATTGAAGCACAATTGCTGTGTAACTTTCGACGTTGGACCTCGGACTCATTTCGTCATCATTAATTCACATATAATCATTCATCAACCATATCATAGCCCGGGTTCAGTTCACGGTGCAGCGTGCTGTACTTATACAAGAGCGCGGCCGTTCGGCTATCCAATCATTCACAGAATAGGAGTGGTAAGCACAATAAGCCTCAGGCTGCAGTGTAAAAGTTGGTCCACAATAAACCGAGAACGGAAAGAACGAGGACGAGAACGGAAATGATGTTAAAATGAATGTATTTAACATTATTTCCGTTCTCGTTCTCGTTTCCGGTTTATTGTGAACTATCCTTAAGTCTTCGGGTCCCTCCTCCGTACAGTAGAAGAAAAAAAGTAGTATAGCAATCATTAGTCATTACGATTTCTGTGGTGAAAAAAAAACTTGTTTTAAGATAATATTCCCATCCCAAATTCTTTCAAATTATACGACCATTATAGTAGGTAAATTCCTGCATCAAAGCTGTTAATTTTAGTAACATAAATTGAGAACTGAACAAAAAGCTCATACACTACATACGAATATTTCACTTAAAGAAATTTGAATAAATAACGTTTTCCATTTCGATTTTAATCATATAACTTCAGAAAACCTATCGTGATAACTGTTTTAAAAATATACGTAGTTTTATAGTTTGCCATATTAATAAGGATCGCAATGTTTGAATCGGAGAACCGTTATTTTCAGTTCCATTAAAGCAATGGATGAAGGCGCCCACATGAGCAACAAACCGCCACCAATACAACCACACACATCTGACGATTTCGCTACCTTAATGTCGATGAAAGGGACACACAGGTGTAGAATTATATGAAAAAGTCGAGTAGGTGCTGTAAATTGTGCATACCCCAATACAGAAACTAGCTGGACTAGTGACCGATGGAGCGCCAAGTATGGCCGGAAGAAAACGCGATATCAATTTGCTTAACTTCTGTGAACATCGTGGTAGTAATAGTAGAAACTAGAGATGAACAACGATCGAGAAAGTAAGACGAACAGAGCCCGCAAAGCCGAAAACCCGCACGACAAAGTTGTATAAGTCGCGTCGTTGACGTAAAGACTGCTTGTGAGTGTTTCGAGACGCCGAGATTGATCACTCCCGAAGTCCCGAACATCAAGCAGGCTTGAATCGCCACAGTTGTTTATAGCTGCTTGAACTTTTATCTACTTTGGCAAATGTTATATACGTATAAACAATCAAGTAGCCTATTTCAAACATCATCTCTACCTTTCAATATATATTAATCCGTTCCCCAGTCTTTATTTACTTACTAGGCCGTTATTAAAAGGCTAGGAATTTTCTTTTCATATGTTTGAGATCAAGTGTGCTATCTCAAGTAAAAATATATTAATGTTACGTTTTAGGTTTTTTAGAAATGCAAATTTATTTAAGAATTCTTTTTTTTCCCCTATTTGTACAACCATAGGTCATATCTAGAATCAGAGCATTTTGATAACTAAGATACTGTTCTGTCTTGTCTTTTTGTCTCATTTAAACATTTATAATGTTATTTATTTCAATGATGTATGTTATTCATAGTTACGAAATATTTCTACGCCGACCAAATGCTATTTCAAGAATAATGAGCGAGACTCAAAGCGCACGAGAATGACGAGACGAGACTAGAAAGACAAATACAATGAACACAGCGAGCGAGAGCGGCAGTTAGTTTTGTTCATCTCTAATAGTAATAGTAGTAGTAGGCCCTAGTAATTAATTTTTCAAGTACAGAGGTTAGTCAGTGTCGACAGGACGAACATTAAAAAGTTTTGCCTGGACACCGCTATCAGGGGTAGGGTTCTTTAACGTATCGTAAAATTTATGACATGGGAACATATTTACTTCCCTCCCGCAGGCAACCTTGCTAATGATTTAATCGTCTTTTAAAACCCATCCCCCTTACCCGGGTTTGAATCCGAGAACCTCGGATCCAAAAACTAGCATGGTAAATGAAAGTGATCTCCAGTATCGACAAACGATGCAAACTTGAATAGCTACCCTCTACGTTGGTAATGTCCACACACTATACAGTGATTCAGTGAATATGTTACGGGGTGGTAGAGGAGACAATTATGAACAATTTTCATATAGGAACCTATGTCTGGAACATTCCGTTTGGTAGTTACAAACCTAGATATGTTAGTCAGTGCAACTAGCTAGAATCGAACTCCAGGCCATCCTTTTAAATGAAGGATGGGTGAAACGGAGAAAAATTCTCTCCGGCACAGAGACCTGAACCTGGGTTTTCAGCTCTAAGTGCTGACGCTCTATCCACTAAGCCACACTGGATCCCCACTCCGATGCCGGACAGAATCCTCTCAGTTTTAAGTTCTACCTCTTAGGTTTCCTCTAGTGGCCGACCCTCATGCACTGCGTCACAGATGTGCGACAGTGGCACAATGTCCAGTACATTAATGTGTAGAGGTACACTCATTATGAGTGACTAAGTGGCCGAGATCCGACGGAATGAGCGCCGTCTTAAATCACTAAGTGATTATTTTCGCATATCTTATTTTACGTTGTACCAAAATACATATGATATTTCCATGCAGAAATTCTCCGTTCCACCCATCCTTCATCATATTATGATGACGCAGAATTTCTGCATGGAAATATCATACGTACTTCGGTACATCGTAATACATCCTTTTGAAGTTTTGTTGCAGATAACCTGTTCCTGCAAACATTGGTGATTTCTCATAAGCATAGTATAATCTAGTTGACATCGTAAATGATATTTTGACTGACTAAACCTTGCAACTTTCCTTCCATTGCATTTTGCTCTCCCATAAATTAAATGCGTATCAGCAAGTTGTGAGGAAAGTTGCAAGATTTAATCAGTCAAAATATCATTTACGATGTCAACTAGATTATACCATGCTTATGAGAAATCACCAATGTTTGCAAGAACAGATTATCTGCAACAAAATTTCAAAAGGATGGCCTTGAGTTCGATTCTAGTTAGTTACACTAACATATCTAGACTTGTAACCACCAAACAGAACGTTTCCGGTCCTATAAGAAAGTTGTTCATAACTGTCTCCTCTATCATCCCTTAGAATTTGTAACATAGTCACTGAATTACTCCGTATTATATCTATGTATTCGAACTCAAAGGAGATAAAACGAGGCTGCTTGGATTGTCATTCACGATCTTATACGAGTATTATGTTCTTTAAACGAATAAACCATAAATTTGAAGTAGGCCTTGGTGTACTTGGATGAAATCTTAAAGTTATATGAAAGTCACAGTTTTGAGTTTAAATCCCAACAATTTTAGGTCTAAATTAGAGTTGGGTTAAGGCAGGCCTATAATTTAAAATACAGACTATTACCAAATGAGAACGTATGGAGTAGGTCTACACGACAGTAGATTGTAATCAAATATTTCAGAAATGAGGAGAAACGAATATGAACATCTTTCTCATTGCATGTTTTACAGATCGCTCAAAATTTATTTCTTTATCAAATATCAATGATTACAGTTTGCTGAGTTCTTTTAACTGGTACATGATTTGTATAGTCTATTCTGTGTGTTAAAAATAAACCACCATCAACTGCAAACAGTTACATGTTCAATTAAGTTTGTCCAGTGTTACGTACATAACTTTTCAAGTTCGCCGAGTTAGCTCTGTGGTAGCGCATCTGCCTCCAGACTATAGACATCCAACAAAGAAAACTCAGTGCGCAGAAACCAGCGGGCGTGACTGTCTCGCGCAGATGACGTATGCTCCAGTTCCCAGCATTCTCTCATGCCTACTGCAGGGGAGAAAGAGGGGTATGGCATGCTCGCCGCGAGGAGTCCGAGCTGAGTTTTGCTTGTAGGATACCTACAGCTGGGCCCGGTGGGGTTAGAAATGTTCTGCACTAAATTGTACACCAATATGCATGGGTTAAATCCCTAATCTCTTCGGAGCGCATATGAAAAGAAGCCATATTTCACTGTAGATAGTGATTCGACCGTCGGATGGGGACGTTAAGCCTGCGACCCCCTTGGTGCTATTCGGCAGGAGTATACTACGTGCTGGCACCGGATTTCCCCTTCTCCCATTCTCATCATCATCCTGTCCACACCTGTGGAGTAACGGTCAGCGCGTCTGGCTGCGAAACCAGGTGGCCCGGGTTCGAATCCCGGTCGGGGCAAGTTACCTGGTTGAGGTTTTTTCCCTCAACCCAATACGAGCAAATGCTGGGTAACTTTCGGTGCTGGACCCCGGACTCATTTCACCGGCATTATCACCTTAATTCATTCAGACGCTAAATAACCTAGATGTTGATACAGCGTCGTAAAATAACCCAATAAAAAATCATCATCATCATGCACAGAGTAGCCCGCCTAAGTGGTGTGCAACTTGAAAATGGATGACAGTCCTGCTATCTATCCTCAATATACGGAAACCAAACCACGTAAGTGAAGTGGGTAGGCATTACACACACATAACCTTTCAATGGAAATTAATACCTTGTATCATACATTAACAATGTCAAATATCCTCCTGCTCAATAACTAAGGAAGATAAATATTTGTTTAGATTTAAGACTTTTCAGATGCAAATTAATAGCTCTTAACAATGATGAGGCTTCCTTTCAATGTAAATAAATCAATTATTAATCTACAAGGCTAATGTCATCCACATATGGAATAGGTGCGACAGTAACACTATGTTACATAAGGTTCGAGCGTAAACTTCATGTTCTTCTTTACGTAGAAACAAACAGAAAGTCTACCGACTTCTATTATATTGTTCATTGGGTCTGAGGTTCGCATGTTCAAACCCGGACAAGCCGATGGACTTTTCAGGTCGTCAATTTTTTTTTTCGGAAGGGAAGAAAAGGCTGTGATAACTTAAGTGGTTTGAATGACACAATTCCATGCAAAATACGAGCATAAAATATACCAGCCAATTTTCACTGAAGTCAAAGATTAAACTACTATTAATCATTCCTACCTAACATCCTACTATCAGGTAGCCTAAATAATTCCTCCTTAAAAGTGTTTCGCCTTCCAAATAGAATTCTCCTCACTACCACATCATGGAATTCACGAAGGTCTTTACAGATCATGTTCGGACATGTTAACAACCAACTAAACATTTACTACCCAATTAATGGCTGATTCGGGAAGAGGAGGGTGTCAACAATGTGCAGATACTACAGGATCGCGTCTTCAATGCATGCTAGCATATACAAAAACAACCCGGTCAGTTTCAAAGAGTGCGTGATTCCTTACACTGAACGGCAGAGGAATGCACTGCCATGAATGGACGTCACATTGAGCACTTCCTATGAAGAAGTGTTCAGATCTCAGAAACTATGTATTGTAGGATCCATGTTTATTAGACATATTTTTTTCTTGTTTTGATGTATACTATCACCTCCTAAAATATTGGATAATTTTTAACACACACACACACACACACACACACACACACACATATATATATATATATATATATATATATATATATGCATGTAGGCTATATATGTAAAATATTATGTTGTGTGCATATAGGCATATATACAGAGTGTTAAAAAAAGTATCCAATATTTTAGGAGGTGCTAGTATGCATCAAAACAAGAAAATAATGTCTAATAAACATGGGTCCTACAACACATACTTTCTGAGATCTGAACACTTGTTTTTAGGAGGTGCTCAATGTGACGTCCATTCATGGCAATGCATTCCTCTGCCCTTCGGCGTAAGAAATCACACACTCTTTGAAATTGACATGGTTGTTCTTGATAACCAAAAGTCTTGGGGATTTAGGTTTGGGGAACGAACAGGCCAAGGTGTGGGGCCTCCCGAATCAATCCAGCAGTCCTGAAACGTCAGCGTCAGGTGTTCACTCATACTGCAGAGAAAATGTGCTGGTGTGCCATCATGCATGACCACATCTGTAGTCTTTGCTGACATGGCACATACTCCAGCAAGGTAGGCAATACGTTAATAAGAAAGTCCTGATAACGAGCCCCAGTTAATCTCTGTGTTAGCACGTATGGCCCTTAATCTATCACCAAGAACGCCTGCCCATACGTTGATTGAGAATCGGTGCTGATGCCTTATTTCTTCAACTGCATGGGGATTTTCATCAGTCCAGACATGATGATTACGAAAATTCACAACACCATCTCTGCTGAACCCCGCTCATATCTGGAACGAAACTTTTATTTTCAGTATTCCTTGCGATGTATCAGTATTCCATCAACTACGGTATGATTATCTGATAGTCTGCTGTACTGCAGGACAGAAAATGCATTGCCATAAACGGACGTCACATTGAGTACCTATGAACAAGTGTTCAGATCTCTGAAAGTATGTATTGTAGGACCTATGTTTATTTATTTATTTATTTATTTATTTATTTATTTATTTTGTTTTGATGCATACTATCACCTCCTAAAATATTGGATACTTTTTAACACCCTGTATATATGTATTTTTTCCAGATTAGAAATGTTAAAATGTGTGTTTTCGTGAACGTCTCAATGCTACTTCCTGACATGACGACATCCCTCTGTAATTTGTACAACAAAAAGAAAAATTAGAAGGCATTAGAAAAATATGTTGCACATCAACAGCGAAGCACTCTATTGAGCTATGCTATAGCATTCATTTGTGAGGTTATGTTGGTCTGCCACCTGACCACAAACATACCGTCCTCTAACGTCGTACGTCCAGGAGCATCAACGGGAAATCGGTAATGGCGAAGTGTTTTATCTGCGTTCTACTTCGCATGATTCATATAATAGCCGGTCTCTCAATGTCGGTGACCTCGGAACAGGACGAGAAAAATAAGAGCCTATGACGGGGTTGTGGGGCAGGGGGGACAAGAAGAAAAAGTGAATCATCATCTTCACCAAGAATGTTGCAAATGACGTGTCTGAACTCCAGTGTTTTTTTTTTCCAAGTAAGTTTATCTGAATAAGAAATCCCATGCTAATTTACAATAAAAGTGGTATAAATATGCGAATTCAATATTAATTCACGAAGTCAGTGCCTGCTGCGATAAAGTTGATATTATAAACTGCTTCTCATTTTCCTGAAGCCCGAAGATATGAAATCGTATTCAAACTAAAATGTTAGCACAAGGCAGTGATCCCGAACGTAATGTCCGCGGGCAAGTCTCTTTTTACCACTAAATGAGAGAGAGCCTTCACCACTATCAGAATCAAGGAGAGTGACGTGGCAAGAGAGGGTGACCACGATTCTCAACAAAAACACTATCAAATTAAAGAACGTAACTCGACTTACGAACGTTGTTCGTTATTATTGAACATGAACATTTTATGCTTGGAAAATCGACCACTGAGATTTTATACCAGTACAACATTGCGTGGAAGCAACGGTCAGAACGTCCTTATCCCGCCTTTGACATGAATGTTTGTTTGTTCGTTATCAATTTGATGTCCTGCGTTGTCTTTGGTACAGACATGGTGTCGTGATGACATGACCACCGTTACCGAGGATCCTACTATGTATCCGTCTATATAAAATAGAAATTAAAAGGACACTGGACCTTTTCTTTTTTGGTTGGTTATTTAACGACGCTGTATCAACCAGTAGACATTTAGCGTCGATGGAATTAATGATAGCGAGATGAGGCCCAGGATTCGCCACAGATTATTATGGTTGGGAAAAACCTCGGAAAAAACATAAAAGGTAATCGGCCCAAGTGAGAATCGAATCCACGCTCGAGGGCAGCTCTGCACCAACAGACTAATGCGCTTGCCGTCTGAGCTACGCCGGTGGCTCCCCCAGGGAGTCTTCCAGAAGCAATGTTGCAATAGTTCTCCATCTCTAGAGCTGGCACATGTAGACTACAGTACTCTGAAGCAAGTTATATTGTATGTGTACAGATATAAAACTCAGCATTTATTTTCTGAAAAAAAAAAAATACAACTTTTCTCTGGTTAATACATTGAAATTTGGTACTCTACGCTAGCTAAACAACATATTTCGCAAGAAAACAGCATTCTACTCATAAATTTTTTACACTTTTTAAGTTATTTAACGACTCTGTATCAACTACTAGATTATTTCGCGTCAGTAGAAATGGTAAAATCGAGATATTTTGTGAGATTGTGCTGAGGATTCGCCATAGATTACCTGATATTCACCTTGCGGTTGGGGAAAACCAAAAGAAAAAGGCAATCAGGTAATCAGCCCAAGTGCGAATCGAACCCACAACCGAGCGCAGCTCCGGATCAACACGCAAGCGCACCTGCCACCTGAGCTATCCCGGTGGTCTGTTCATGGCTGCGAATGAAGTCGAAAAATAAAAGATACAGGTTTTGGGTGTCCTCCTAAAGGTATACAAATCTTAGGAGAACGTTGTACCAAACACCATATAAGCAAATTTAACGGACTGGCTGTTTAATTATGTTAAATTGGTGGAGTGCTTGTGGCAGTGTGTACTCGTTGTCCACTAATGCAATGGTTAATAATATGCAAATATAAATGCTTTTTTTTTTACAGTTGTGATAAAATCTAATGATGTCTTTATGAAATATAAAATTATCGTCCTGTTATTTCTACATATGATACATAATTATTGCAATATAGTAAGTGGACTAATAGTGCTGGGAAATAGGTCAGTTATTTGCAGAATCTTAATGCTCATGAAGTAACTGTAAGCAAGAAATTTCACACAATAGTACTCGTCCTTGTACATAAGAATTAACAACATACAAAACTGCAGAGTGTACATTTTGCTAAGTTTGACCTTCATGAAAAAAACACAAGCAACAACAATGAATAATAATTAATAAATACTATACAGAATTCAAAGAATGCTTGGGATGTAAGAAATTCACTTCGCACAGCATTGCTGACTATAGGCCCTACACTTGCATAATCAAATTGAAGTATTTTCCACATTTATTTACAAACATTATAATCAGTGTAAAATGTTGCAATTAAATAAAAACATTCATTACCGATGATCAGTATTCATAATAAATGCAATTCTATCTTAAAGCAAACACTAATATTTACGAGTCTTGCTACAAGCAGATCTATGTTTGTTTCAACTGCAGAACATCGATGATGCATTCAGCAATATAATTTCGCCACATCCTGAGAACGGGAACGATACTGTCGCAAATATTGCGGTGAGCATATACACCGTAATATTAATTTATTTACATGCTAAATATCTTACGTCACACCTACTACACAATCCACAATATTTCAGCAATATGTATCTATATTTTAAAAACCTCATCTCTCACTAGTTTTACGCAATGTTAATAACAGTGAACATACAACGCACACTGCACATTCTTCCTCATACACGCTTCACTGATTGGACCAACGGTATACCTGATGCTTCCGGTCACTGCATTTTGAATATTCATGTTCCAGAGACCGCAGATACACAAAGTGAAAATTATTCAACTCAGCTAATCTACAATTTGAAAGACAAATCTTTTTATGCTTAAACTTTGATTTGAAAAACAACAGAGAAATCTTACTGTGTCGTATTGAACTGTACGTTAGTGGATGCTATCTATGCAGGTATTTTTACACGAAGTATAGACTATGCAGTTCCGCGCCCCGACGTGGCGTCATATTCAAAGGCATCCTGCCTAGGACTCGAGTTACGGAATGCGCGTTGGTTCGAGTCCCCATAGAGGAAGAAATTTTCTATGAAATTTCGTTCAGTGTATGAGACGGGTGCCCAACCAACATCGTGATGCATTTGGGGAGCTACGATAGGTAGCGAAGTTTGGTTACGAAAACCAGCTTTAACGGCTGAGGGGATCATCGTGCTAACCACGATATCTCAATTCTGGTTGGATGATCGTCCACCTGTGTTTCGGCTTGTGTACGTGAGACCAGCAGCCGGCTGGTCGGTCTGGGCCTTAAAGGACTGTAGTGCAACGGATTATTATTATTATTATTATTATTATTATAGGCTGTGCAATGAAACATAGTTACGGTGGAAGAAATCAATTGAGAGATTTTCATGGAAAATATAGGTTATTAGTATCTTGATATCAAAAATATTATTTCTTACATGCCATCTATCAGTTTACAACTTTTCCTTCTGAAATGTTTTAGGTCCACACCTTTGGAGTAACGGTCAGCGCGTCTGGCCACGAAACCAGGTGGCCCGGGTTCGAATCCCGGTCGGGGCAAGTTACTTGGTTGAGGTTTTTTCCGGGGTTTTCCCTCAACCCAATACGAGCAAATGCTGGGTAACTTTCGGTGCTGGACCCCGGACTCATTTCACCGGCATTATCACCTTCATTTCATTCAGACGCTAAATAACCTAGTTGTTGATACAGCGTCGTAAAATAACCCAATAAAGTAAAAAAGAAATGTTTTAGGACTTCATACTCAAGTTCTACGAGTTACTTTGCTAATGAAATTCGTAGGATGAAATTTAATTTGCATTCCTGTTAATTAGATTATCTGAAACCGTTACGCCAAAATTATACGAAACTGTCATTTACATAAATTTAACGATAATAGCGTTTTTATGCTGGCTGATTTGTGATGAATTTTGCGACTTTTGTAACTGTGTAGGGGAGACAAGAGCAAAGTACAGTCATCCTAAGGAAAAGTACACTGCAATGAACAAATTATTACTACTACAATTCTTCTCATTTGTTGTCAACGTAGAATTGTTCTAGTGGATAACGTTATCCCGTTTGAGTTATTCCTATTAAACAAAGCTCAAGGAAAAGCCACCGCTTTCTGCATTCACAATCGTTATTTCCTTTCTTCTTCGCTAATTTAACGGCGCTGTACTAACTGCGTGGTTATCCCGAGCAGGTGGAATTAATATTAGAGGAACGGCATTTTGGCTAAATAAGACCGAGAATTCGCATATTACCTGACATTCGCTTTACACTTGGGAAAACTCAATCGGGTAATCCGCATACGCGTGATTCGAACGCACACCCAAGCGCACCCTCGTATCACGAGTCAACTTCCTTATCTCTGAGATACGCCGGTGGTCTTCAACAGTTATTGAATAGGCTATATCAAGTCAAGTGCGGGTGTTATTACGCAATTTTTAAGTAATATGTCTTAAACAATGTCTTCAGTGACATAAAAGTGGAAGTTCTCAGATAAAATCTTCAGAAAACAGAATTTTGTCTTTCAATTATAATTAAATATACGTTTCTAATCATTTCAATATACAATCCACTATACGCTTAACTGGCTAAAATAGTAACACGCATCATATAAAACAGCAACACTTGCTGGAAAAATGTCAAGGTACCATCACAGTCTAGTATATACAGTCACGAAGCTTGAGTTGTGAGGGTGCTAAGAACAATAGACTGTGCCGGTACTATTTTGCATTGTCTGTAATGAGGCGATATTAGCGATCTTAGTGGTTAGTAACTACTATGGATGCATATTTACTACGTATTGAGCTTCGTGACTGTATATAGGCCTACTAGACTGTGGTACTATTTTATTGTCGCCGTTTAGACGCAGTCCCAAATTGGTGGAAGTGGCGACAGACTGTGGCCTTAAAGACTTGCTCACAATTTACTACTAGCGAGCGGCTGCTCTTCGAGTCTGATGGACAGAACCTCATTCTCTAGAAAAGGTGGTCTTCCTGAACAAGGCTTGGGTTCCCACTACAGAATTGCTTAAACCAGTTTGATGTTTCCTATTAATGACTACTCCTAATTCCACTTCACATATTTCTTCAATTGCTGATTTTGGACTCATCATTTTTCAAAAAGAAAAGTAGAAGCAATGGCACTCGAATTGTGACTGTGTTTTCGTACATTTCCAATGATTAACTGAAGGCAACAGTCATTGTATAAGCCTACTAAATATAGGTATACAGTTAATACTCCTTAAAAAGTGTTTAGAAACAATACCAACCAACAACAGTAATATAAACAAAACGTCCATTGCTTCCTCTTGGAAACTCAAAGGAAAAACGAGTGCAACATTTATGAGGAAAATACTTTTGAGTACCAGTAGCAGTAGTTTTTTTTATTTTATTTAACGATTCTATCATAGAGAGGGTTATTTTAAGTGCAATATATCTACGACAGCTGTATTTCCTTCCCAGAGAAAGCCATGTTAAGGATGTATTCGCCATTTAAAATCCAATCGTCTTCGGCCTGGTTTGAAGCCGCGAACCTCGGATCTAACAGCCAGGTATGGTGCCTGCAAGACCACGGAGTACAACTTCAAAGTCTCATAAGATATTACTCTGAAGTTGGAGCCCATAAACAGTTCCGGAACTTTTGAGAAAATGAAATTTCCTATACGTCATCAATTCTAAACGAATAAGAAATATTTGTTCTATACGTGCAACACAATTAGGAACAGGAAATATGCTAGAATCCTGAATTGTGTAATAATCTCGACGAAATCAGATGAAGTAATAATTTATTATAATTACAGAAAGTAAAACCATGTTATACACCTTAACTAACATGCCCAATTAAATGAAAACACGACAATACAAACTCTTCACTAGAATAATTGCATGGGTATAAAATAAAAGAAAGCAAGGTCTGAAAGAACATAGGACCTGAAGGTAGAGGTAGACAAGAAAGAAAAGGAAGACATGTAATAAACTGGATAATGAAAGAGGTGACGCAAGTTACAGTTCGCTCATAAACAAGGTCTAGACTCTAGAGAGTTCCGTCTTCGTGCTCCGTGGTGGATCTAACGGCGCAATGTTACATGTGATTCTCACGAATTCACTCACAATGGAACAGGAATAGAGTGCAAGTACGATTCTTTGTCATAATTTGTGTTGTTCTGTGTACAAAAGTAGAATTAGCAGAATTAGATGCATTTACAACGCTCTCAAATGAGACTGTTAGTCATCGTACATCTGATATTTACTAACATAGCTACAATTTACTCTCAGTATTTATTTCATTACACAAGTTCTATCTGTGCAACATATATCAAAAACATCTGTTCACAATCGTGACGCTGCCATGTAACTCCACTATTGTTAGAAGACATAAATTAATTATCAAACAGTATCTTCATAATGTTGTTTTTTTTTTCGAACAAATGAATGAATCGCTATTATTCCACAGAAATAATACAGAGCCAGATCTTCATATATTGCATATAATTCACTACTATACTATTATAATTAAGGAACGGATTTCTAGTCCCGTACCTATTTTGTTTGCTACGTCCTAGACTTGTGTTATTCAGCTATCTCTACGTTTCATGTATAGAGTAAAGGTTGGTGATATTGTGATTGTTCTTTTTTAGAATTTATTACACTTTTACTGAGCGAGAGAAGGACCGGTTTTGTGCAGAAACTTCTCCACGAACATTCTCTTAATACGTTGACGCAATAAACCGATCTTCCTCTCGCTAAGCCCCAAAAAAAATGTTTAGAGTAGAAACGAAAATAGTGTTACGCCTTCTTTGGCCGTCAGTGTAATATGGAAGTTTATTGTTCCTATCACAAGAGCTGTTTTTTTTTTCCTTGCAGTTCTGCAGATAATAATGCCGAATTTTAAGGGAAGGTTCACCAACCGGGGTTCTTGGTCGGAATAATCTATGAAATGTGCAGTTAGGCAGGTCTTCAGTCTCCTCACAGATATCCCAGAAGCTCAGGAGGACGCAGCTGAAGCACCCCTAGACGTACTACGTGCTGACAACAAATTTAGACCAGCTGTAGATGAACAAACTCCTGTACAAGCCTCAGAAGAACGAAATGCTCCCTCAAATTCCAGATCAAACCCACATGTTTTTGAAAGCCCCACCACACCATCAAACAGAATCTCCAGGCCTGAAGATGAAAGCCCTAAAACATCATTCGAGGTGGACAAGATCAAGGTTATGCCAGTTGTTAATATTTTGAAGAAGCTTTCACCTCTTCCAAATACCAGTAAGAGAAGGAGCGAAACTCGGAAAAGGAAAGCTCAGAGAAGTGAAGTTTTAACATCATCTCCATTCAAGAGAGTCCTTGAAGAAAAGAACATTACATAATCAAGCAGATCCGATACAGCAAAAGGAAAATCACAGAAAAAGATTTTATTTAGGTCTGCATCTGCGATTCAGTCAAATTCTAAGGGTGTTTCTCGAAAGAGAACTGGAGTGCCTGAGAAAAGTGTTTGCATAATATGTGGAGAAATATTTGAAGAAAACTGAATTCAATGCTGCACATGCAAAGGGTGGGCACATGAAGAATGTGCTGGGGTTGAGCCGGATGATGTTGCAGAAGAAAACGTGAAGTTGTGCATGGATTTAACGTGTCCGGGGGTACTCTACATTTGCCAATAAAGCTTAGAAACTTAACTTCCAAATATTACTAAAAATATTTTTTCCAGTGTTTTCTATCATTCATTAACGTGTATAAACAATGTTCTTATGTCATGCAAAATGTATTACATTAATATGTAAGTTCAATAAATGCTTATTAGTTACTGTAATAAGTCATAATTCTTAAGTGTCCGGCGCCATCCACCTCTCCTATACAAAAGCACACGAAAAGCAAAGAAATTGATTAACTGCAGTGCGGAATTCGAATCATATTCTTTCAGCGGCGTTCAAGTACTTCAATAAGATGACCTTATCTTAGGCAATGAGAAAACTAATAATCGTCATTTGTCACAAAAAGTCGCAAGTATTTCGGAACCTGCAGACTTGGAACCAAGTATTTCATGTCATGAACTCCTCTAAAAAATGACATGGCCGTCGTCACATTTTCTTGAACAAAATATAGAAAAAGTGTATTTTTATACAAATTACTTAATATTACGATGTCCAATGATATTTAACGCCGCTTTATCAACTGCGAGGTTATACAGCGCCGATGGAATTTCTCATTGCGAGATGGTATTTGGCAAGGTGAGTCCGAAGATACGTCATGAATTACCTGACATTCGCCTTACAGTTTCGGAAAATTTATGGAAAATGCAACCAGGTTATTAACCCAAGTTGCAATCGAACTCATTCGATATAGTAATGACTTGAGAGAATATTATAGGCCTTCTATGTGTGCACATAGCTCCCCTCAACTCCAGAACAACGTAGTTACGAGCGTCTAGCAACACACACGTGCCTTGCTGTGACGTGTAATAAACTGAAGATTTCCAACTTATCTCAGAAGTACTCAGTGCTCCCATGGTAGCACAACATTCATGTCCTTGTCATGTTCAGAGGAGCATGTCAGAATGAATAGCAGTGATCGCATCCAAGATACGGAACTTGAGGTCATCACTGTTTGTAACTGGTGACTGTAAACAATAGTCTTGACATAACCCCGCAAGAAGAAGCTCACAGAGGCGTTGTTTTAAAACCACAGAGGAACTTTGCAGACACTCTATATGTACAGTGCAATGACTCAAAAATTAGCTTCGTGTCCTCTTGGTTAACCTCTCCCGCCTTCTACTAATGACGTGTGTAACAGGCCAATAATGAAAGAACATCCTTCGTGATATTGCTGGATACATCATGAACATGCAATAAAAACTAATTCCCGGAAATTCTCTCAGTAAAAAAACTGCCTCTAGACTTCATGACGGTCTATCGAAAATTTACCGAGGAAAATGTTCTATAACCTACAATACATAAGGACAAAATTACGAAAATAGTTTTCAAGTAGAATATTTATGTAATATCTTAGTTTCTTGTGTCTTAAATTATCTCAAAAGTTTATTAAAGATATGTTTAGAGCGTAGAGAGTCCTTGAGGAACAATAAGTACAGAAAAACAATACAATTTAGAACAAGGATACAAAATATGGTCCTCCGGCGTGGTTATATATAGCCTATATAGGTATATACAATAGCTACAAGTTTAGAGAATTCGGATCCGATTCCCTGAAAGAAAGTTAAGATTTTATGGACTGGGTTTATATGTACCCTTCTTCTCTTGTGGTTGTCCTGTGTTGCCGTATGCAGCGATCTTGCAACATTTTAGCATATAACCAGGAAGTCTCTTTTATGTAGGCCTATATGTAAGACCGGCTCACGATCCTCAGAAGGGGACATACAGTATGGATCGAAGTTAAAACACTGAAGACAGATGGCGATAACGATAGTAACGATCATATAGGCCTATATATTAACAAGAATACACGTATATTATCATACTTTCCAAATTCATGGCAAGATAGCTCAGTTAATGGAGCAATTGGCTATGAACTGGAAGGTCCTGGGTAGTAACGGAATTTTTCTCGTTGTCGAAATTTCCAGAACGTCCCGCAGTTCACTCAGCCGCGGTTCACCTAACAAATTGAGTTCAGGACATTTTTCGTGCATGAAAGGCGGTCAGATCGTGGTGCCGACATCACCACCTCATTCTAGTGCCGAGGTGAAGAAAGTATGAATCTGTACCTCCATGTCACTCAAGCGCCTACGGTAATGAACTTTATTTCAACTTCATACCTACAAGCTCAAACTTCGATTGGCGATAGGACTATAGTGAGGATTACGTAAGAGTAGTTCATAAAATGCTAATTTGGCCGTCTCTTTAGTGTTGCCACTAATACCAGATATCACCAAAACAGTAAGTCGCAATGTCATGTATACTGAAAGAATAATAATAATAATAATAATAATAATAATAATAATAATAACAATGTCTTGCTTATTTATTTATTTACCACATCTCATATTAATTTATGTTGTGAGGTGTTTTCTAAATGGTTAAATAATTTGTGAGAGACTATATTTTCCTCCTGGGTCTCTCGCACATTAAGTTGATAATTAGTAAATTAGTATGATCTATTATTAAAATGTATTTTGTCTGACAACATGGAATTCATTGCTTTTACTCAACCGTTTATGATTCACTAGACCTAACCTAAAAATGTATTTTGTTTGATCACGTGAAATGATTAATACAAATTCCGAAAACAGAATACCACTTTGAAATATATTCTCTACTTAAAATGCATACTCTTAAGTCACTACCATGCTATTTCCTCTCTTGGGCATTTTAATAAAAATCTGAACACTAAGAAATATCACTAAAAAGCATTCATAAGGCACGAGCATGTTTCATACCAAGTAGGTCTGCAAGTTATATCTTATTTAATTGCAATTATCTGAATATAGTGTTGAATTGTAATCACAAAGCAACACAACTGAACTATGTATCTATATTAATATTAATATAGGTATTAATAATTAATTATTAATTACGTTTAAATTTCACAAGCTTAGTTAGGTACCGGTACTTCCATTTCATCAGTTTCCTTTACTGCAAACCAAAATTATTGCTGCCAACATAAGTTAAAAAATTACTGCCAATTGTCGTATTTGCCAGTACTCGAAATTCAAAACAAAGTTGGTAAAAGAAAATTCAACCTGACATCAAGAAAATCATTACAATCCACTAGCATAACAGTAATATGGGGAAAATGGTTATGTTTCATCTTTGGGGTATTAAGTAAGCTGATCCGAACTATAATAAATTACGGAACACTACTATATTAGGAAGCATCTACACACAAATAATTGTAATAAAGAACCCATAAGAAAAGAACGTGATTTAGTGCAAGCAGCAGCTGCCTACACTACAGTGTCTCTGATTTAATTAATTAGGAATTGGAAGGCGTATTCTTCGGTCCAATCAGCATCGATACAACTCAACATACATCCAGGCTCACAAAGATAATTGCGCTAGAGGAAGAACTTGTGGTTACAGGTCTACATAAGATACCTTCGACTATCACGCATTTCATGATCAATGTTCGTAAATCAGTAGTACTCTACAAACGAAAGCTTGCTTTTGAGGAGTTGATTGTCGTAGCTTACAACTGCACCAAATTAAAAGTGATGCCTTGCAATTAAAACATTAAAACTACTTTTTTAACTTCTCATGTCGTCTAAAAATGTCATTCTTGCACTATTCAGCACTTCTTCAGCTAGCCAATTACTTACTTACTTACTTACTGGCTTTTAAGGAACCCGCAGGTTTATTGCCGCCCTCACATAAGCCCGTCATTTGTCCCTATCCTGAGCAAGATTAATCCAGTCTCTATCATCATAGCCCACCTCCCTCAAGTCAATTCCTTCTGCTAAATGGCGAGAAAGATATAATAATAATAATAATAATAATAATAATAATAATGATTTATTTTAGCTGCCAGAGTTAAGGCCGTAAGGCCTTCTCTTCCACTCAACCAGCAAAAAGAGTATATACATATGCATGAACTTACAAAGAATTCAACATATTTGGTATTATGTAACTAATCGTTTATCTTAGTTAAATCAGAAATTTCGTTTCTGTTGTTCAATAGGACTACTGTTGTGAGAGTTACGGTTTTTGGTGTTCTTTTTATTTTTTATTTTATTTGGTTATTTTACGACGCTGTATCACCATCTCAGGTTATTTAGCGTCTGAATGAAATGAAGGTGATAATGTGATAATGCCCGTGAAATGAATCCGGGGTCCAGCACCGAAAGTTACCCAGCATTTGCTCGTATTGAGTTGAGGGAAAATCCTAGAAAAAACCTCAACCAGGTAACTTGCCCCGACCGGAATTCGAACCCGGCCACCTGGTTTCGTGCCAGACGCGCTAACTCCACAGGTGTGGACTTCTGCTGTTCTTGAGTTCTTAAGGCACATTATTTTAAATCGTTTCATTTTACTTTAAGTTATGCGTCATTATGCATTCATTCATAGTGTTCTGCCCAAGGGCAGGTCTTTCACTGCAACCCAGCAATCTCCAGTCTTTCCTATTTTCTTCCTTCCTCTTAGTCTCCGCATATGATCCATATATCTTAATGTCGTCTATTATTTGATAGTATCTTCTTCTGTCCCGAACTCATCTCCCGTTCATGCGTCAGTAGTAATGTTTCTAAAATGTAAAACGAAAATATGTAATATTCCAGTAGCCTTTTGAAAACCTGGCTGCTTTTTGAACACTAAATCCTTTATATCCCTAGCCCTACTTCTTAAAATAATAATTCGCTAACTGTAAAACTTTGACGAACGCTATGCTGAGTTAAATCAACGTACAATGGCCCGAGAAACATGCCTTCAATTTCTGTATATTAAACTCAAAACATCGTAATATTTAACTACGAAATACTAGGACACAGAAGGATGAAAATTTCTATAACTCCAGAAATGAACTAAATCCACAGGAATATAGTGAAAAACAGTTTTGCTTTCAATGAAGAACGAAAGTTGCAGAAACTTGCTCGGTCATTCTTGAAACAATAGAACGCAATAGACTGTCATCTATCACATTTTATAACCTTAAAAACACAATTGAAAAATTATAATTAGTTTTCCAAAAAATAAGGACTTTGAAACTAAAGATAACTGATTAAATTGCAAACTTCTTTACCGTGTTAATATTTAGTATTTACCTTGCTTGACTAGTTTCGAAGTCTTATGCTTCATTGTCTAAAGTCTAGGCTTTGAAAAATGAAGCACAAGACTTTGAAACTAGTCAAGCAAGGTAAATACTAAATAACTTATTAACACGGTATAGAAGTTTGCAATTTAATCAGTGATATGTGTTAGAAGTGTATATAGAAAAATGAAGAATCGTAAAGATAACTGATTGTGGCCATATTTATAAAGAGTTATTAACATTAGAAAATGATATAAATAAGAATGGAGAATACAGATGTTTTAATGAAGAACTAATAAGATATGTCTTCCTACATGAATATCATTACTCCAAATCCAAACAGCCTACTATGCCATTCAAAATTACTTTTACGTGTAAATTTGATTCTGGCGCTTGTTCTTTTTATGCTTCATGGATATTAATGAACACTTTTTAGATTTCCTTTCAAAATAAATATACGACTCGATTAAACATTGTACATTTATTAGTCCACATTTTTATCATGTTTCACTTGATTATTAAAATTATTTCCTACTATTCATTTCGCAATAGCTCGAAAAGAATAATCCTACAACATGCGAGCAATAATGTTGCAGACTACATTTAGAGATTTTGGACTGTAAAATTTACGGTATGTCAGTTCTTAGCCCAACAGCGTTTTATGGCGACTGCAGTGTTGAGGAAATACAGTACGGAGCGCCACGCGATGGAGGCGGTTAGTGTCAGAGAAATGAATGATGAACTTCACGCTCTAGTCATCGTGCCCTCGAAAAAGAGACTGCTGTGCCCTTTGGTTAAGTGGCTGAGCCATATGACAGTTACGTTTGAAGCTCTTATTAAGAGCGTATTTTGATTTATATCATGTTGTTCTTTAATGGTGTTTCAATTTCGACTTGCACACGTGTTCAAGTACAACCAGCTGTATTATTCAAGGTTTCTATATGTACTTGATATGAATACACAATTTAAAAAAGGATTAATATAACCGAGTCGAAAAGCGACATTTCCTACTTCTCTAGCTTATTGTACTATACAGAGTGAAAGCTGTTCAACGACAGTTCTTTTAAGAGAAGAACCCTTAGCATAGTATGAATGGAAAAGTTTTCTACTATTTTGTTTCTCTGCACTTACATATCACAGAAATAATTATTATAATATAATTATTTTACATGATAATTGTTATCCCATTATCACTTAAACACATTTAGAAATACACATTCTGTATAAACGTCTTAATAATTGAGTTGCCAGTTCCAATAAATATTTTTCACAATGTTTGTCAAGTGAATGGTTTGAGGCAGACATTATTACTCTTGAAAACTGGTTAAGCGCAAATAGGCTTTCTTTGAATTTGAAAAAAAAAAAAAAAACTGTGTATACGATTTTCACTAAACCTTCCTTTTTATTATATTATTCCGAAAGAATTAAAGTTTAATGATTCTGTAATACAAAAAGTAGCATCAGTTAAACTTTTAGGTTTCATTGTTGATAAACATTTAACATGGGATAAGCATATTTTGGCTGTCTGTGAGAAAATTGCTCCAATGTCTGGTATTTTGAAAAGTCTTAAAAGATCTTTGTCTATATCTTGTCTCTTGAATGTATATTATGCTTTTATCCATTCTCATTTAATGTATATGTCATTTATTTGGGGACATAGTAAGAAAACCTTTACAAATTATTCAACATAGAACTTTAAGAAATTTATTGGGTTTTCATTATTTGACTTGTTAAATATCTATATCAATTTTCTTTCGTTCTACCAGTTGAATCAATTATCAAATTAGGTGCTGCTATTTTCATGTACAAAATTATTAACAATTTAATACATAATAATATTATATTTCAGTTTAATAAAGATATACATACCTACTTATTTAACAAGACAAAAAGACAATATATTTTTTTTTTCTCAGCATAGCTCAGTAACTTATGGAACGAAAGGACTTAACCATTTTTAACAACAACTTTAACCAACTTCCTTTAGAATATAGACTTTTACCAAATTGCCGGTGTTTTAAGAATTGTTTAAAATACGTTTCTGGGAAGATTATTTATTTTAATTCTCAGTTGATTTATTTATTTCATGGTTTCAAACTTTTTCTTCTTTCTGCCTAAAGCTTTATGTTATCTTACTCTTTGTTCTTATTTTGCTTTCTTTCTTTCATAAATTCTTGTATTATTGTTTGTTTTTCACAGACTTTAGTTTCAATTACATTGTATAACATATGTATGTGTTCTTGTATAGCCCCTACATATGAGTTATACTCGTTGGGGCACACTCAATAAATTTTTAAAAAAGTTTAAAAGTATGTTAATACTTTGATTATTAAAAATCAGTAAATCAAAGATGTTTGTCAACAGTATTACTGAAATGCAGACGCATGTTTCACCCTAAGGCCTGAGTTCAGTAAGACGCGTCGTAGGTCGTAGAGCGTTTTGTAGAGCGTAGCGTGCAGCAGCATCTGAGGAGTGCAAATGCTACTGAATTTACTGCGATGTTGAAATGTTTCCTACAAACGAAGTCGATTTCCTATTAAATAAAACTAAATAACGCAAAATGGCAAAGGAAAATTACGTTCCTTGTATTTTAAAGATTTACTCTGTGATGTCACTGTCAATGAACACCTTCCATCCTGTATATTTAATCATGCAAGGAGTCAGAAGCTTAATATGTAGACTTACAGGATTATTATCTACTCGAAACTTCTCAATGGCTTTCTTTGCATGCGTAACTTTATAGCTTTCTTGCGAACAGTCATACAGGAAGTATCTCTGAACAAATCCGTGGGTCATTCAGTAAAGAAAGGAAAAAATAACTATAGCAAAATAAAGTGCATAACTATGTGCCATATTCTGCGGACAGACATTGGCAACCTTGGTCATTAATTTTACAGTATCTACCAAGATAAATAATACGTGTAAACTATCCTAAATCAATAAAATTTTAAAATATGGGCCTAATGGCTGTCATTTCCAATTGGCCAACCTGTGACATCGGAGCGCGTTTCTCCTCTAAGAGCAGATCTTGTAGAACACGTGAGTGAGGGTAACATGTCTCCGCTATTTAAACATACGCATACCTTCCATTGCCACTCCCCATACTTTGCTCTTTCACCTATGTTTCCCATCTCGAAGAGCACGAGAACAGAGACGTGTGACGTCACAGAGCCAAGAGCCATTAGTTGGAAATGACTGAATGTATCCGTCTGCAGTATCGCGTCGATTGAGTAACGATCGGTGATAGAATGTAGAAGAAGGTGTAAAACCTGCAGAAATTTATTCGATGTGAATACAATATGGTATTAATTGTACCAACCGTGCCAATTTCTATAAATGGGTTGTAACTTCAAAGTTATCTATTCAAGACATAACATTAAAATTTCTTATGAGCGTAGAAATTGTGTATTAAATTATCCATAATCGTCTTAACTATCATAACATTCCTTCAAAATGGGATTCGAAGGCTCTTGCAGATAATAACGAAGAAATTAGGTTTAGGATACGTAGTGGCCTGAATAATAGTTATTAGGTGTTAGGTGGTGAGATTCTGTAAATAATTTTATTGTGACGTTGATGAAACATGGATCTACATCACTTCGTGCCAGAATTTAAGATGCAGAACACGCGAGTGGATGCTCCATCCTCACTCGTTAAGAAAACATTCAAATCTCGTATATACGCAGGCACAGGAATTGCATTTTAATAAAGAGATAATTTACTACGACTTTTTGGAAGTTTGCCGTACTGTGAATAGTGAGTAGGCCTATTAGTCTACAGTGTGTACGCTACAGTGATCTGCTGAGATGCAATGTGAAGTCAGCGTTACTCAAATATGTCGTGGAATACAAAGAAGGTGGTTCTTCTTCTGCTTCTTCTTCTTCTTCTTCTTATTTTTATTCGAGATAATATCCGTCTCATTGTGTCCATGCCACTGTCGAATGCTTTGGACAACTACTGTAAGCTGAGAGAATCTTTCACAATCTTCGTTATAGACCAGATCTCACAGTATCAGATTAATACATGTTTGGTCCCATGAAAGACGCACTTAGAGAATAAAATCGATAGTAATGATCAGTGCAAGATTGTCTACATCAGGATAAACATGTTTCTTCGCAAGAACTAGAAAGCTTGTAGAACGATAAGACAAATGTAGGCTACAATTGTATAGGAAAAAAAATTCTGAAATGTGGTAAAAGTTACATGCTCCTAAATTAAATACATACTGAATTATTCTGATTTATCTCTTTACTTGCCGAATAACCTACTGTTCGCATTTCAGGAGAAGGTCCGAGCATGGAATGAGAGTTTCCCCCCCCCCCCACTCTTCTAAAGTTATATAACCAACCCCCAACACGGAATCGGCCGGCCAATGACTGAGTCTTGTTTGTCCCAGCCGGCCAATGACTCCATCCCCATCCACCTGCTTCTTCAGAGTCTCCGAGTTACTAGCTTACCCTCTTTCCCTTACTCCACAAGGACCATACTCGCAGGGATCCACTTGTGAAATTTGTACAGTAGCACTTATACTGCGAATAGGAATTTCCGGCTAGCGAATTCGGGAGATCGATGAGAAGTTTCGAGCAGACTAGTCTTGGTCGTATGCTAGCCTTATTACGGTATGGACTATCACTGGACAATGCGTGTACTATTTAAGCTGTGTAAATGCCTTTCGAGTAGTAAATTCATCGCGCATGCGTATGAAATGGATAAAAAGTTTCGAGCAAACAAGTCTTGTGCGTATCCTCGATTTGTTAGCACTAATGCTAATTTCAATTTACAGTTAATGCTATCAAAGGCAATGGAAATATGTACTACTTACGCTGTATAAAGACCCTTCGGCTAACGAAGTTGTCGTGCTTGTGTAAGAGACTGTTCTGAAGTTTAGAACAGACTATTCTTGTTCTGTAGAACATTCGTCGTAGATATCTCATGGAGTCTGTCTAGTGAACACATTAGGGTCTACAACTGTGGAGTAGCGGTCAGCGCGTCTGGCCGCAAAATCAGGTGGCCCGGGTTCAAATCCCGGTCGGGGCAAGTTACCTGGTTGAGATTTTCCCGGGATTTTCCCTCAACCCAATACGAGTACGGTGTTGGACCCCGGACTCATTTCACTGGCATTATCACCTTCAAATCATTCAGACGCTAAATAATCCAATAAAAAAACACAATAGGACGCAGTAGCTTCCTGTTATTTACTACCTAAATCCATAAGGATGATTATGGTTTATGGAAAGGCAAGGACATTATGGCAGGAAAAACGTGTCTCTTTCCACCAAAGATTTTCACTTGAACTTGTAGGAATTTAAGGTGGGATTTCCGGCGTGGAGGGTGGACGCTAACAGGGCAACAAATTCCCCACTAATTCAGAGATAATTTTATTGCTTGTGATCATAAGAGTGATACTTAATAAAGCAGCTATCATATTGTTTTATTTAATAAATACATACAGTGGGCACTTTATTACGAATAACACACAGGAGAACAACACTGACTCTTGAAGGACATCTCAGAACGTTCAGCTCGTCGAACCTTGAAACGGATGGGTTACAGCAGCAGAAGACCATGTTTTGTTCCACTCTCGTCGGCTAAGAACAAGATGATCAGCCTTCAGTGCTACTAATAGAGTGGCCATTCAATGCATAATGACACTTTCAACCGGCGAGTTCATTCAAGTCGGTGAGATGTTACGACTGAATATCGGCAGGAAATGTAGAGGAAGCAATCATGACCCACTTGAACTAATGCATCTCCACTTTCCTACAAAAACAGAGTAAAAATCACTAAACCCTGACAGGATAGCTATCCTCAGACATCGAACATACAACATTCATAACTCATATCAGATATTCTCATGCATATAAAATTGATTTACTAATGTGATCGATAAAGGACACTAAACATCGGAATAGTAAAGTGGAACAACTGCTGAATAAGACAAAGGTCCTTAGGTTGGCAATCCGTAAGCCTACTGAGTAGCAGTAGGGATGTTAGTCCTACGTGCTGGTCACCTTTGTCCCCAGGGAAATAACCCTAGTACTTATTTCTGTTAAGAGGCTGATCAATTAGGGCTCTATTGCGGCAGGAAGGATTACAACAAAGGAGAATATTGATAATCCATCCATAAATTCGAAGCCGCGCTCTCCAGGCTTTATGTATGTGTGCTTGATATTTAATTATTATTTTAGCATATAATTATCCTTATCGTCCATATAGATTTAATTGAGACACGAGTTGAAGCAGGTTTAATTCGTTTATGTACTGTATATACTAACGTTTATTACAGAATGTTATAACACAAATAATAACCACTGCTTTAATGTCAACGCTAAAGATTAATATGCCTATTTCTGTAGCCCTTACATTAAGTCAGGTCGTAACCTATTTCAACACCACTGTTCATTAGATCGGAATGGAGCTCTAATTTCCATGCAGTTGCTGAGATATCCACTGCAGAGTATAATTTATGCAGTCTCCCCCTCTTTCCGAAAGCGTTTCAGAATTAATTCGATCATCTTGGATCGTTTCTTGTAGTGTCACTGCCCATTCTGAAATAACAGTATATTCATTTACGTAACATAAGGGCTACAAATATATCAACTGTTGCCAAATATACACACATGCACGCACGCAAACATAAGATTAATTTTTTCAGTTTGATTTTAAACCAATTATCCTTGAGTAACTACTTGGAAAGTTCGCAATGCATGTTTTACAAACTTAGTAAATTTGAACTCTCCATGATTACAAAATCCAATTACCCACATGCCAATATTCAAGCCAGAATTATACAAAAAACTCTGGAATTTGAGTCCTTAAAATATGCATTCATGTAAATTTAATTACGATTTTACAACAATGACAACATTTAAAAATTTACTGTTAAGATTGTGCCATGATATTTTCAATTCATTGCTTACTATCGCTATTAGACTTAATTGCGCTTTTATTAATGTATAGATGGAAGATGGCGTTGACAAATAAAAATAACTATAACTTAAATAAACTTACTTACTTATGGCTTTTAAGGAACCCGGAGATTCATTTTCGTCCTCACATAAGCCCGCCATCGGTCCCTATCCTGTGCAAGATTAATCCAGTCTCTATCATAATATCCCACCTTCCTCAAATCCATTTTAATATTATTCTCCAATCTACGTCTTGGTCTCCCCAAAGGTCTTTTTCTCTCCGACCTCCCAAACTTAAACCAATTACTCAAACGAAATTCTTCCGACGTGTTACTGAAATTATTCTATTATAACCCAGTGGTCTTTTTGTTTTATTAACAAAGGGTAAACAGCATAGGCTATTTCCCAGACAAGGGAACGATCTCTACCGATGAGACTACAGTAGAAACTCGATTATTTGGACTAAATGGGACCAGGAATCGTCCGGATAATCTAAAATCCGGATAATTGAATTAAAATTTTTAAAACAATACAACCAATACAACAATACAATCCAATGTATAACCAAGCATTTCAAAATGCTACAGAAACTTTATTGAAATACATGTACACTACATGAACAGTAATAAAATAAACGGATAATACAACAAAACATTTATGAACAAGTCCGGTTTGAAGAAATCGCTAATTTTCTTTTGCTGGATAGTCTTCATCTTTTTCGTGAGGGCTAAATCGCGAATCACTTTCAGCTGTAATAGCTGGACTGTTTCTATCTCTTCTTGCCTTTCAAACCACTGGAATACGATATCAACAGCTTCGACGTGGGAGGATCCTGCAGCTTCAGGGAAAACTGAGAACACACAGACCGGCTGGCACTTGCCACAGAAGTAAACAAGCGACTATCACTCCCTCTCCCTCCTACTTACGTAACACATCGACATATCACATACTATACAGTAATTTAAAAAAAAAAAAAAAAGATATGGGCTCTTCGCGTCCGGATGATTGAGGGTCCGGATAATCGAGTTTCTGCTGTAGTTTGCATACTACCACAGAGCTTAAGATGGTACTGTAAAAGAGCTTAATAGTTCATGCTGGTCAGTAGACTGAGTTTTATTAAACAATTCTTGAAAACACAGCTGTAGACGACAATCAGGTCATTGTCTATGAATAGTTTCTATACTTTAAGTGTCGATAGGCTGAAAACATGCGTACCATTTAGACGTAGAAATAGCTGAGCATTTTAATCAAAATACTTCAAAATAGTTTTGACTCCTATGACGTCAATGTAATGAAGCGCTGCGACTATTCCTTTTATGTGCTGGTGCCATAAATCACCTTGACAACACAGAACCTATTACGATGTTGATTTGATGGAAACGTCCATCCCAACACCACCCCAGCTTGTGTCAGTGTTTGTAATTCATTCCTTCGAAACGACATTCAGTGACACGGAAGAGTTTTGTTGCCTGGGGAGGAACTTCTTGTTTCATTACATTCGGTAGTTTGGTTTGACATTGTTTTGTCCGAGCTCCTAACGAGCTAGTTTTGCGGATATTACCGACGAGTCGAGGTTCAACAACACCGATCGTCAAAGCACTGAACTGTTGTATACTGGGAACACATGCATTCTGTATGGTTGGAAGTATTGCGTCATTACAGTAATTACATAGCCATTCATAGACTTCCGCATCACAGTTGGAATGGTTTCCCAGTACTTTTCCTAACTCAGGAACTGTACATTATGTTTCAGTCATCCAGTGTAAAACATTTACTTCCTTAAGAAGTAGGCCTAGACTCGTAATCAAAATCTTCACTCTCTTCAGTTTACAAAGGCTGGTGGTTGCGTTTCAGTTATACAACTGAATTTCTTTTGTTTTGTCACTTCCTCAAACGCCTATTTTATCTACCTCGCTCATGCATTACTACTTCAGTCAATTTAAGAATAAACAATCCCATTTGCCAAAAGCTGAGTAAAATTAATCATCAGTAAATCGTTTGCGTAACTTTCATCTTTGGTTAGACATAATTGTGATCGGTACCACGATCTTTTCAATGTTACAAAATTATTACGAATTAATCTGTAAATAAAATTGCGCAAACGAGCGAGGTAGCTTTGTGTTAAAATGCTGGACTAGCATTCGGGAGGTCCCGGGTTCAAACCCCGGGATTGGCAAATCTGATTGGAGTTTTTAGTGGTTTTCTCGATAATTCAAATAACTAGGAATCAGGTTATTAAAAATATACCTGCCGGATTCGTTTAAATTTTCACTACAGATAATGTTTCGCAAGATCTCAATCCCTACCGATTGTAAGCACATGGTGGACTGTTCGTTATGTATCGCACCGTACAGAAAGTCGACAGTCGTGAAATGCCAATAAGTTGAAGCGACTATAAATAAAAGTCAATATTTAAAAAATGCTCTCACCTCGAATTACATCAGTCAAATATGAATAAATCCTTGAAAAATATGTCTCGGTATTTTGTGCCTAATTATAAATCTTGAAAACTTCAAAATATCCCAGCCAAATTCCTTTATCACAATAATTAACACATATTACATGACATTCATTCATTCAATCAATCATTAATTAGTTAATTAATTCATTCAGTGTTCTGCCGAAGGGCAGGCCTTTCACTGCAAATCCAGCTTTCTCCAACCTTTCCTATTTTCTGCCTTCCTCTTTGTCTGCTCATATGACATGACATGAGAGAGTACAAAAAAACAACATGACTCAACATTACAGGTTTTATTTGAACGTTGGAATACTTCTATCTCATCCAGAGTTCTTACAAACTCCTGAATAAGCAAATAAATAAATGTATATAAACAATATCGTAATAGGTACCTACTCTTCTATTGGAAGCATATTCCTTTACCAGAAGAGTGCCTATCACTAGCAAAGTACGAAGGTACAGAAACAATTCCACTATCTACCCATCATGTCCCCAAGGAAAATGTTTCAGTAAAAAATGCAATAAAATTGTCACTACAGATGTCCTTTAAGTAACGAAGGTCATGCATTTTTCTTGCCCAAAGATTACAATCGCTCACTGCGCCCTTTACTTTACCACCAGGAATGGGAAAACTTAGGTCAGCGGTATTTTTTTTTATCTCTAGGGAGCAGGACGAATAGAAGGAATAGTGTACGCACTCCTATGTTCTCTCATTGTCGGTGGCGGACCTGAGAACTAGTGGCGCTTCGATCGCTACACTCCATCGTTTGTCAGAAGTCAGACACTTCGACAATACAATTTCTCGCGCGTTTAATGGTGAAAGTTGCTAGGAGTTGTTAGTATGCTATGTTGTTTTGGGTTGTGTAGAAGTCTTAAATTTGTTATGCTTTGAATTAACCAGTGACAAAAAAGAATATTGTGTGGTGGTTTACAAAATAATTGCAAAAATGCCGTACTGTTTTGCTCCGGGTTGTAGATCGGAATACGGTAGAAATAGTGACAAAAGACATTTTTTTCACCTCCCAAAGAAAAAGATGAGTTTGGGAAATGGGCCAGAGCTATTTCGCGTAAAGATAGGCAGCTTTCGGTAAAGAACCGTATTTGTGATGTGCATTTTTCCGAAGATATGATTATAAAATCAGACTGTTTCATTATTAAAGATCAAAAGGCAGAAATACCGCGAGTGCGTTGGAAATTAAAACCAGGAGCTGTGCCTCACATTTTCCCTAATTTACTGAAATATTTATCAAGTCAGGTAAAACATCGGAAATCACCCACGAGACAGAAGAATGGTGAACCCGCAGGGAAAAGAAGATTGCAGACATTTATGATGGAGATCAAATTGACGTTCAAGCTCAGTCTAGCAGTAATAAAGATAATAAGATTCAAATTCAAGATAGTTGTCATGCTGATAAAATATTACATTTGAAGAAGCAACTTAAAAATTTGAATCGAAGGTACACAAGGGCTAAAATCAGTCTGTCCTCGGCGAAAGCCAGAATTTCTTTAATAGAAAAGCAGTTAAAATGTAAAAAAATTGAGGATAGAGGTAGTAAATTCCTTAATAAGAAGCAAAAAAAGATTATAGATACAATGATAAAGAAATGTGGACTCAAAAATCCCAGTGGAATGAGATATAGTGCTGACTTTATTTTGGAGAGTTTCCTGTTTAGAATAAAATCACCAAAAGAGTACAGACATTGTTTGCGACATGATTTGCTGCCTCTTCTCTCACAAAAGCATTTAAGAAAACTTTGCCGAGGACTTAAGTGTCCATATGGTGTAAATCCACATTCCTTGAGTGCTATTTCAGATTTCTATAAAGATGAAATAGATGGAGTGGTAATATTCGATGAGGTCAAACTCAGAGAAGAAATTCACTTTAATAACTCTTCCCTTAAAGTGGACGGATTTGTTGATTTCGGAGATCTCACGACTGATGTCCAAAAGAAGCAATTAGCCAATCATGCACTAGTATTTATGTTTGTGCCGTTTATGCAAGATTGGATTCAACCAATTGCTATTTACGCTAGCAGAAACGCTACTTCAGGTGATATTCTTGTTAAAATTCTTATTCAAGTTATACTACAATTAGAAGCAGTTGGGGCGAGAGTAGTCGGTTTCACTTGTGATGGCAGTCAAACAAATAAAAAGGCCTACTCTTCTATTGGAAGCATATTCCTTTACCAGAAGAGTGCCTATCACTAGCAAAGTACGAAGGTACAGAAACAATTCCACTATCTACCCATCATGTCTCCAAGGAAAATGTTTCAGTAAAAAATGCAATAAAATTGTCACTACAGATGTCCTTTAAGTAACGAAGGTCATGCATTTTTCTTGCCCAAAGATTACAATCGCTCACTGCGCCCTTTACTTTACCACCAGGAATGGGAAAACTTAGGTCAGCGGTATTTTTTTTTTATCTCTAGGGAGTTAAAACCATTACCAAACGCAACAAGAACTTATAAAATTGAGATATTATTTGTGATTATTATTATCATCATCGTCGAAGTAAGAGGTTTTAGATCAATACATTGTCCTGTCCCATGTAATAGGCTACTATTTCCCTCTAACATATTTTGGATCTTTCGCGGTATCGTCGTTTGTAATGCTAAACCGTTTTCAAAGTTCTAAAATAAGTTTATATCATTGCGTATAACTCCCATAATGACACATTAATTATTCCTATGTCACATGTATCAATTCAGTATTGTAACAATCTCCTCTGAAAGTTCCTAGAAAAATACAAACTTTCATACTAAAACTGACAGTGAATAGGCCTACAGTACTAGCAGATAAATGTTACAGAATACTCCTTTTACGTCAGGGAGAAGTTTTAACGGCTTGGAATCTAAAACAACATTTATACATTAAATGACTAATTCAGAGCTGTCATCCAGCTAAACTTCATAATTAATAAAAATATGCAAATAACGTGGATGGACGGTCTCTTCGCTCTGTCTCATTGGCACCGAACTTATATAACTGGTGGTGGGTTTTGAAAACAAAAACGATGGAAGAACTATGCGCTGCACTACATATTCATAGGCTAATTTGAGTTGATTTTCATCGTTAATAATCACTGATTTATTACACATTGGACTATGTTCATTCACGTTTACGAAAATTCTTCCTGAATAAAACGGATTATAAGTATCAAACTTTAGGAAAACGCAAACCGAAGGATTTCTAAACTAAAAAGTTCACTTTATATGTCAAATACTTCATGCGAAAAACAATATGGCAATATAGTTTTAAAGTAGGACATTTTATGTATCTGGGAAGCAATTTTAGTAAAAATAGTAACATTGAACGGGAGATTAGCAGAAGAATACAGTCAAGTTCAAGCTTTTATCAGCTGTTCAGAATAAAGGGCGGCCGAGTAACTCAGTTGGTAGAGCAGCAGGCTACGGACTGGAAGCTTCGGGGTTCGATCCCGGGTGGTGACGGGATTTTCTCGTTGCCAAACTTCCAAAACGGCTCTGAGGTTCACTCAGCCTCCTATCAAATTGAGTATCAGGTCTTTCCCGGGGATAAAAGACGGTTAGAGCGTGGTGCCAACCGTATCATCTCAGTCTAGTGCCAAGGTCAAGAAAGTATGGAGCTCTACCTCCATTCCCTCCCACAAGTGCCTTAATGGCATGTGAAGGGGCTATCTTTACCTTCTTTATGGAACAAAGACATAGGCTTACCTGTGAACTGTAAACAATTAATAAGTACAGTATATACTAAAAGACCAACTACAAACCTAGTTTGACATACGGTGTTGAGACATGTACATTTACAAAAAGATAAATTAATAGATTTCTGAGAGGAATCGCAAGACAAAAATGGATAAAATACAATAAATAAAGAAAACTGGGAGAGTTGAAGTTTTACAGCCATCTTTAGAAGAACAACGATTGAGATGGTTTGGTCATGTGAAAAGAATGGATGACAGAGTGCCCAAAAAAGGTGCTGGAATCGATAGAAGGGGAAAGAGACTGAGAAGCTGATGGCTGGACCAGGTTAAGAGGGACGGCGAGAGAAAAGGAGAAGAATGACACGAGGTAGAAGAAAATGAACTGTGAAATGACAGGGAAAACTGGAAACACTTTATCAACAACCCGACCCTCGAAAGAGGACACAAGCTATAAGAAGTAGTAGGCCTAGTTGTTTAAAATTATCAAATCTATAACTGATGTCCCTTTCTGTTCTAAAATTGAGACATATTCTCTTTCCTATAGAATAATAAACTACTACAAATAAAATAAATCTTTATGTTTAAGTTCCTCAATTTGTACATCACTTTTTCTTAGAACGTCAAGTGTTTTGAGGACACCCCTGTCAAACTGTCGGAATTAATCTGTAGTTTAATCTGCTGTCTTCTACATGTCTACAGATTTGTTTATTACTAGCTCCTTGCATTAAATCCTTACTGATCACAATATTTTGGATTTTTAGGCTCTAAAAATTAGATTTTAGGTGCCTAAAATAGGCTCAAAAATCATATCTAAAATTACTTATCACCACAGCTTACTCAAAATTAATACATATCTCTTATGCCTATTATTATTAGGTAAGCATTAAGTGTCTTATAAAAAAATCTTGTGCATTATAAATTGCAGTAAATAACAATGCATTTCACTAGCTGTTTAAATAGGAATAATATGAAATTGAATGGAAGTACACAACAATGATAAAAACTGGAACATTATTTTATTCCTTAAATTTACATTAAGATTCATTCATGAACCTTATACAATGTTCATAATTGTATTCGCAATATACAATCAGTAAAATTTCTAAATCTTAGAGAGACAATTTACATTTCGTGTCTGTTCGCATAAGCTTGTAGTCAGAAAGCGAAAGCTTACGTCAATTGATGTCGCGGAAGCATATTTCAATTTTGGAATTGTCTGTACTAGAAAATCACATTTTCCAATTTTGTTACATTTCCACGACAAAACATTAGCTACTGCATTAAGATCGATAAGTCCAGGATTCTTCTGGAGAACCATTTTATAATTTTCTGCGTACTTTTTCTCCAACTGGTTGGGATAGGCCTATTGGGCTAAGTTTCTCCCTATCATGAGCTAAAAGGTGGAGTTTCTCATAAACTGGTTTCCCTACAATTTCCAAAGAACCAATCACAGCAACCAAGAATATAAAATGTGATCTGATGTAAGCTACCTCGATTGCAGTCATTCTTAAGAAGATCCTTAACACAGGAGACGCAAGTTGCCTCCTCTTCCAAAAAGTAAAAAATAACGCCTGCCACTTTCTTATCAATATGAAAGGAAGAACACAAACAATGTATTGTTAATATTTTAAAATAAAGTAGGTTCTAATGTCGAATTACGTATTTAGGCTCTGTATAATTAGCATCATTAGGCCTACGTTTTATTATTATATAACAATCCATGAAACGTGTTAATACAACTTTATGAGTCTATCTCTTCAGGGACAGCATAGATTTTTACCTGAAATCCAATGTCTAGTTAACACATTACTACTTTCAGGAAGACTTGTGGTATCGTAAGGAAGTACTTCTGACCCATGGCTCTTAAGTGTTTTGACCTCACGACAAGAAATTTCTCCGCATTATTTTATCCTGCATTTATACAGTATAATGTCTTTGGTACTTTGTATAACAAGAACATAAGTTATTTCATTCACAAACAATTCACTTAATTACTTACGTCTCTAAAATTAATTATTATCACCGATCTTCCCAATATGTTCAAAAGAACACAACACACCGATAATCGTTGATGAGTAAGAAACAAAATAGCTCCTTTTAAGCTTTTAAGCTATAACCTGTTGTAATACCAATTAATCCTATAATATCGGTTCTTATAATAAATACCCACTGATTTACACAAATTCTAAAATGACGCCAAAAGTATTGCTGAAACCAGTCCAGATCTTGTTTTCTTACTGCATCTCACAAATATGTTTGCTAGCATGCCGTCTATTCCAAATAAGAACAACTACCGGTATTTACTTCCTCACATCGTACTATCCCTCCTACTTAAATGCGCTCTGAAGCCTTCGAAATACGTAGGTCTCTAGTGGAAAACACACAAGTTCCATGTAAGTGCAATGACTTCACTTTAGGGAAAAACTTTAACATTCGACGTTTACTACCAAGTTCTTTCCTCCAATACCCCAAATAATAATAATAATAATAATAATAATAATAATAATAATAATAATAATAATAATAATAAAGCCGCCAGAACAGTCCTATAATATCATAAACCAAGGAGTAAATATCTCCAATATTCATCAAAATCATCATTCAGTATATTAAACAGATTAGTACCGGTAAAATTGCTCTTCAATTCGTAAATTCGTGTGAAGTACAATGTCCAAATAAACGCAGACCCTAAAACTGAGAAGTTAAACAATAACATTAATAATAATAATAATAATAATAATAATAATAATAATAATAATAATAATGCTAATAAAGCCGCCTGAAGTCCTATAATACCATAAACCAATAAATAAATATCTCCAATATTTATCACAATCATCACTCAGTATATTAAACAGATTAGTACCGGTAAAATTCCTCTTCAATTCGTAATTTCGTTTGAAGTACAATGTCCAAAATGATTTAGTAAGATACATTAATTATTAGAAATTGAATTATTTATACGTATTCGTTGCGATGTCATAGCTTTACCCCCTCTGGCCATATTACTAAACTTAAAGGGACGGATTCTTCTTTCTTGAAGGATTTATAGTCACTAGTTGTAAACTTTCCTTGCTACGCGTGGATAACTATTTACAAAGTAAACTATATATTCCCTATATATGCTTCAGCAGTAGTACATTACTGCCCCTTGGTAACATAGTATATTATTCTTGCTGAAAAAATTGATAGAGAGAGCAGGTCTGACTATGAAGACCTTGGCACCGAAGCACAGAAAAGAATTAATTTCCGACATTTTCGCACATTTGTACAAAAAAGAGAAAACTAGTACCGTTACAGAATATAACATAGAACATAATGATTAAAGTTTCATTGTTAGTCCGTGTGAGTTTCCATACTAGATGCTTTGTTAAAACTTGAAAAATATTTTTAAAACAGCCCATATATTTGCAGTCGTTATAAAAAAATCTTTTGTGGTACACAGTAAAATTAAAGGAAGAATGAAAATATATATGTTAGCATAAAGAACATATTTGGATTAAGAGATTCTATCACAGCGAATCAAATTCACTACACAATAACCACCACTTAAAACGTCCTTACAAAGAGCACTTTGCACGAAGACTGAACTCGCAGCGGATGGTCGTAGCGACAAGGCAATGTTTGTACTAACCTACTAGTAACAAATAGCTGACACAGTTGTAAGAGGGATGCACCCTAACATTCACTTCATAGTCAAAACCACAAATTAATACTCATTTGTGCCGAAATCAGGAAGTCAAAAATTGATTTTCGTCCGGCTACATCGCGCAAATTGCACACTACGCGGCATAGTGAAGTATCCTCGCTCTTGAAGGATTAATGTCATCAGCCGTAGGGGAACATTCCTCTTTCCTAAAGGATCAGAGATCACAAGGTACAAACGCCCCTTGTTATGCGTGTGTGAATTTCCACAGAAATAATGTGTTACAAAGAACTATCCACTTAAACTGTACAATTTATAAATGAAGTCAAATATCGTAGTTCTTGGGAATATAAAGAATATATTTTGTGTACAATCTAGAAACTCAAAGTAGTCTATATCCTCTTAACTAGATGTATAGTAGGCCTAAATGATTCCATTTAATTAATTTTATTTTATTTATTTATTTATTTAACTAGCTAGCTAGTGAGTACAAATTACATTTATAAAACAAAAATGTTTCTAGCCACTATCCTAAGAGCCAGGCTCGTGTATACGGCGTGAGTACAAATTACATTTATAAAACAAAAATGTTTCTAGCCACTACCGTAAGAGCCAGGCTCGTGTATACGGCGTGGTCTTAGTCAATAATATAACACAAAATTTACAGGGACAGTTTACTAAATACAGTAAATTTATGCATGTGTTTAAAAAATTCAACAAAATAAAATACAAACACCAATATGATTCTCAACACGATAAAAGTAATGAATTGAAGGGTTCAGAGCCATAGTGGACCAAGCGCCATTTATTAAAAACGGAGAAAGCAAGGGTTAAAGTTAAGTGAATACCATAGTTTAATGAAGATTGACATATCATTTATACCTGGTACGGTTTATCTTGTCTCAGTAGCAATAAAACCAAGTCCCTTCAAATGAGGGTGGAGATTATAGGAGGGTTGTAAATTTTCAGGATTCCTTTCAAAACCTTGTTATTGTACAGGCTACCGGAACTCAATTTCTTGAAAGACAAGCTCAGTGACGGAACTACACAGTACGAAGAGAGATATTTTGTAATTTTATTTTGCGCTACAGAATGTATCAACTGGTTCCTTCCGCCACTGGATGGATGAACGGCATCGGTCCATTCCCCCATCGCCATAACAATACAGACGAAGTAAGACATATCTCTTTTCTCTCTCTTTTCACAGTGAGACAAGATACATCACACAGACTTTAGTTTTAATGTGTATACTTTATATTACTTGCTATATGTCTCCATTGAATTATGGTAATAACTTTATTTTAATCCTTGTTTCCTAAGGTTTTAGTAAATGGTTCTGAACCCTTCAATTTTTGTGAAACATGTAGAACGTATAAGACTTTATGTGATATCTTCGTTTGACTACTTTTTCAAAACACGGTGCGAGGATTACATCACAACAGTAAATAATTTCCGCTGTGAGCATTTTCTTTTCCCAAATAACACCTGCGTGGATAAATTGGTTGTGAATGTTGCACCATTCTGTACAATTTAAATCACCTTCAATACGACGGAGACGAAAGAGTTTTAATATTGTGATAGAGCCGCGATTGGAAAGAGCAGTCGGTAATATCCATGTCACCTAAAACAGGCTTCAATCTGGGAGTAAACTACGTAACGGTACCATGCAGGTAGACGATCCCGAGCAACGTTACACGAGGTACGTGTAATTCAATAGCATTATCCTCCAGCCACGTTCGAAGCTTGACTTGCCCAAGGCTCTCAAGTATGTAGCCTGAATTCAACAATACCGAGCGCACCTGAGCCGGAACGAGCGACCGACAGACCGGACAGCCGCCAAGCTGGGATGTTGAGATGTGCATTTTCTTTACGCCGAAATTGCTTTCCAAAACATTACCTCCAATTTTAAGTACTCATACAAACAAATGACGATATATGAAACCACTATGGATATTTGTGATTTTTTTCTTTTGTTAAGTTTATTTATACACGCTAGGATCTGTGAGTATACCAGTAGGCCGTTGTTACTTTTGTTGAGTTCCTGTTTCTGTTGTGCATAGGCGGAGTTATGGGGGACAACTTGTCTGGTCTTTTTTTTTTTTCCTATTAACATTGGAAAATATTGAATTCAAAAGATTTTTTTTTGCCTTTGTTTATGATTAAGTTTCTCTGCTTAAATTGATGAATTAATTTCTTCAGATCATGTATCTGGACTATAATATTTATTTTAAATTTCTGAATGTATAATACTTTCTATACATCATTTGAGGAATGGAAGCTCTGTAATTTTTCTTTTGTAACAGCCTGTACTCGTGTGTTAGAAGTCTGCAGGTGTTCAGGCCGCCACTTGGAGAAATATGAATAACATACTGCACAACAATGCAGAAAAAATAAAAGTGATCCCGGTAGCCCTATAATGTGTAAACTTAAAGACGAGATTAAATAAAATAATTAGAATTTACATTTCATATAATATTTTCAGGAAGGTAAGCTTCATATAAAAAAGTTTCTGTTAGCACTGTTACGTAGTTTTATTGATGTATGCATGTGTTTCTGTACGAGAGAGAAAAAGAGGGAGATTGTTTTAAGTTATGATATTACAACTTGTAGTAGATCTACAGTTCAAGTCCTATACAACTCGGTTTGAAACATCGCGGATATGGATGTAAGAAACATGCCCCCGAAAATACCTTTATTAAATGAGCATATTCCCATATAGACTACTGTACCACAGTGAAGTTAAAACGGGGGAGGAGATAAATGATGTCCTCCATAACTCCGTTATATGGGGATTCTACGGTTTTGCTTTGCCTCCCCCCCCTCCCACCCCCAAGGAAACGGTTCTCTCTCCGCCTATGCTGTTGTATGTTGTAGATTGCCTGTGTTCACGTAACTGATTTCAGATTTTTTATTCATGTCTATGATACTGATTACTAAGGAGATGATGAATCCTGGTATGTACATTTTCAATCCGGCATTTGCCTTTGTGACTGAGGGGAAACAATGAAAACCCCAGTCAGATTGGCGGCCACAGGGTTTGAACCCGGGACCTCCCGGATATGAGTCACAAACGCTACCGTCTGCACCTACTCGCTCGGTACTTGTGGTATTGTGCCGAATCAGTTAAGAAAAAAAAATATGATTCAGAATGAAACAAGTCTTTGGACAACGTTAATGGTGATAACCGCATTCTCGTAATAACCTCGTTTAAACATGCAACCTCTAGCCCGGAAGCAGTGTCAAGATGTCACATGGTGGTTACACGTGTGTAAACCCACTGAGTCAAGGGACAATATATCTCCTTAACTTATATAGTATTGTATATTCTTGAATCACATACAGTGCAGACTACTTGTGTATTATTCTGTATTATTCCCCTTCAAATTCCCATTAAATCAATATTTATATTTAATATTTACTTTGAATTCTTAAAGAGAGCATTTGGATAATTCTAAACGGAATTCTAATGAGAAAGGCAATTAATGACCAGGCAACGGCTTTTCTTACAACATTTCCTCTAGTTCGGCCAAGGATTAATTCCTAGAAATGAGTAGGTAAAAGATGGACTGGTCATATCACAGTATATACATAGTACTGTCTAGCCGTATAATATAAAGTATATACGTATTACAATAGAATCCTTAAGAGTGCTTTTAAGAACTTCACGTGTTCTGTATTTCTGCAATTGACAGGTATATAAATGAAAAAGATGGTATTACCCAGCGTCATTGTTTACAGAAACACTCGAATTATATCTGCTTCTGTATCAAGCCCTTTATCATCACGTGGCACTGTATAAAAAAACAAATACATACAAATAAAATTTACGAACGTCTTCAAATGAGAGTTTTCACTTACTTTTTTTAGTTTTTACTTAACGATGACATAAATATAAAGTATTGCGTTATCTAACATCGATGGAACTGGTGATAGCGAGATGATATTTGGTGAGAAGAGGCCGAGAATTCGGCTTATGAGTACCTGATATTTACCTTACATTTCGGGAAAACCTCGGGGAAAAAGCCCAATCCGATATTCAGCCCAAGCGGAAGTCGAACCCATACCCGAGCACAGCTCTGAATCAGCAGGCGCCTACCGCTTAACTATGCCGGTCTTTTGGATTGTATATGGTAGAATGAAATTCAGTATAATATGACATTTTTAACAAAACTTGTATTTTTTTACTTGGTTATTTAACGACGCTGTACTATGAGGTTATTTAGCGTTATTTGGTCATAGCGAGATGATATTTGGCGAGATGAGGCCGAGGATTCACCATAGATTACCTGACATTTGCCTTACGGTTGGGGAAAACTTCGGAAAAAAACCCAACCAGGTAATCAGCCCAAGCGGGAAGAGAAACCGCGCCCAAGTGCAACTCCGAATCGACAGGAAGCGCCTTAGCCGACTGAGCTATTCCGGTGGCAACTTGTATTTTTACTGAGGGCTTAATTATGAGCAAAACATTTCATCCAGCCGCCACGGTGGTCTAATGGCTAGAGCGCCGACTTATAAACTAAAAGTTATAATCCCGTGGACCCGGGGTCAATTCCCGGCGTACTGCCCGTGCCTCACTTCCTGAGCTGTTTCTTTGCGGGGCGAGACGCAGAGGAACATGGTAGGAGAAGCTGCGTACCGCATGTGCCTACTACCCTACGTTCAACACATCGGCCTTTTCAGGATTCCTTTCGTCAGCTATGGAGCAAGATCAGTCATTGACAAGCGAATGTATAGGCTGTCCCCTCACGAAACAGATTATGTCCCCATCAATTCCTGTAACTAAACACTAATACCAATTGTAGACTACAGTCTCTACAAGACATTATAGACCTAATCGCGATTACGGTTATCACGTGTACACATCCGTAAACTCTTTCCTCAATGGCAGTATTTCTCAAACTTTTTCCACCGCGAAACCCCTTTTAATCTAAAGTGTAACTGCGGAATCTCTGTAATATTTTATTAGTGTTTAAATTAACAGACAAGTGAAAGCTAGTATCTCAATAATTCTGTTCAGTGGGACGAATGTATTTGCTTTTTAAGCCTGCAATCTGGTTTTATGGCGGAAAGTTGTAGTCTCATTTCTATTGTACTTCTGCATTTTGTCTTTTCGATATTTTGTTTTAGTGAACAGATGCGCAGAGAATCCAGTGATGAAAGTGATAAATATTATGGGTATTTTCCGTTTTAGATGTTCATTAAACATATTATTATTACGCATATTCTTGGATGATGATGATGATGATGATGATTATTATTATTATTATCGATGGTTTCATGTTATTATTGATTCATATTTCCGTAACATTTATATATTTTTATAATAGCCACTAAGTATAAAATAGCCACCGGAGCAGTCCAGTCGGCTAAGGCGTTTGCCTATCGATCCACAGTTGCACTCGGGCGCGGGTCCGATTCCCGCTTGGGCTGATTACCTGGTTGGGTTTTTTCCCCGAGGTTTTCCCAAACCGTAAGGCGAATGTCAGGTAATCTTTGGCGAATCCTCGACTTCATCTCGCCAAATACCATTTCGCTATCATCAATCCCATTGATGCAAAATAACCTAGTAGTTGATACAATGTCGTTAAATAACCAAGTAAAATCATATAAGGCTCACGGAACCCCAGAACATACTTTGAGAAATGCTGCTCTATGGTAATTCAGCAGTTGTCCAAACTGAACGAAGAGTGGCCTAGTGTGTACTTACATTTTAGGAAATCGCCATCAGAGATAATAGCGATAGTGGTAACCACGATTAGAGTATCCAGTATTATAACCAGTAAAGATCCCTGCGATGGCGTAGGATAATGTTTTCAGAACATGTAATATGCTGCCGTGCCGCCACGTTGCACCTCCCGTGACGTTCCGAGCAGACCTAAGAGGCGTGGTTATAAACACTAGGGAACTCTCGGTTCAGGACGTGAGACACGGGCAGTACTTCCGGTTTATAACTTTGGTTGGGCAAGCCTGCGGTCCAGGTAACATTGGGGTTTTCTCCGGGAGCTCCTGTTCCCCTGTGATATCCCAAAAAAATCTCCATCATCATCTCACCTCATTGCGTGTGTAGAGTAGACTAGCATCCTATGGCGCACCCTGGACAATGACTCTGTCGGTAAATTGGTCTACACAACTGAATTCATACAGGTAAATGACGAACAGTCAAGTACCCACCATTAGTTTAAAACGTATAAAAAACATTTCTTCATACTTTCTTATTTCATAGTAATTATGTAACTGATTTTCCTGAAAATAGCCTGTGGTTAATTCGATTTTTTCTTTCAGAATGTCTTGGTTAGAATTAAAATATTCCACTGTAGCATGCAACATACGCTTCAATTTTTAAGATATCCAAGATATGATAGACGAAGGCCCTCCTGAAGTGTGACAGTCTGAGAGTTTTAAAGAGTTTCATAATGCGAAATTCATTATCCCATTAGCGGATTTAACACACTTAAGCTGTTATCTTACAGGAGAAAGCCAAAACCCAAAGCATTTTAGTTAGAGCGATGCTAAAAGTTAAAGATTGTTCTTAGCCATCAACGCAGCTCAGGGGTATGAGCTGGACATGAACTCCGAGGCAGTGTTCGGGCGTGGCTTCATTTCCCGCATCGGTTGATTACCTGAATGACAATTTTCCGAAGTTTTCCGAACTGTAAGACGAATGTCAGGCAATGCTACGGCACATTTTTGAACTTATTTCATATAATACCACCTCGCTATCACCAATTATGCACGTTAAACAACCTCGCAGTTGATGCAGCGTCATTATATAACAGCTTAAAAAAGAACAGTTATTCGACATGTTGTCCTTCTCATTTTATTTTTTGCGTTCATTAGAGCTATCGCCGCAGGGAGTTAGCTAGCGCTCGGAGTTTTCACAATGAATCACAGAAGAACGCACTCCCCACACCAGTGGACTGTTAACAGAAGACAAACAGGGACAACAATATGAAAAAGGCCCACCCCCGATTGACACGCTTTATATTTTCTTACAAAAAAAGCTACATGATTGACAATACAATGTTCTATACGAACTCAACAGTAGGGGTGAATTCGAAAATGGCAGAACTGGATTTAAACGTGAGCGAGAAATGACAAATTTTTGTCGGAGCACTTTCAATCAAACAAAGATCTCTCTTATCTAACATGTCTACAATGAAATCCATACCAAAGCCTTTTATGCCAACGGCCGCGTTTCAAGCCACGAACATTGGATCTCATAATATAGGCCTACAACTCGATCACCAAGGCCAACGTTACAAAGAAAATGTTCTAGATAGGCCTATACATAATACACACCATATAAGTATTTCCGCATATATAAATTTCATTACTTCTGATTCATAAATTATAAATGAAGCATATTATTATTATTATTATTATTATTATTATTATTATTATTATTATTATTATTATTATTCAAAGAGTTGGTATATAAATATCCATATTACATACATACGTACATTGCATACAGAAACGTTTGGCGTGTGTGTGTGGTGTTTAACATTGACACCCTTCTGCTGCTTCCCCTGCAGATCTGACTTCTGTGTGAGTTACAGTGCATAGGCTAATCATTTTTCCCATTACCATTTCTATTTCAAACCAACATAATTAAAATCAATTTAATAATACAATGATCAATGCAAATTAGCATAAATTAATTAATGATGATGGCTTCAGGAATCTACAAGATACTACAAAACGTCATTTATCCAATGACTGATAATATTAATTAAATTATTTGTCAACATGTCACACTGTTTTCATAGTGTCAAGTCTTAAGACTACGCTATACTTAATTATTAATACTTAAGTTAAATGTATGACATTTAAAAAGTTGGAGATATTTACGAGTAAATTTTGTTGGGACCGAGCTCTCGTCTTTTGGAAGAAGAATTTATCGGACAGCGGTCTCTCGAAGGTTGAGAACCACTGCCCTATACTACAAAGCGGAAAAACATCGTAGATCTATCACGTGCAAAGCTACAATGCTGCAAATTCTGAGAACCTTAAATAACACAAACTCAAAAGACAAGCAACACTTAATCGACGTTATATTTGTATTAAACTATAATTACTTCACAACAATGCATCAGTCAATGACTTGCACAATCGTAAGTACAAGATTATTACCAAATTTCCTGGACAGACACAGAGATATGTATCGCAGATGCAGCGCCCTACGTTGTAAATAAGGATGACTAACTTTTAGCAGACAACAGTAAACAGCCTTGTAATTGCCTTGTACTAGGTTAAAATAAGTCTGGCGTCTCACGTGTGGTGTAACTCCACTTTAAATAGCCTCGCTAAGTTAGAGACATGCAGACGCTATAATATGTATTATAAACTTACGTATAATAAATTAATATCTGCCGCTATACAGGCTGAACCGTAAGCAATGTAATTAATTTCAAGGGGTTATTCTTTGAGATATTTCGAACAAAAAAGTTTAATACAATTTTGCTTGCTTTTCCTTCCTTTCCGAGATGGAAATAATTTTATATAAACAATTTCATATCGTGTTTTGGGAAAGATTTAATTCCCAATATGCTCAGTCAATTTAAGACTTCGATTTATTTTATTTCACTACGACTTTTATATCACATAATGTTAAAAAAAGGACGAAATTTGAATGTGCTTTTAAATTAATATCGTTACATTTGTTGGGTATGTTAGGGTATTGTTCTATATTGCTTCAGAGCGTCTCTGAGAGTATATGTTTGCTCTGCATGGCATAGATATTTATTATTGTTAAATATATTTCAGTAAATATACACCGTGTTCCTTTCAAACATGCCACATTTTAATTAATCATTGCTAGTGCTGCTTATGATTAGGTTTTTCTCCGGAGCGGTTGTTTGTGCGCTTTAATCGGAGACCTCCGGTTACCTCCGATTGATGCCGCGCAGGTTGTATATGTGCTGTGGCGCAGACATACATTTTCCGCTGATCAATCCTTTAATCGGATCAGGTAGTGACTGCAGTCCGCTGACGTCTGCGTATCTTTTAAAATAAGTCTGTAATTTTTGTTGTTTATTTTCTCTTTTTATTTACCTCTCTCTCTCTCTCTCTCTCTTTTTCTTTCTTCGGCTCTTCTTTTTTTCTTGTTTTGCTTGAAGCACTATGTTAGCTGACAGATTTTTTTTTCTAATTTTGAAATTCATAGTATATGTGGAAAGGCGTATTAGTTTTATGTCATTGATCAAATTAATAACATTAAAATTAACTGAAACTAACGCAGAAGTAAAGCTTTTCAGTAGCTAATGTAAACATTTATAACTTTCCTGGAAAAACTCGTTTATTCACAAACAGTTTTTGTCAATTATTATTCCAATCGGTTTAGTTTAACGTAAAATACATAAAGAGAGTTTCAGAATGGAACAAAAGAAACGTGTGGTATAAATGGGTTAAAATTTACTGTCCAAAATAATTTATTAAGATTCTTCACCAGACAGAATTGTGATCATTGTGTTAAAGGGTGTCAGTATTTGAACTGTATCTTCTAAAACCCATCACTCTTCCTCTGTAATAAAAAATATAAGCGGCTATCAACTTAAGGATAATTGTAATTATATTATTACCACACGTTTCTTTAATTTCAGAATGAAACTCAATATTTTAATCTAATAACTCAATTTGCCTTTTAAATATTCCATATAAGTTATGTATGATTTTTATTGCCTCGAAAGTTACGTTTTATAGAAATTTCAAGACTTTTTTTCTAGACTGTGGACTTTTGGAACAGTAGCACTAAAGCAGTTAAAAAAATCGTATCAAATGTTTTGCGTAATTTTAAAACTACGAAAATGATGATATCACTAATTAACCGTCAATGTGTATCTGAATGGTAATAATTTATTTTTTACAGCAAGTACGAGTACCACAACCGCGGCTCTTAATGTTAGCTTAAACAGTTACATACTTACATTTTAAAATTTAGACCTACTCAGAGAATCTATCTAACCTGGTCCACGCCATAGAGATTTCCAAATACGGACCTGTTAGCGTCCTAGGAGCGTTTGGCTTTTCTAGCAACACAATCACCTACTCATATTTCAAGTAAGAAAGTTTGGAGTTTCATCTCGTAACAATATGCTGGATCAATCTTAGAGGGTCCTTTTTTTGCTGAAATTCTCATGCTTTTCAGTTTTTCATTCGCAATGTTACTCTGTCTGCACACAAAACCACGAAATTATTTATTAGAACTTTTATATAATAAATCAAAGTAAACACGCTTTTTAAAAGAGCTCAAAAGTGTTTTGAACAGTTAAATTTACTTACGTTCTTCCTTCAAGTTCGCGATTGTGCGATCGCTTCAAATGGTCTAACAAATTCGAAGTTCCACCACTCTTAGAGTAAATTCGCCCACAAAGTTCACAGCGTGCGACTTTATTATTATCTCCAACTAAATTAAAGAATTTCCATGCGACGGATATACGATTTGGTGCCATTTTATTCCACTCCAACTATCCTCAGTCCGTACGCGCCAGTCGTCTTTGAGCTCTACGACCTCCAACTTCGCTTCGCTCCGAACCACCGCATCCCTCCGTATGCCCCCTGTTCCACCTACGGTAGTACCGGAGATCACCGGTGGAGAGCTTTATTCGTAATCACCGATTCCTCCGCGGTAGTAGTCACTCCGATGAGCAGCACTAATCATTGCTAACAAAGTATGCGCAATTATGAAATGAGACTGGTATTAAAAAAAAAGAGAAACTCAAAGAATTGTCATTTCATTTGTTTGAAGTTATTTCATCTGTCACATGTTGGGCAACAATGGCATAAAACAAAATGGTGACTCCGCAGCAACGAGCATAAACTGTTTTCTGGTACCGTATGCAGAGATGCAATCAAAGAGAGAGAATTCAAAAAGGATAGCTGCCCTTGAAAAAGGGGTACCGAGCGGTAACAGCACCTAAATTAATTGTAGATCAACAATATTCTATTTTTAATTTTAATTTAATTTTATTTTTATTTATTTTGGTGGGGGGCAGCTATCCTCGACAGGAATAATTTATTTTTCATATATAGAACTGTACAGATGGTTATTTACAATTAACAAGGAATGTCTTAAAACATTAATGGCTAACAGTGCAAAGAAATTACCGGAGGGAATATGGAAGAAATGCACCTGATGGGAAAACCATTAAGGCATGGTGTGAGAAGTTTGTGGCAACTAAAAGTGTGAACAAACAATCCGACAGTTCTTGTCGACGTGTCTCAGAAGACAAAAGTGAAGAAATTAGAGCAGGGTTTCAGAGAAGTCCTCAAAAATCAATTCGCCATGCATCCCGGCAGTTCAATGTGCCGAGAACAACTGTACATCGAGTGGTTCATAAGCAACTTCGTTTGTACCCCTACAAGGTGCAAATTATTCAACAATTAAAACCAGATGACAGGCCAAGACGACAGACATTCGCTATTGAAATGCTGCATCGTTTTGAGAGGGACCCTCAATTTCTTGGAAACGTCTTGTTTTCAGACGAGACAACGTTTCATGTATCACGATTTGTCAATCGGCACAATGTAAGGATCTGGGATACACAAAATCCACACGTCCACCGTGAATATGTCCGGGACAGCCCAAAAGTAAACGTTTGGTGCGGCCTGATGAACAGGATTATCGGTTCTTTTTTCTTCCATGAGGAGTCAATAATGGCCCGGTATACCAAGACATGTTGGAACAATTCTTGTACCAGCAGGTACCTGATCTGCAACCTCAAGTAATCTTTCAACAAGACAAAGCCCCCCCCCCCACAATGGAGCCTGGATGTTCGGAATTCCCTCCACAGAAACCTTCCCAGATCATTGGATTGGACGCGGCGGACCAATTTGGTGGCCATCATGTTCGCCAGACATCACTCCATTGGACGTTCTCCTGTGGGGCTATGTAAAAGACCGTGTGTTTGCGATTCTAGTACAATCTTCAAGATTTACGAATCCGTATCCATGACACAATTGCAACACTATCAATGGACATGATCGACAGAACGTGGAACGAAATCGAATACAGACCTGACATTGTTTGTGCTACCAATGTAGAGATGTATTAATGTGTGACAATGAAAACTCTTTGAGTTTCTCTTTCTTTTAATACCAGTCTCATTTCATAATTCCGCATACTTTGTTAGCAATGATTAATTAAAATGTGAGAGGTTTGAAAGGGACACAGTGTATTTTTATCTTAGCTCGAATAGTTTCCTCATTGCATCTATGAACGAAATGTGATGGCTACTGAAAATAAAGAGACTGGCTCCTGATTTTTTTTTTAAGTCTGGCCCTAGTAGAAGTTATTTTATTGCATATCAGCAGCCTTTAAATATATACTTCGTTATTGATGTTATTAAATCCAAGTGGTATTCCTATTGTTCACAGACTTAAACACACAGATACATAAATAGACGCCGACACACAGTACTGGTGCATGAGGAAAGACTGGAGCATGATCTATTGACTTGCAAGCTGCTCTCCCTATGAAGCTAGTATGATTGATGGACACCTAACTTGTATTAAAAGTAACAAAACGCATGACTCTAGTTATAATATGGGTATAGGCTTGCCAACCGTCCAGTATTTCCCGGGACAGTCCCGATTTCGACTATTGCGTCCTGCGTCCAGGAATAATTTGTCCCGGTTCCATGACATATTAGACATTTACAGCTGATTTTTGTTCCTATCATATTGCTGGATTTAATCCAGATCACAGTCTCATACAAGCATGCTTCCAATAGGCCTATGTGACGAAATACCATTTTTTTTTCAATTTTGTGGTAATTTTGGTAAGTTTGTAATTTTTTAATGTATATAAAATGAGGTGTAGGGTAAAGGTTGGTAATATTGTGATAGTTCTTTTTGAGAATTTATTACAATTTTACTGAGCGAGAGGAAGATCGGTTTTTTGCGTCAGCGTATTAAGGGAATGTTCGAGGACAAGTTGCTACACAAAACATGTCCTCTCGCTCAGTAAAATTGTAATAAATTCTCAAAAAGAACTATCACAATATTACCAATCTTTACCCTATATATAATCCGAGGTACGACAGCCCATGAAGGACCATGACCGACCAACCGGTTGCTGGTCTCACGTCCACATGCTTACTCTATATATACTGTTATAAAAGTAGTCTACTGCTTTTGAATATGTGGATTGATAGGTAGAAATAATTAGTGGAATAAAATTGTCAGTAATGTTTATGTCCCCAATTTTTACTTACGAAAGTTGGCAAGCCTACATGGGTATGATAACGATAAGGCTTCGGAGTGGTGCTCTTGACACATTCCGATCAAGGAATTGGGGACTTATGTTTGAACATGTGTATGACAAGCCTTCGGAATGGTACTTCTGAGACGGCCGACAAACTTTTGCATGGGAACTTCTATTAGGAAAATGATTATTTTACGTGCCGTAAATATATTGAACTACATGGAAATGCAAGCTTTACTTGCATTGTGAAAAAAATCCATGTTATCAATTTTATCGCCCTTAAAATTCGTCTTCGCCTGCATTTCAACCCACCGAACATGGTAACCACTAGACGACAGAGAAGAACGAGTGAAGAAAATATAGGCGAAAGAAAATGAAAGAAGACGAAGACGAGAAAGAAAAACAAAAGATAATCATTAATCCTATAATAATAATCCGTGGTGCTACAGCACACGAAGCGTTGGCCTCACGGCCACGTGCCGAAGCAGAGGTGGACCATCATCCAACCAGAATGGCGGTATCATGTGGTTAGCACGATGATCCCCCCAGCCGTTATAGCTGGTTTGCGTAACCGGATTTCGCTACCTATCATAGCTCCCCAAGTGCATTACAATGCTGAGTGGGCTCCGGTCCTATACACTGGCCGAAATTTCATGAGAAAATTTCTTTCCCCATGAGGATTAGAACCAGCGCTCATTAATTCTATAGCCTATAAAATATAGTCACACCGTCACATTTTCACTCCTCTTACACAACTTCACTATTTCTCTAACGCAATTCAATATTTCACAGCAGCCTGTAGTCCTATAGAAAGAGAATGAAATTAACTTATATACAGGGACAAGACATACGAGGTTCGGTCCTATTCCATTGTTACACAACGCCCCAGATTGTTACTTGTCAGCTACAACTGCATCCCTGAATTTATTGTGAGGGTCAGTGACCGTAGTAGGAGCTAATTAAATTTGAGCTGCACTGCGCAAATGCACGTGTTGCACACCCCGACCCTTTGTCAGCCGCCCGCACCACACCTACGTAGTACGAGGAATATGACATAGATCGATCCGGGAACTTTCTCCTACACGTGAAACTGCTAAAAACGGGACTGGCTCGTACGAGTACTCACATCGGGCTGGAGCCAGAGGCAAACACAAACTATAAACCGACAAGGGGACTCAAAAGGCTGGTTCACAATAAACCAGGAAAGGAAACGACAACGAGAACGAAAACGGAAAAATGTTAAAATAAATTTATTTAAATGGGAGCATTCACAATTAACTATTGTGAATTCTCACATTAAAAAACACATTTTAAAATTTCCGTCCTCGTTCTCGTTTTCGTTCCCGGTTTATTGTGAACCAGCCTTTAATAAAGTCAAGTCGAAAGCTCCAGTCAAATCCCGCACATTTTAAAATTAGCACACTATATCTGCCTATAATACCGCAACAATGCGAAATTGAAGCTTCAATTAAATGCTATCGGAAATAAATAGACTTTGACCTTCAGTAGATCGCAGGTCTACTCATTCAGCCGGCAAAGCGTAGAAATTGCACGATGTTATCTCGCATGTCACGTGACAGAGTAGGAATTCCAAGGAGGGTGGCAAGTCAATTGTTCTTCCCAATTTCGGTTGTTCCTTAAAGAAATATTCCAAGTTACCGCACACTTATAGTCAGCAAGGGTAGTTATTTTATACCGTATTTGTCAATCTCTTTTGGAGATCTCTATACGCCTATCCATTTGAGAGGAAGCTTCGATATGAGCTCATTGTCAGTTCCCTACTGACTATAACAAATGGTGGAACCTACCACATAAAATTGTTCTATCAGAATTATTGTTACAGAGACGTTTAATACACGTGCAAATTGTTTTGATATAATGGAAAATAAATTTTTATGAAAATGAAATGCCCCTAAGGCAAGTTATCGTAGATATTGTTGCAACAGGATTTGTTACATCAATTATTATTATCATTATTATTATTATTATTATTAGTAGTAGTAGTAGTAGTAGTAGTAGTAGTAGTAGTAGTAGGTTACTTAACGACGCTGTATCAACTACTAGGTTATTTAGCGTCGATGGAAATGATAACAGCAAAATATTTGGTGAGATAAAGCCGAGGATTCGCCATGTGATTACCTGACATTTGTCTTACAGTTGAGAAAAACCTCGGAAAAACCCACTCAAGCAATCAGTTCAAGCAGGAATCGAACCCACGCCCAAGCGCAGCTCCGGATTAAGAGGCAAATTTGCTACGTCGGCAGTCAGTAGTAGTAGTAGTAGTAGTAGTAGTAGTAGTAGTAGTAGTAGTAGTAGTAGTAGTAGTAGTAGTAGTAGCGGAATTTTATTTAACGATGCTTTAAACGTGCAGAGGTCTCTCAGCGTTGAAATTCAACAATGATGAGAAGTGGCAAATAAATTCTGAAGCCTTCTATAAGGAACAGGTATTTTTACGAGCCATAAATCTACGATATGAGATCTACAGCTTTACTTACCTATCTACTGGGCGAAGCCATATTACTAATGAGAGGACAGCAATATGAAATGAGACGAAAGGAATTTATATAAAAACAATAGTAGAAAATTTGATTATACGAAAATTGTAAAACCGTAGTCAAGTTACCAAAAGGTGTTGAAACAGATTTCTATGCATTAAAGAATTCATAAGTTAAATAAAAATAAAGAACACTATGTAGTATGTAAATTACAACAGCAATATAGCGGTATAAATATTTACATACATTTCATACAGGGAAGACTATAGGGTAATATTCAGGCTAATTTGAAGACAAGACATAATAAATGCACAAGGAGAAAAAAAATTGTCCAATGTTCAGAAATCAGCGCCCAGCATACCATACCTTCAGTTCAACAATGACGACCTACTGTAGAATCCTTGGAAATGGACAAGAATAAAAACTTTGAAGTTCATGAACTTGATCTAGTTGGTCGTGGGATAAGAATCAACTGCATCAATAGCAGTAGCAAAAGCCACAACAACACGGTTTACTGTTACATCGGATAATGCCGACAGTTCCGACCACTGGAACATTTTTATCATTATTATTCTTCTAGAACTTCTTCCATATCTAGATAATGCTTTCTTCACTTCATAATATAGTCTGGGTTTGGACGAATGGAAAGGCTAGACGGATTACAATCTGTAATTAAACGCACGAATCGTGAAAAAATGAAGAAAATTAGAATTCCATTGTGACTTATTGAGTAGAATACATTGTGCCCAGAATTTGTTCTATCGCTTATGAAGAAAAAAAAAAACTATAAAGTTTCGAAGCCTGAATTTAAATTCGTCGTCAGGAGATTTAGGTTCCGAAATGTCGCACTTTCTGGCGTTTCCCTAAAAGGATGAAGTCAAATCCAAATCTCTTCTCCAAATAAAAATTGTTGTCCCATGTTGTAGCAAAATTTCGGTTTCCGTATTGAGCAATTTTGTACTCTTGGTCTTTCGCTGGTCTTTCATTTCCGATTTTCAGTCAAAAGAACTACACAAAATTTGTTTTCGGGTTTATAACACCACAGAAAAGATTCCTCAACATTATAAATTTATGAGAAAATGAAATACCAAAGCATTTGAAAAGTAACGGCAACATAGTTACTGTTTCACACTAAATTTATTTAAGTTCCTTTTGGCATTGCATAGGCCTACTTCAAATATAGTTCCCTACCATGTCGACAATACGTTTCCAAATCCTTGGGAGATGGCGGACTCTAACTGCAGCATCATTTCTGGATGTTCTCTTACTGATTGTTCTAAAAATCTTTGGTTGTCAGCTCTTGAATAAAAGTGAATGCCTAGCTTCCACCCATCTTGCAATAGTTCATTGTGGTAGGTCTTCTCTCCCATATGCTTCTTTTAATATCCTAAAGCACCGATTTTTCCTCTTGCAACTTGAATTTTTATGGAGCACCTCCTGAACCTTTGTTAGGGCTGTATTGTGTGCTACAAATCAGAAACAGTCACTGTATTTACAAAATATGGTTACTTCGAGACTTACAACATTGCGTATTTATTAAATAATTGCTGCTGCATCACGTACTACAAGATTTCAATGGTCACTGCTAGAACATTGACTTACAGCACTGTTGCCATTTCTTATCGAATATCCTAGTATTTATAAATATAATTTACTACAAGAAATTATACACTGTGAAGTTCTATGAAGAATATCGTTGCTACATATTAAGTTTTCGTACGATATATGGCTGCATTTTTGCTTTATCCGTACTTACAACAATTAGAGAAGAATGTGCAGTAGAGGAGGCTAGACCTGTCCTGTCACCTTATCATGTGTCGTGGCTGTATCACCAATGGGTATGGAGGGAGAAGATAGGTTTTAGTCTGAGATGAACTTCCGTGTCGGTAGATTCGTGTATTATTTATTAATCACCATGAAGCAAACTCTCTCTCTCTCTCTCTCTCTGAGAGCTTATTCTTTTCCCTCTCGCACAGCTCACATGCCAAATCTCGTCTCTTCATCTATACAGCAGTAATGAGACACTACTGTAAAACCAAAAACTTCATCACAACTCAGTCACTACAAAAACCTACAATTTCACAACAAAGGGAACATTTACCGAGGTACAAACCTGGAGAGAGAAGTACTGGACTACTGAACAAGATTAAAAGATGGTCCAACCAATTTATGCGGCCGGAACAGGACGACGTCTAATATCGTGAAAAAGAAGGAAACGAAAGAAGTGGTAATATAGGGATAAAAGCTAATATTACGATAATTTATAGCAAAACTATAATCCATTAACTCTGAAATGATGCTTCGCAATCATTTCCACAAGTTGCTAACTTACATAAAATTACCCTTAAACATCATAACCAATAACAACTGCAGCAATCTGCTTCGTACGGTTAGCTTCAAACGATTAGCATGTCCTACTTTACATTCCGTGATGTCACGGGGTCACGCTTCAAAAGTGAAACTGCAGTCTCCGAAAGCTCCATGCAAACGAGAATGAAGTTTCGTTCCAGTAAAATAATTTGCTCGTTTGCATTAGAGTAATAATGACAATGTCGATTGTTGTAACATTACTTCATAATGAAGAAAACTTACCAGATGGCACTGAAACAACGCGGTATTATTGTTCAACGTCTTGATGCGTAGAGTTTTTATTATTCCCACACGAATACGCGAAATCCGAAACTACTTACAATAAGTTAGATCTTTATCGTCTTAAAGTGTTAATAAACTCTTTAAGCTCCTTGGGAATCGTTTCACATCGCTTACTCAGAGCTCCCACTATCGCAACTCGTGCGGAATATTTACCTACGGTAGTTTCGTACGTGAACTTAAGATAATCGTTTGTTATTCACGTATCAAATACCGTAAAGACAAAATGAAACAAACAGTGTCAAGTAAATCACATATAGCTACTTGACTCTGAAACAAAAGCTCAACTGCTATAACAGTTGGTGCGTGCAGACGTTTCCTTAAAGAAGCATGTGGAACTAAAGTCACTTTTTGCAGCATACAGTAACTAAACAATTAACTTCACATTAATATGCCATGTCATAAGAAATTTGTACAGATGTTTGTACGCTCTTCGAACTGAGGCTATATTTATACCTACAAGCAACTAATCGCAATAATGTTACGAGAACACCAATTTTTATCCATTCTACTTTTGTGCGAGATCGTGCGTATTTGCTTGTTTTCCGCACAGAACCAATACGCGGTAAGTGTGAAATACCACATTCAGTATTCCCAACGTAATACACATAACAATTTCCCTCTTCTTACCGCTTAAGCGCGACATTCATTTTACTGCTTTAGGCTTTTAACATATTATTTTTAGAGACGTTTAATATAGTAATAATTATAAATTGGAAACTTACCACTGCAATTTCACCTAAATTGCAATGTCAATTATTGTTTTTAAATATTTGCAAAAATTAAGTAAAGTCTACTACTCCACGGAACTTATTGCATTCCTGATACAAGTAACATTAAGGAAGCCGTGAAAAAATCAACAAGATTCCAGATCCCGATGTTATTACTGCAATATGTTATATAAATAATATTGTTAAAATATTAAAATGAAAAATAAATCATTACATAACCTTACTGTTTGTTTTAAGTTCGCATTTATAGACTGTGGGAAAAAAAAAAGACAGATGTATATCACGGCCTGCTGGAGTAGAGTAAACACAGAAAACATTTTATATAAAAAATGTTGAAGAAAGATATTTCGGTTTTCCGAAGTTGCCGTCATGGAGATTTCATTGCAACTAATTAGAAATTCGTCTTTCAGGTATGTAATAAACGATCTTCGTACAAAATAATGTACGATACACGAGCGGTATGTTTGTTTTCATGTTCTCGGAAATTAAAAAAGCTCAACTACGTTTCGCTTTTTCAATCTTTTCCTCGACCATGAAAACGTCAACATACCGCTCTTGTAACGTATATTACTATTTACTCGTATAGGCCTATATGTGGTAGACAGAGACGATGCGCGATGATGCGGCGGGTTTTCTCGGGGCATTACAGTTTCCCAGCAACCATTTCACCAAATTATAGTCCACATCACCGCATTTTGATAGTCAGTACTATCATTATTCTTCGGAGTTGATTTCATGAATTAATAAAAAAAATGTTATTATACACACAAAGGCATACATACATACATACATACATACATACATACATACATACATACATACATACATACATACATACATACATCGTCGGCCTGGTTGGCTCAGTTGGTATAGCGCTGTTCTTCTATGCCCGAGGTTACGGGTTCGATCCCGGGCCAGGTCGATGGCATTTAAGTGTGCTTAAATGCGACAGGCTCATGTCAGTAGTTTTACTGGCATGTAAAAGAACTCCCGCGGGACAAAATTCCGGTACACCAGCGACGCTGATATAACCTTGGCAGTTGCGAGCGTCGTTAAATATAACATACATACATACATACATACATACATACTGTATACAAAAAGCTGAATGTGGAATAAAGAATTAAATTAAGAATGGATTGGACACGATTACAACAACATTAAGAAAAGAACTCAAGCCGGTTCTGGAAGAAAAGCCTATACGGAAAGGCCATAAGTAAGACCACAACTGAATACCTTGATAATATTGAAAAAGACCTCAGGCGACTATACATAAATACATAAATGATTGGCGAGATCTGTATAGCAGAGTAAGTTAATGTGACACTGGTCAGCAGTAAAGTCTCCTAAATTGTTAGAATAATAATAATAATAATAATAATAATAATAATAATAATAATAATAATAATAATAATAACAGACGTAATGCCGAACGCTACTACTAGTGCATTTGGAGAAGCGAAAACCGGACATTGTACCAGTACTACAAAAATCTGTTACAACGGTCATTTGACACATTTGACGTTTATTACTTTCTTACGTAATGCAGAACATTTGTAATTCCAAACGGGTATTGTATATTTTCGAACGCTTAATAAAAATAAATAATAATAATGATAATGAACAGTAAAAAAGGTGATCTTGGCAGCCGAACACACAGCAAACGGTTACAATGTAAACTTGAATTGTTCACATTATTTTTAACACATCACGTAGCCTGGAATGATGTATACTAGATGGTCCTTCAAGTACTGCATGTCAGATGAAGAAGCTCCGAGAAAAAAATTATAAAAAGTGCATAATTCAACAGCCACTTGATTTTAAAATACATCAGAATATAATAATATAAAATGAAATATTTATTAAGTATGAAGATTAATTTAAAAGTTTTTGGCTGTGATTTCGAGAAATATATTATTTTGTGGTTTCGCCTTTTCTATCCGTTCACTGACCTGTTATTCTGAAAGTTGATTTCCGAATGTACACAAAAAGCACAAAATCACTTTTCCTAATTAGGTATAATGAAAACGTGCAATACAGAAATAGCCTGGTTGAGAAGCTTTTATCATCCAGCCTGTTGTCAAAAAAATCTTAAAGTTAGAATTTATAAAACAGTTATATTACCGGTTGTTCTTTAAGGTTGTGAAACTTGGACTCTCACTTTGAGAGAGGAACATAGGTTAAGGGTGTTTGAGAATAAGTTGCTTAGGAAAATATTTGGGGCTAAGAGGGATGAAGTTACAGGAGAATGGAGAAAGTTACACAACACAGAACTACACGCATTATATTCTTCACCTGACATAATTAGGAATATTAAATCCAAACGTTTGAGATGGGCAGGGTATGTAGCACGTACGGGCGAATCCAGAAATGCATACAGAGTGTTAGTTGGGAGGCTGGAGGGGAAAAAGACTTTTGGGGAGGCCGAGACGTAGATGGGAAGATAATATTAAAATGGATTTGAGGGAGATGGGATATGATGATAGAGACTGGATTAATGTTGCTCAGGATAGGGACCAATGGCGGGCTTATGTGAGGGCGGCAATGAACCTCCGGGTTCCTTAAAAGCCAGTAAGTATATATACAATAACACTCATTTTCTATCTTTGAAAGTTTATTTAAAAACTCGATTTATGCTTCAATTGTTAAGACTTTATCATTAATTCTCGAGGACCAAGAGGACAAAGTAAAATGATTTTGAAGTTGGCTGCATAGTATCAGGAGGAACAGAAATACTACTATTCGTCCTGATATTATATTCCCTGTAATAAAGTACCTAAGCACAGTACACAATGTTCTCCATTCTATAAAAGTGTGGTAACTACTACCATACAATGCAAATTTTATATAATAATTATGTTTTGATTTTGATATCGTGAAGATACAGCAAGAAAATCGGGCAATTATTAATGAGCACGCGCACGATGTGTGTGTGTGTGTGTGTGTGCGCGCGTGTGTGTGCAGTACATAGGACAAGAAGTGTATAAAAATACACTATTATTTAATTTAAGATGCTACGATACTACAACTTCATATTTCTAACAAATATTGACACCTACAGAAAGTCATCAATACTACGATTGTGTTTATAGCTTCAAGACGTTGAAAAGAGGCCATTTGTGTACAGCAGTGTGAATATAATGAAAACAGAATTCAAATGGAAAAAGAATGAATATGTCAAAAGATTTCTGTGCAATGGAATATCCTACGAATGTACAATTGAGGATCAAAATGTCTCTCCTCCCCGTCTTTAAGCGGACGAGACTGTCTCAGGCACGTCTTAGCCACTATAAAAAAGCAACGTTTTTGTGTGTGCAAAGACTCCAACGTTCCGGCAAGCCAGAAGTTAACAGTACATTGAATTGGTGAGAAGTTCCCAGGAAGGTGACGTCTGGTAAACGGACTGCCACAAGTTTCAGCTCTGTATTCGGAAGGTTGGTAACACACCGAAAGTCACTTCCGTTATCATAAAGACGTCCAAGTTCTCTTCCTCTATAAAAGGCAAGCTAGATGGTAGAGTTCAATGCTTCCCAAATGTGGCTTTCGTTAATCGAGGAGGGCGAAGAAACACAAACACGATACGGAAGATTTATTCCCAGGGAAAGAAAATGGATAGCAAAAGATGGCAAGAAGAATAATTCAAACATCTATATGCGATCAGATCAGCCATTATCAATTTCAGCTATAGATATCTCTGCTCTAAAAATTAGTAGCAACATTACTAACTAAGCTACCAAATGTATTGTCATTACGAGAAACAGTAGTAACATATTTCTCTAATTAGACTTAAGATGTATGCAAACAATTGTTCTCCCTCTAATATATCGATGGCTGAGAACCAGACTGTTCTAAGTCCAACTTTTTATAAGATAGAAATCTGTGTTTCATTGTGTTTCATGTCCTTGTCTACATATATGAATCGAACAAAATTGTAAATATTCCTTCCATAAGGTTCTATGAAGCTATTTCAAATTGTTTCATGAAGCTCTGAATGTCAGGAGCTTAAAATAGCTCTCCTGAAAAAAAAAAATATATATATATATATATATATATATATATATATATATATATATATATATATAACTGGACTTGGAACAGTCTGGTTCTGAGCCATCGATATATCGTCAAGTGAGATGTACTGTCTAACAGATGTATGTACATATCAGCCAGAACCTCAATCAGATAATCATCATACTATGTAACTAAACCAACAACTATTTAAACCGGAGCTCAGTCAAAATTATCCACGACCACAATTTTGCAAATTCATTCTTCTGCAGCCATAACACTCCCAACGACAGAATTCTTTGCCTGTTGTAACCCCTACTTCAAAAACGTATGAGTACAATACACAGTAATGAGAGGTGACATCCTCGGCAGCTGACACACACTTTTTCAACCTACACTTCAGTTCTCACAATTAGCTTGTAGCGACCGGCAACTGACAGGCTTCATAAACCCTGTCTACTAACCTACCTATTATTGCTCTGAACCAAACGCTTTTAAGGATTTGAGCCTCGACTGTTTCACTTGGTAGCGGTACTGTTTATTGTGTAATAAAGAGAGAATAAATTACCGCTTTGTTCCATTTTGGCAGAAGATTTAAAAATACTCTCATGATTTTACCGCAGTTAAACTGTTGTATTTTATGTGCATATTTTTCAGATAAATTCATTTGTAGGTATTCAGTAAAAACGAAGTCAGTCCATTAGTTGAAGGAATAACGCTTGAAAATGAAAAGACAAACATATTTATTTTTCGGTATTAAAGATGTAGAAGTAAGTTTCTGTAGCCTACCAATGTTTCCTTTATACTTCGCATAATAAAATAAATATATAGGCAACATGACAAACGACTTTTTACAATATATCATTCAGTGAAACTTACAATTTATGCACTTTCTTTCACACAGTAATCTGTATGACGGAATACAACACTATTTTCTCTTTTCTTGTCGACAACCGACATGTGCACACCCGTAATCATATAGATCTGAGCTTACTAAAATCAACACGGAAAGCGGAAACATTAAAGCTTTTGTACAATAATGACTACAGTGTAGAAAACAATGTCAAAATCTCCGTATTTTCTAGCCTATTTAGACCACCATTTGTAACACAAACATTGCGACGTAATTCGTGCATTTTACGTGATACCAATTACAATTTTCAGAACTTACCGTACGTTTAAAAAGAACAGTAGCAATGCCGATAAAGCGATTGTTCAGACATATTGAACATTAAAGCAGGAGTAAGACATTAATTCATTATGTATGAAAGAATCAAGACAGACGGAGTTCGCAATATTGGTTTTCAAGGGTATTTTTCTGAAGTACGTGCCCTACAGAAAGTAAATAGTCTACTCATAATGCCAGCCATATCACCGTCAACAATCGACATAGCTCAGGCGGTAAGCGCGTTTGCCTGCTGATACGGAACTACTCTAGGAAGTGGATTTCGATCCCTGTGTGGGCTGATTAATTATTTATATCCCTGCGTTTTTTTTAGGTTTTACCCAAATGTAAGAAGAATGTCAGGTAATCTCATGGTCTCCTCTCTCCAAGTACCATCTAGCTACCACCAATCACCGACATAAATAATCTAGTAGTTGATACAACGTTGTTAAATAATACTAAAAAAACTAGTTCAGCAACAATCCTCGTGAATTTATCTTCCCTCCTTCCAAGACGACTAAAATCATCTTGGCGCTTAGGCCTTTTGTTTCGATCATTATGAGCCCCATACATAGGGGTTAAACAAACAACTATATACTTAGACATGTTGCTTGGTTAACTGGCTCGTTTAAACTCTTTTAAATCCTCCGGAACTAAGGAACATTTGTCTAACTCATTTCCGTTTGGCCCCAATTCAGAATATTGGAGCAAGAAATGAGAATAAACTTATTATTTCTTCTCGTGTTGCCTAATTCTGAGATTACTCATAATTTTGCGGGTAACTTCAGGTAATAGTGACTTCTCAATACTTTTATAATCATATCACTCACTAGATGGCATTTTACTAGTCAGATTATGGGTCCTCCGTGAGAAACGTAAGGAAGTCTCATCATAGCTTGTAATTCACTTCAAGTGGTTCATAATTTCTTAAAAATATACGGGTGTTTCTGGCCAGTTCATCATTCCGTTAATCACTTGCGACATTGTATCCAGGGATCCATACAACATTGATTTTCTCATACCCTGTCAAGATTCTAAGAGTAGTCACTAAGGGTACCTATCGTGAAACACGCCATACGGAACCAGCAACCAAATTTCTCTACTTAATACTACTGTCTCAATCTGGCATACCACATGAAAGGGCTACGTATTTTCTTCATAAATAAATGTTACAATGTAAATTGCACATATGTTCTCACTATAAGTTTGTTGAATATCTCATAGCTATAGGGTAACAGTTGGTAATATTGTGATGAGTATATTGTGACAGTTGTTTTTGAGAATGTATTACAATTTTACTGAGCAACAGAAAGATCGGTTTTTTGCGTCAACGTATTATGGGAATGTTCGTGGACAGGTTTATGCACAAAAACCGGTCCTGCTCTCGCTCAGTGAAATTGTAACAAATTCTCAAAAAGAACTATCACAATATTACTCTATCACAATATAACCAACCTTTACCCTACAGTAAATTAATGGTAAACTGCATTAAACACATAAAAGGTTTGGGAGATCAGACGAATTACTGTCACTATGAATTATCATGCTTACAAAGAACTGGCCACCCTACCCCATTATCTCCTGGCCTAGTTGCCTCATAAGTGATGCCTTATTGGTGTTAGTTACGAGGTTCATACCTGTCTTCAGACAGTTGACTAAACAACAACAACCAGTAAAGCAGTGTGCAAATTTTTCGTAAAGACTGTCCTCTTAAGAAAATAACGTCTATGGCACTTTTGACAACTTCTAAACGGAAAAATTTGTATGTAATTTCTACGCATTTTCTGCGGATTGTAAGTGAAAAAAGTACTCGATGTGAGGATTACTTTTCATTTAAACTTTCTGGGTGAAAATACGATCCAAAATATTTTATTCGACATCATTCCTTCTGTAATAAAATAAGAAAATTGTTGCCAGCGGTTTCGAAATACAGCTTTTAGTTAAGAATGTTACTCTCATTCAATATTTAAAGAATAATTATACTTAAAAGCTATACAAATTCTTCGGCATCAGAGAAACAGAAAACTTGTAGGCTAAATTCCAATTACCCGTTCGTTATCTTGTAGCATTGCAATACTTTCTCTATACCTGGTATGAGGAAGTAAAAGGATCTGGCGTCGGAGATCAACTACCGGAAATAACATGAAACTGCGTCAACCTTCAGAATCACTTGTGAAATCTTTCCTATTACACAAAAATTAAATTGTCTTTGATTGATTTTATAAAGATTTTCGGTTGCAACGTTTCAATTTTATAAAAAAAAAGTCTGTCTCGGGATGATCAGTTAACAAAACACTATGTATCAAATGTCATAATCTCAAAGTCATAGTAGAACACACTCTATAAACCTTATCTCTAGCGGTAAGTGAAGTGTATTCTGGTCTGGTACGGTGAGTCGGTCTAATTTTATACAGACCACATAAAATGCTACTGATTTCTCTAAGCACCAAATTGCAATTATTGCAGTAAATATATCCAGATTAAAGTATAATAAAAGTAATAATTTCGGTGCTACAAAAAATCAGGGTGCGCGCGGTAGCGTCGCGATTAAAGCGTAATGATGCAAAGTCGGAAGTTCGCGGTTTCGATTCCCGATGGGGTCATGGATTTTCTCCATTGATTCAATCCTTCCGACCGCTCAGTCTTAAACAGAAATGAGTACCATGGCATTTCCTTTGGGCCTATTACGACTGTAATGGGGTTCACTTTACATTTACTATAAAAATCTGCTTCCAAATTTCAACAGCATTAAGGTTTTTATCCTTGACACTAGAAATGTTTTCTGCAATGTCGCCAATCTACAGATTTGTCTTCAAAACTAATGGATCGCAAACGTACTTACAGTAGGCCCTAGAATAAATATAAGTTCACAGTTGAAAGGCAATAACAGTATTTTGTTGGAAACTCTTCCGTAAGGAAAATACGAAATGGTTTCGTGGATAAACCCAGAGTAACACCGGGATTTAAGTCCAGATGGAAAGAGGATTCTTCATCTTGCAAATTGCAAAAGGCTTAAGTAATCCATGGAGCCTCCTACAAAACTGAGTACTGAATATTTCTCGGAGGCAAAAAGGCAACCAGAGAGTGATCCTAACCACTTCATCCCGCCAACGGCATGGCCTACCGGAAGCGAGAGCCGGCCCTCTTATGTGAGCCGCATGACGTATAAACGGACACCTTTCCTTCGCCTTAACTTGGGTTAAGCCTTGGTTTTTCTGAACCGATGCTTGCGACGTGCGAGGTGCGAGGCCGTCTCGCACAAATCCGGACTACATGAGAGATAGTGAGCGATTTCTATAACTGCGAGATGCGAGGTCTGCGCACCGCAGCCATAGAAACCACTCACTATCTCTCGTGCAGTCCGGATTTGTGAGAGGCGGATCTCGCATGTCGCACGTCGCATGCGTCGGTTCAGAAAAACCAAGGCTTAAGAGTACCTACCTAAAACAATTACAGAAATAAAATTAAACCAATTCCTTCTACAATCTTCCTTTACGTAACTAACTACATTAATCAGTAGTGACATTTTATTTAATGACTCTTTCAAATCCGGAGGTTATTCAGTATCCAAATTCAACGTCGGCGAGAAATGGTCATCAAAATTTTCCTAAAGCCTTCAGTTGGGAATAGGACTCTTTTGCGTGCCGTAAATCAAGGATAAGGGACTAACAGTTTTACTTTTCTTTTGGAAGAAGTAAAGCTAAGGACTTTATCGTCCTTCAAAATCCATCGCCCTCAGCCTGGTTTGAACCTGCGAACCACGGATCCAACAGTAAACGTGGAGATCGCGTGACCACCAAGAGTCAGGGTTCTTGTAAATCTACGACACATCTCACAGCTTTATTTCTCCCCCCCCCCCCCGGAGACAGCTATACGAAGAGTTTTATCATCCTTAAAAATCCATTGCCCTCAGTCGGGTTTCAATCCGCGAACATCGGATTAACAACTACCACAATAATCACTAGGCCACCGAGTACGACGTTATCGTTAAGAAAGCACCAAACAACAAAGATATAAGCTGATATATTCCCACACTTAAGTAGCGAATCTAGTTTGACACCTTCGAAATTCAACATGAATATTTTCAACTTTCCACTCTCGAGTTTTAGGCGAATGCAGGTTACAGAGTTCTGCATGCACGCTACCCAAATGCCCTTAGAGAAAATGCTAAATGTTATCCTTCTACCAAGTAGGATAAATGCCTCTAGCTATAACCATTCTTCGTACACTACTTGCTTTCGCTTCTCCGTTAAAACTGCGTGAAAGTATCGAAAAGTAGGAATAGGATGCAGCATAGCATTTTGACTACGCCATTTATTTCGAGATCATGCCCGTTCTACTTCTGAAAGCTGACCTCATTATATAATGGTCCATTAACTATCAACGGCAATTCTATTGAAAACTTATGAGTTGGAGAAAGCAGCGAAGAAAGAGGAAGATAATTGGGGGTACCTCGATTTTATAGGAAGACACATCAACTTCCTCATTACTTGACAAATAAATTCAGGAAAATTACTAATACATAACAAGAAATAAATAGCTGGAGAATTACTATAAAGACAGCTTCTCTAATTTCTAATAAACATAACGATATTATATGCCAGCAACTTCCTTAAATTAGTGGTCATAACTGAGTCACAGTATCAGCATCAGTATTAACATTTATCATCATCGTCATCATAAACACTGAAGTTTAAATAAATATCGTTTATTTAATTTCCAATGGATTTTTGTCGGTCGTTTACATGTAATCCTACATTTTTCTTACAAAGAGCAGTTTGGGTATGTGTCCCCTGTATATATTTATGTATTTCTATAACTTATACAATTTAAGGGGACGCTATACTGAAATTACTGACTTTCATGTTTTTAAAGCTAAATTCACAAACCTTTTATCACTGGTGTATCGGGTTAATAATAACAAAATATACAAAATTTCATTCCTCTATGGTAAGTGGTTTGCATTTTATTAATAACTTAATAAAATATTGTAGGTATCGCTTTATACAAGAAGCCCCTTGCGCCACAATTTACATTATGTTTAATTGATATTTACTTTTATGTTTCTTTACATATACACTGGAACAAACATTACTAAGTTACTGGGTTTCTCTGTACAGTGAACCGGTAAATTACTAGGAATTTTTAATGATTATTAATATTTTTATTTGTTATTCTTTTATAATTAAAAAATCTAGGAATTTACCGCTTAATTTTACAGCAAAACCCTATAGCAAGTTTGAAGCATTTACTTTAGGCTACTTATGTAGACTATGTCGTCTGTGTAAGTTATACATTGCATGGCGTCGCACAAGCTCATGTCTCTGCAGAACTAGCACCTTAATATGTTTACAAATTCTAATCAACATAATGCACAAGTCATGATAAAGGCATTTTTAAAACGATACAATATTTTTTTCATGAAATAATAGTTTCCACCGGCCACCTTTTCTGTTACTCTCACTTATTCAAAATGCACTCATAAAAAAAGAAGTAGTAGCTTGCGATTCACTTCAAACACGTGCCATGAAGCACTTTGTTCTGTTATAAAAAATTTTATTTTTGAAGTGGGAGTAATAGTATGCGAAATTCTTTACCTTTGATGACTAGGCCTAGCGAAGTTAAATTTACGTAAAATGATCGGTAAATTTTGTCTGGAGCCTTTTTATTCAGGTTCTACTACTAAGATTGCCATAGTGTGGATTTACACCGTCCATAACCCATCTGCTTAGGCTGAGCTTGGAACAGCGAACATCGAACCTAATGGTAAGCATGGTACCCACTCCATCACCGAGGACAACAGGTCTAATATATATTGTTTACAAGGCTCACTATTGTATAAAACGTCAGGAGGACTAGGCTGCTAAGTACTCCAGTAGGCACCATTGGTATTTCAATTGGCAGTACACTGGCTATGGTTTCAAATCACAGTAATAGCGGAATCGTATTTATGCTGGTCAAAGACAAAGTTGCTGAGGATTTTTCTCGGGATTCTCACTTTTCTACATTATTCGACCGTGACTCTCTATTTAAAGATTCATCATAGCCATCTACCCAAAATAGTGAAGCTGGTTACAGTATTGTGATTGTCGTACAGATGACATCAGTCTGAGGAAGGTATTACTACAGACTAGTTGGCCTACATACAGTCACGAAGCTCAATACGTAGGAAATATGCATCCAATGACAGTTGAACTTTAGTTGCTAGCCACTAGGATCGCTACTATCGCACAGTCTATTGCTCTTTGTACTCTCTGTTGCTAACCGCTTGGAGCATTGCATCGCGAGAAATGCAAAAAATCACCTCAAGCTTCGTGACTTTATGTATTAGACTATAGTATTACGCTCACGGGAAGGGGGTAAGAAAGTGCTCAAGTAGAAGTTCACTAGACCTTGAACCTACATGGCTGAATCGACAGATGGCACCACATAGCTGAGTCACAATATTTACAAGAAAGCGATAATTCGACTCAATCATTCTGACATAAAGATCTAGGGCACAATAAGCCTCGGGCTTTAGTGTTATTCTTCTGGCCCCTACTCTGAATAAAGAGGGAAAAAAGTGATTCAGTAGCCTATGTGCTCCAAATATTAGACTTTAGTACGTGCAATGTTAAAAAAACTCTGGCTTGCAATAAACAATTCTATCTTTATTATATCTTCATAACTGTGCCTATACAAGATTGTCATTATAGTAGGCCTAATTCATAAGAAATGGCAAACATATTACTTAAAGAAACATTACAGCTACATTCAACTACATGCCTTTATTGAACTCCTTCAAGATGAAATCGGAGGTTATGGTTTAGTTATCTTAAGCACATCACTTGTTATTAATATTCATAATTTTTATTATATGCGAAGGCTTTGAATATGGCACAAACTATAAGTTTCATCGCCATTCTAGACAAATTTTCGTCAACAACTTTTACATACAAAGGATAATTTTAGACAGAGTTCTTAAAAATATTTACTTGTATATTATATACCTAGGTATAGCCTATAGGCCTATATCACTTTAGAGTATTATACACATTTAAAATATGTACATAGACACCATTTTGCTATATTTCGTTTCTTAAAACGGAGAACAAAAAAAAAATGAAATTCTGTGTGGAGTTGTGCAACTGTTAAGTTCAGACACACGATTGAATACCCAAATTCACTTCTTAACACAATCATCGCGAAAGCCTGAAGTCGCACATACTCTATTTAGATAGGCAGTTATTTTGTAGTGACTAACACATTTCTTTAGTGCAGAGAAACTTTCATGAACCCAAATTGGGAATAAAAACAGTTATAAAATAATTTAAGGTGACTTTTAAGGAAGGCACATAAAACCGAGGAAAGTAATACAAAAACAGAAAAGGATGACTAATGACGACAGGAAGAAAAAGGTCACACATTAAAATGGGCCGAACGTGAAACATCGATCGTTACAACCTCTATTTCGGGAAACATATACAGAGTTGAGGGAAAGCTACACTTTATTCGAGATCTCACCTGCCTCTATTTTATAGTCCTATACTGAATAACAGTGATATCTAGAAGTTATTACAACATGTCACCATCTAGAATAAAAGATACATTGACTTCTCCTCACTGAAGTATTTATATCAAATGAATTATTCGAGTAACAAAACCGTACTTGAATTCAACATCCACGACAGAAGAGCGGAGCAGCGTTCACTACACTCTGATCGGCCATGTCACTCACTCCTTTTCCCCTTCTGCAAGGTCGTACAGTAGCTTCCGAGACATGGAAGAAAGGAATGGGGAATAAGAGACGACAAGGAAATAGAACTTCAACATTAAAACAGGTTTCTGCTCTGCAAAAATTTTTATGACGAGTATTCAGAGGAACAAATGACCCAAGCAACTATCATGTTACCGTACATCATTAAATATTAGTCAAGAAAAGGAACCTTCTAAGCAATTATTAGAATAATATAAATTAATGTTTATGAGACAAACATTACGGTAGAACTTAAAAAAATGTGTATATAATTAATAAAACCTTACACTGAATCACGCTTTCAACAGGATCTATTATTCACCGTCTGTAAAAATGACAGGCTGGTTGGGCCTGGTGATTAATTAAAAAACTGAACGAAGCGACAGTATCTGATTTTAACATTCCTTCAAAATTTAACCGGTCACAATGGCTAAAAGCCACGGTCACTGATTCGAATCCCATCCAGATTATAGACGTTTATATTCAATGTGATTAGATTTCGGGTTTTAAGTAAAAACCTATTTTTATCCTTAAAAGATAAGTTCATAAAAACCTTTCACACGTTTCATATAAAACTATGCCTAAAATTGGTATTTTAATAGCACCTAAAAATACCTATTTTGACGACAAAGCCTATTTTGGCCTATTAAGTATGTTTTATCTCTAATAGGTCAAAACGCCCATTCTTATCGAAAATTTGTATTTTAAGTTCCAAATGTGTTCCTGGTTCTGTTGGAAATAAAGTACGGGATAAACTGAAGCAAGTTCTGTAGAGAAATGTAGGACTGAAGGACCTGCGTACTGCTTCAGACATCGTAACAGGGAAGAACACGGATTTAAAATATAACATTCCTGTCCAACTAGTGTCAAAATTGAAATACGCTTCTATTACTTCAGTGGATGTGGAGCGTTCATTTTCAGTATACAAATTGTGATGAGTGACAGACGGGGTTGCTTTTCAGTTGAAAATTTGAGAAAAACTATTAGTAATTTATTGCGAAGCTAATTATGGACATTAACGGACAGGGCTTGGTAAAAATTGATTATATTTGACTTGTTTGTGTACTGAATTTATGTCTAAAACATAATTTTCTCATTTAATTGTTTAGTTTATGTATAACTAGTTAGATATTTGTTGTTCTTGTACTTTTAGTAGTAGTGGTGGTAACGGTGTATAAGCACTTAAAATTATTAAATTCTAGAAGTGAATTGATGATTTGGAACATGTGTTTAAAGAAAATATTATTTTTGTTAAAGTCTATTTTAAATTCTTTAGAGACTATTTCCTACACTTTTACATTTTAACGACCTAAAAATCTGTACCCTAGTGATGATGTATGTTGGTTGGGTTAGGGCCTAACTGATAGGTGAATATCGGAGTCGTGCTCACCCCACGTTACGTGTTTTCCATGTGAAGTAAAAAGCTAGAAATGTAGACCTATATGGTGAGACTATTGACAATCAGGATACCCGAACTTGAACCACACGAATATTAAACCATTATGCTAATATCCAACTTGTTCGGTTAAGAATATCGAAAACAAACTAAATATTCTCCGAATTTTATGAATTGGCAGTTTCGGCCGCTTGTGCAACAACAGGAAAGACTTAGACTGTCATATTACCCTAGATCATAGCTATGATATTACGTTTATAAAACCATAATAAAATTTCCCTATCAAATGTCATTAATATTCAGAAAGATGACTTCTTCCGCAAGGAGTAAGCCTGTTGTCTTGTCCGTCCTCATGTAAATACGTCTTGTTAACTTGCCCATGTCCATGGTGAACTGTAAATAATGTCATTAATTTTAGGGGGTATTCTTTGAGATATCTAAAAAAAAAAAGTGCAATACAACTTTGCTCCTTTTAGCTTCCTTTACGAGAAAAAATAATATTTTATATGAAACATTGCAGAGCGTATTTAGGGAAAAGCTACTGAATTAATTCCCAACATGCTCAGTCAATTTAAGAGAGCAGTGTGATAGTAAATTATTGAAAGAATTTTAGTTTTGTAATTTAAATGTGTAGAAATTTGATCTGAACAAATATAACTTTTCGTTCTACAAAGGAATTTTACAAAGCTACATTTGTTCGGATAAAATATCTGCATGTTTAATGAACAAAACTGAAGCCCTTTGAATAATTTATTATCATAAGACAATGCTCTCTAAAATTGACTGAACATTTTGGGAATTAAATCAATGGATTTCCTAAAATACGCTATGAAATGTTTTATATAAACCATTTTTTATTTCGAAAAGGAAGCAAAAACAAGAAAAATTGTATTAAACTTTCTTATTTGAAATATCAAAAATAATAAGCTCCTGAAATTAATGGCATTACTTACGGTCCACATAATATATAAAATACTGTATTTAAATCTTACAGTGTGCCAGAGTTCAGTTTTGTAATAATGAAGCTGGAGTATGTTAGACTAAACATGTTGAATACTCACTGGGATTTGCTAAAACAAAAAACAATAAGCAATAAAACATACAATTTTCTGAAATCACTGATAAATCGACATAATAAAACATAAATTAGAGAAATTCGTTCTTTTAATTCATTTAAAGTAGTAAAATCTCGTTAATCGGACTTCGCTTAATCCGGCCAGACAAAAAACCGACAAGTTTGGTAAAATTAAAGAACCTTGTTTTAAGACTTACTTTTATACATTATAACTATGGAATTTTAATAATTACAGGTCCGTTGGGCACACCATTATAATTATGGGTATCACGTATATATTGCATTGTATGTATTGTTTTAAATTTCATTGTACTGTATAGTTTATTTAGGTATATTCCTTTTAAATTCACCATAATAAACGTGTTTTGTTGCTATAAACGGAGTTTTAAACACTTTCCACTGGCCTTTTAGGTTATTTCTTCAGTTAATCAGGAATTTCGTTAAACCGGTTAACTTATCCCCCAATTAGTCCGGATTAACGAGGTTTTACTGTATTTTAAAAACAGCGGTGTAACACTTTTTCCAGACAACGCAAAGTTTCGAAGGTGACTTCCCATGTCATGAAACCAAAACACGGAGATTATTGTTGAGATCAGAATTCTGCCGTTTGAACTCCGACATATTGATATCTTTCTTCAGTTATAGATGCTAATAGGATTTTGTATAACCTACTTTGAATAACAAATACTTCATAAAAAATACAACACTTTGATTATATTGCATTGTCGAGGTGGAAGACGAGTCACAATTAACGGTGTGAACGGAAGCAAATTTCCTTTGAGAGACAGGAAAAGTAATGGACCCCCTACAGAGGATAGCCGGTCCACAGCCCCGAATTCAGAAGCTCCACAATATTAATACCCCACTGAGGGACCGCCCGTCCGGTCTCCATGATGACTCTCAAGGATATATGCACTGTTTCGTGAAGAAACATTTCGAAGAAACTTATCGTCTCATCTTTAGATAGTAACAACGAAGGTTGTAAACCCGAGGTTATTCATAGCATATACGTAGCATTCGTGAGTTGTTTTTAATAACTGTCAAGATTTCATTCCGGATAATACCCTACCAAGATGAAACACAAAATTAGGACCAAGGAACATCAACAGTAAGTAGCGGGACACACACACTACTCGTGTAATTACGTATACTGAACGTACGACTCAATTTTACCGTCTTTAGAAATAATGAGCAATGAACAGTGTCAAAAACTTTTTGTTATGCAGTTCTGCTTTCCGATCCTTCCACGAGAAATAATTCAATACATATGGTAACAATCAAATGTCATACAATTTATAGCAAACGATAACAACAATTTCAAAATATTATTAATACGCCGTCAATACCTTAATCGTAATGGAAAACTATTAAAGGATATGTAGGTTATCTTTTCTCAAGACACGCTGTTGCTAACAGTTTGGTTAAGAGCTCTCAAATAAAAAAAATTCTTTTTTTGAAGAAGTTGGCATTTTTAAAACCACTTTCTATAACCCCTGTTCTAAATGACTTTGGCCATTCCTAGATACCGTACGATCAGAAGCACATGACAAATATTTTGCCAAGAGATGCGGTAAAATGGACAAAAGCAAGTACAAGAAGATATAAATAGATGATAAAATCAGATTATGCATCTTATAATTAATTTCTGATTATCTATAAAATTTAGACGACAGTTTTTATAAAATCAGCATCTAGAAATACCATAATTATTTTACATTAAACCTAAGAACAATAAAAAATTAGATTTACTAGATAAAGTCATTCATAGACATTCTTAGCGCGGGCTTCCGGTGGATGATCAGCGAACTAACGTTTTTCGTATTCATAAACCAGTGTTAGCGAAATGATATATGATATGAATCCTGTACAAGTAACCAGTCGATAGCCGGGGCTAGCTTAGCGAGCTCGTAGCGCGGGCTAGCGAAATGTCTATGAATAGCACCCTCAATGACTTTCCACCTGTTAATCAATGAAATGTTTTAATTATTTTACAGCCTTACAATATCCATTAGCATTTTTTAAGCGTTGTAATGGGAAAAGAATAAAAGAACACATGCAAGTTGATTTCTGTCCTAGATTTTCATATTTGTCCACTTTTCCTTCAGTTTTGGAGCGTGTAGTTTATCATCACATGCATTTTCTAACTGCAAGAAAGTATAAATGTTTCACTCTGATAGTAAAGCTATTGACTACAGATTTAAAAAAAGCGTAGGTACGCTTGATTCCATGCGAAGCAGAAGAATAATAATAACGATAATAATATATAATAAGTTAGTAACGATAATTTTCTGTGCTATCCAGTATGAACTTGAACCTTTTCCCCTATCTAATGCTGTGATTTATCGCCCTCAGACGACGCTCGGCAGTTCTATCTCCCTACCTCTCATCTAAGTGCGTGCATGATACAAATTGAATACTTCGTCTTCATCTCATTAAGGACGGTTTGTCAATTAATTATATGCAAGGATTCACAATGTTCTTGTTGCATTGTCTACGATCAAGAAGGCCTACTAGTTAATGAAGATCCAAAAAAAATACATATCAACTACGATATCTTCGAGGATGGAGCCCGGTCCTATCAAAGTCTGTACCGACACGTCTAAATTGGCCTGTTCGCTGAAGCTGGGTGGAAACGCAAATAGCCAATACACACAGATTTCACCAAATATGTTCTTCCATCTTTTGAGAGCATTCGCAAGCCTGCTGGGCGAGCATCTATTAATATCGCGCCATCCATTTGTTTTCGTCAGTCCGACAGTTCTCATCAATTCAGTGAACGGATATACTAATTTCAATCAAGTTTCGTGACATACATACATATACATACATACATACATACATACATACATACATACATACATACATACATACATACATACATACATACAGACTAAGCACATGCATTTCTGGTTTCTCCGAAGTATGAAAGTTGATTCAAGTATGATGCCAAGATAAGAGATTAATACATTACATCACACAAATATATATGCATTCCACGGACGTCCTAAGTACAAAGTTATAACGCGTTAATATGCATAGTTTCTTTGAATAACAGTCGTTAAGTTAAATATAGGGGGAAAGAAACTGGCCACCCTACCCTATTAACGCCTAGCTTGGTTGCCTCATGGGCGATACCTTATTGGTGTCACTTATGAGGACTTGTCTTCGGACTTGTTGACTAACAAGTTAAATGTAACTATTTTATGTTATCAACTTAATGATTCCAAAAACCGGAAATTCCAGTCAACAATGCACAATAAATTCTCTGAAAGTACAGAAAAACCCCAAAATTCATTCAATAAACACTGTTTGTAAACACTCACAAAAAGTATAATCTGTTTAGCTATTAAATGCGTGGATGCTGATTAGCCTACAAATCTGAGATAACATTCATAACATGCATCGAAATTCAGTTTGAAGCTTCCAAGTGAAATTCTGTAAATATCACTGCTATTGAAAGGATGATGATTTGAAGCTAAACTTTAATTTCGTCTTCTGTTACATAAATGTATTTTGAACTATATTCATTCTAACACTTCCTTATTAGCGGTGTCCGTGAGATTTGTAAGTTCGTTACTCCGTTACCGGTGATGATCGTTCACTTCTGAAATGGACATGAGGCCGCTGGTAGGCCTTGTTCCTCTATGGTCTGTCGCGCAAAGGATTATTATTATTATTATTATTATTATTATCGTTATTATTATTATTATTATTACTATTATTATTACTATAGTTCACGTTAAATCATATTTAACATCTCAAATTTACTGGACACTGTTTAGGCCTATTACACCGAATTTTAAAACAAAGTGTAAGCACAGAGATACGTATATTCCATTCAAATACTCGAAAATAAATTCAGAAAGGCATTCGAGGAATATTTTGGCAACTTTTGCACATTTCTGGAGGCTCCCCCAACAGATATAATAATAATAATAATAATAATAATAATAATAATAATAATAACAAATATTATTATCAACATCCGCAGCATCAACTTAGTCTTAAAGAACGTGCAGGCGTTTCGCTACTGAACAAATACTGTTAAGCCGAAGTGTTCTATCATTAAAAATGTTCCATCAGTCATGTATTGGCTAACAGTTTCCCATCTCTTTATAAATGGTCCATCATATAAATGCATAGCGTGCGTTCATGCATTGTTTAATTGTATTACTCTCAGAAATTCACACTTTTTTTATTTTATAGAAAAAAATTGACATGCTGTAGTCTACGGTTAACTTACATACGCAGCACTAATCAGACACCATTATTTCAAGGAGTGATCACAACATAAGAGAGACTCACCCTGTTCTTCAAATTCCATTTCGCATGTGCATGGAATCTTGCCGGAGGTCGTTTGCTCGCATCAGTGACAGTGACCCACGTATTCCCTTGCACCACTGTGGCCAATGCCCCACGAGTAGCTTTGACAGTACCACCCCTAACAGCGGCACCACTGCCACCGTTGGCACTCGCAGCTCCTTCGCCGCCACCGAACAGAATGGTGGTCCATGGTGACGGGGGACTAGGTGCACTTGGGGGCGGCAAAATGTACAACATTTTGACGAAAACACAATAGAAAGATCACTATTCAACACTCCACACCCACTATTACACCCACAGGCACCACCTTCGTATCACATCACATAATTTACCCTACAGCATGTTTATCTCAGCCGAAAGCGACAAAGGGGCCGAACGTGTGCATTCTGTGGGCGAAAAAGTTTACACCACCCACTATCGCTTCCAGCCGACTACAGATTCACTGTATAACTAAAGGAATATCGGGCTAGGCCAGGCGAGTTCGAGAGACAGAGAGAGGGCATCCGCACTACTGCAGCGCTCCCACTGGCAGAGGCCGTGAAACTCAGACACCGTTACACTATTTCACGACGCACTCATTCGCTCCGAGGCAGTTGCCTGTTCAAAGTTTAAGTCTCAAAGCAAAATAAATATACAGGTATTCTTGCACAGTGTCCAAAGTCAATTACATATGATTGGGCTTCCTTTGAAATTGATATCCCAAAATCAAACGTTACTACATCTATATAAAATTGCTATCTACCTACATTACACAGATCGCATTAGAGAACTTCCTGATTGCATGTTGGTCCATCTCAGTATTCATAGGAGCATAACTTGCAAAAAACCCTGCAATATAAAACATATACTAGTTCATTATACTCTTATGCAGTGATCACTGTACTGTATTTTGATGATGGGTGCAATCAACAGATAAATCATGAAAAAATGTACCAAAGATAACCTACTCTCACGTCACCCTAAAAAATGAGTGTCACGAGTTGACACATACTTTCTCAATACAAGTTTTACTCGTTTCACAATAATACTCAGTTCCTTTGTCACGTTACGAATTATATTATTGTTCACCGTATATTTTCTATTACTCGAAATATATAGTATGACCAATTTTTTAATATGCGCCTAAATTTGATGAACTTTACTTTTCTGGACTGCACACAAACCCATTGTTTCCATCATGCGTTTACAACGAAGGATCCTAATCATATAACAACGAAGCGTTCTTCACTAAGGTAGTGACTACGTAGCTTGGCCCGAGACCTTGGAAACATTCGTAACAAAAAGTAGAACTAATTCTGCACATAAAGACCTATTAATTTTTTTACTAAAATCATTATGTATTTATCCAATCTGACTCAAATAGGGCTTGCCATCTGACACAGAATACCTCACAATATAGAATAATTAACAATGTTTGATTATGTTAAATAAAAATAAATAAAGAAATGGTATGATACATTTCTCCTCAGAAGTTTCTCGTGCATAATTTCAGGACAACTGACAGATTAGTATGAACATACAAAAATCCGGCCAATGGTTATGATTGAAGGGTGGATCTGTGTGCGTTGTCAGTGAAGTTGCATGGACTGTGTTGCTACATTTCGCGTCGTATGCATGGAGTGTGTTGCTACTGCTCGCGTCGCGTCGGCGTCTAACCTGTTTCGTTTTCTAACCGCACACAGATCCGCCCTCTAGTTATGACAATTAGTTGTACAGACAGAAAAGGAGACGGTATCCTTAAACCAATTTTGCGGTATCGGGGATACTGAAATTTTGTATACTTCCACGAAAATCTCGAACTCGACTTTTACAGCATCACAATACTTTTTTCTAATGAGAAAGTTAAAAACGCTGGTCTGATAAAGCTCTGTCTGAAACCACATTTTATTTTAGAAACCTATGATCACTCCGAACTAGTATGAATGGTGGCAATGCACGGACGAGTGAAAATTTGTACTGAAGATAGCATGCAAAGAATGGCACTTCGTATATACTATTTTAGCTTCTACTTGTGATATACCGTATGATCCATTTGCGAAGGCATCAAATGAAATAGTTTTGAAAATTATGTCAGGAGCGATACAGATTTCTAGTTCCAATGCGATGTTAAAACACGGAAGTTTTGTAGCATTGTTTTTATGAACAAAATAAATCAGGCTACCACTTACGTTATCAACGGCTAAATAAACGAAATAGACTATAGTCTACTGCAAGCCAACAGGCGATATGTATACTTTATGGTAGGCCTATGCAAAATTTGAAAATGGGTAAATCAGTTTAACATCGTTTTCGCCCTGAGTTAGTGTTCGGAGACCTCCGAGTTACAAATCAATAATGTTACGTTATCGCACGTTTGAAGAAAATATATCTGTTAATATGTCACACATTGGTGGCCCTATGCATGTTCTCGAAACCAAAGATGCTGTTAGCGTAGTAGTTAGAAGACTGTCCGCGGAGAAGGTTATTCCATATACCGTTTTGTCAACGTTATTTGAAGCTCTACTCCTACCACATACAACATATTCAGGCATTTTGCGCGATGAAGACGGCCACAACAGAAAAACAATATGGTCATGATTAGGGGGCGGATGTTGATGAAAAGTCATCTTCTTATTTTTCACATTAGGACGATGCCTATTAATATAGACATCCTTTCTATGTTAATGCCAACGATAAAAATAATTTCTTATATTGCATTTTTTTACGTTTTTGAACTAATAGGTAATTTTTATATTTTTTCGGCATTTATTGGTCATTTTTAATACTTTGAAGAACTTTTAGATCATTTGGAATGCATTTTACTTTCTTCTTTATCGATAGGTCTGTTAAATAATTTTCTAAGCAAATAAGTCAGTAGTAATTACCTACTGGATAAGTGAATAACAGTGAAGTTTGAATTTTGTAGTTTGGAATAGACTCTAAAGTCCACCCCTCATTCCACTGAAGGCTTCACTTCACACAACGGAAGTAATATAAAATGCTTGACAACGGCTTAGTTTAAGTGAGGGCTTTGACCATTACTGTTCTTTTGTCGGTACGGGGGTGTCTTTAGAATTTATGTTTGGAAGGGGAGAAATTTTCACCGTGTCCTGGACAGGACGTGGTTCGGAAGGGATGTCTACTGTAGTAGACAATATTTTTAACACAAAGATTGCAAGAATGCACGCTGTGCCCACAATTTGTTCTGTCATTCACACTCCCTCATCTGGAAGATCTGGTAACAAAAGAGAAGTGCGGCAGGAGAAGATAGAGAATGAAGACACTGACATGGACCACCTCTGATTGAAACACACTGTAAACCCTCATTAAAATCTATAGTTTTCCCTTAAAATCTTCATTTTGTTGCATGTTCTTTCCCTTTATCTTAGCTAAATTCCAAGAAGTTGCCTCCTCTCTCCGAGATTTGCAGGGAGTCAATGAAACAAGGTGACTAATTTTTTAGAAGTTGTGGTGCAAATACGGTAAATAATATTTAAATGTCATTTTCTTTTAATTTTATGTAATTTTTCCATTAGTTTAAGGGCATTTTAATGATCACTTTAAGTAGATTTTTAGGGCATCAACATCCGCCCCCTAGTCATGATATTCCATCAGGATGGCAAGTTCGGGATTTTCTTAATCCTTATGCCGACGACCGACTTGAGCCGAACGCTGTAATGTAAGCTCGCAGTGAGAAAATGTTACGCGCAGGCGAATGCTCACTTTGGATGCTCGGCTCAGAAGTGATCCAGGTTTAATTCTCGCTTGAGATAGAGAAGTCGGGAGTGCTGCTTCCATTCTTATGGGATGGTGTTATTTGTAAAAGAAGAAGAAAATTCAGACACGATGGTGACAAGCGAATCTATATATAGAAAGACAGAAATGTTGATGGTACATAGGCTATAACTTATGGAATATTTTGAAAAATCGAGAAATCAGTGGTCAATATAAAAATGCATTAGAATATCTTCTACAGATTTCGAGTACGAGTACTTGCTTGATGTAATTGAGCCAAAAGTTCCAAAAGAAGATACTGCGTTCAGTTTCATAAAATTCCGTTATATAGGAGAGAATTTATTAATTTTCTGAAAAACTTATTCTGCACTCCTGTGGAAAGTTTTATAAAAATCCGTTAGATGGTAGAGAAGTTATTAATTTTGTCTAAATTCACCCCCTGTAAAGGAGTAGGTTCTCTTACAGAAACTTAATCAGAGTTTGTACAAAGAAAATATATGCCACTTGTAATTCTTGTACAAAATTTAATACAAATCTGTTATAGGCATGTAGGAGAGAAGTTATTTTGTCCAGCTAGATTTTCGTTCTGACCCACTGTGCGACTGTGTGATACAAGCTGTGCTCGCTGCGCCGCTCGCTGACCTGTACTGACTTGTAACACTCAAAGGGATTCACGAAAAAACCGGCAGCCGAGTGGAGCACTCATCCACACATTGAGCAGCTCGGCTCGGCGCTCGTTTTCCTGCACTGACTAGCGAGTACTTGTGTTATATTACAATGCTCGGCTCAAGTCAGTCAACTGGTGCGGTCGTGGTGGGCAAATTATGTGGCCTTCAAATTCTCCAGACCTGATGCCACCCGATTTCTTTGTTCGGGTTTCCGTGAAGAATGTCTATGCAGAGCGGCTCAGGGATATTAATTATCATAAAGCAAATATTATTTAAGACAATGGTCGTCAGCACTCCCTGAAATGGGAAACGGGTATGCAGTGCATAGTAATGTGCCCCGTCGTACAGCAGGAAGAGGGAGAGAGCATACCCGCCACCAGCCACGCATGCACCGTAGTGCAGTCTCTTATCCGCGGGTAAGAGACGCTAGCCCGAGGGTGCACTGTGCTGATGACTGCTGATCTAATATATTGAAAAAAAATACCCCTAAGATCACACATGGGAGGAATTAGCCTCACGATATGTGTTGGGTTGTGTACACAATGGTGAGCACGTTGAGGTCTATTATGATCATTCAAAACTCAGTCCTTCTAGAATGTACTCTACTTACGGATTACTAAAAGATGAATAGCAAGTTCTCAAGTTGCAGCGTTTTTTGTCTTCCCAAACGTATCACCCTGTATTTGTAACCAAACAAATTCATTTTAGATATGTTTTACCACTCAACTACTAGTACTGACCTCGCTAGTAACTTTACGGGGCGCGAGATAGCGTCGCGGTTAAGGCGTTGCCAGAGTCCGTGGATATCCACGGACTCTGGGCGTTGCGCTGCAAGCCGGAAATTCGCGGCTTTGATTCCCGACAGGGTAATGGAGCTTCTCCATTGATTTAACACTTTCGGCCGCACTATGGCCCTGGGATTTACTCAGCCTCTAACAAAATGAATACCAGGAGTATTTCGTTGGGTAAAAGCAGCAAGCACGTAAAAACTGCTACTAATATCGACTGTCTAGAAAAGATGAGTCTTAACTTCCCGCTATCCTGTATGCCTCCACGGCGTGTAATTGGGATATCTTTATCTTTAGAAACTTTGTGATATTGCGAAAAAAAAACTGTGGCTGCTTTCTAAAACCGAGCACTCTTTCCATTTGGTCTCGGTTTAATTATTAATATCCATTCTCAATTTGTGCGCATCGTACTAATTTGTATGCATGATCAGATCACCTGTGAAGAGCGAGATTATAAACTCCTATCAGAGATCTTCCCAATCGTTATCGGTACGACATACGGTACGTTGTCAAGAGCAGAAAGACAATTATTATTGTATTCTTCTCTGTCCATGAATAAAGGAACTTCTTTACATCCAATAAATTTACTACATGGGATAACGGCATTACATTCTCACCCGATGGAAGTCAAGTTAGGGATTTTTCTGGACCCGACGTTAGCGGATTCAAATCCGACTGAGGGCTAAGGATAACGACGATGAAGTCTTTACCACAGCTTCATCCAAGAGGGAAACACAGCTGTGGATCCCATGTCGTAAATGTGGGCCATGGCACGTAAAAGAGTCAAAGAGTCCTATCCTTGACAGAAGGCTCCAGACAAAATTTGTCGACCATTTTCCGCCCACGTTGACTTTTAACGCTGAATATCTCTGCAGTTGAAAGCGTCGTTAAATAAAATACACAAGCAGGGAGGAGAGGCAAGGCATGATCTCTCTCCCCTTAGCAATACTTGTTCACTCATCGTTAAGCAGTTTGAGTATCCTCCCCCTCCTATCTTCCCCTTTGCTTTGTATTGCGGGTTGCATATTATATGACGTAATCTTTGCCAACCACTGGTCTAAAGGGAAAGAGCGGTACTCGCTCGACTGCGAGAGGGATCTGAAATAAATATTAGGCCTACTCATTCCGCGAATAAAATTATGACGCTTCATGTGCATGTTTCTGGAAGAAAATGATTCGCATATAGCCTAATGAGTACGTATGAAACAATTATCCATATTAACTCTTCCTAGTTTATATATATTTGAATGTGTAAAATATGTACATTCGAATAATTTGATATACCAAAGAACTGAAGATTCCTGCTTGCAGATTAACTAAAACACTTGATAGTTTTGTTTTTTTTAACTGTTACATTTTATAACAAATTACCAACACACTTAAAAGAAGCTATTAATTTTAATAAATCTGTTAGGACTTTTCTAACTGAAAGTAGTTTTTATAGCACAGATGAGTCTTAATACATAATGAGTGTTTGATGTATTTCAATAATAACGAAGCCTATTATAATTGTATTCTTTAAAGGTTAATAAAGATTATTATTATTATTATTATTATTATTATTATTATTATTATTATTATTATTATTATTATTATTATTATCATGAGAAATTCATTCAGTCTTATTATATCAAAAGACTACATACAAACGTACCAAAAACTCGAAAACGCCAGAATGTAGAAACAGATTTCGTGCTGCTCACTTTCTCTGTACTTAAAATTTTGAGAAAGTAAACAGAAAAAGTATCTCGCTTACGCTACATTTGAACTGACATGAACACCCTCCACGCTTTCATACTCTCGACTCTAATGAAGTTTCGATCCAAGATCTGCACAAATGCAATTATCATTAGTAAATTACGATTATTTTTAATTGTCTTAACCTTCCTACATATTTATTGGATGTTTACTATATCACACTCCAAACGCAACGTTGAAGGTAAAGATAACGACACCCATTTTAAAGTTTACCCGACCGCAGTATTCCAAGCAAAGTATCCGATACCAATTTTAAAGTGTTTCAGAGCCGATATGGAAGTTTATTCAACCGCCATATTCCAGGGGAAGATCCCAGTACTTGTTTGAAAGAATTTCAGGGCAGATATAGGAATTTATTTGTTTTCGGTATTTCAGGAAAAGATTCTGATACTCATTTTAAAGGATTTCAGAGCTGACATGTAAGTTTATCAACATTCATTAATCAAAAGAAAGATTCCGAGACGCATCTGAAAGCGTTTAAGACACGATAGAAAAGTTTACCATCATCAGTCACGATTAGTTTAAGTAGAATGTTATGAACTAACTACTTTACTCCTTTGTGTAGGCCCTAAATGTTTCAGCTAAGATAGCTACTCACATAAATATTCGTAAGAAACTTAATTTCGACTGAAAACCTTTATTTATCATACAAAAAAATTATAAGATCGTTTGTTTTTAATTTCACTAACTGACATTTATCAAATTTCTTGCACGTACGTTATAATAAAGGAGCACGTAAAATGAGAAATTCTGTTCAATCAGTTATCGGAAAATAACAAAATCATATTTTTTTACGGTGAGTGAGCATTCATGACACATCTTATCGTACACCGCACTTTCTATTACCACTTATCCCTCCAAACAATCTGTCTGAGAACAATCTTTTATTACTTAAGATTTAATGTACAAATTCTCAATGCCAGTCATCTGTTTGATTTCACGTAATTCTTATTGTCAAGCATAACTTCACTGTCATTTTTTCTATTTCTTTTTTTAAGTTTATATACTTTTCTACTTTGCAGCGTGGAAGTTCTCACAATTCATTTAACTTCACACAGTCTACTTGAAATATGGCAAGACTTCCGTGACATGGGATCAACAGTATGTCAGACCTTTACTTAAAACAAACGGGACAATAAATGGACAAATATACATGCTCGCAGCGAGATTCGAATCCATTGCCGAAACCCCTATGCAACATCAACACCCCGCATTACCACACAGAGGTCTACTACGTTTAATAACGTTAACAAAAACTAGTACATTAATCTTATCCATATAATTATATCTTCAGTATAAAACAGAAGCTCATTATGTGACCAAGTTGTTGTTGTTGTTGTTGTTCTTCTTCTTCTCCGGTATCTTTCGGTGTCGAGGATGCCAACTAAGTTACTTACTTGTGCTAAATATAGACAATCGAATCAAACCATTGTAGTTTGGAAACCAGTTTGTGAATATGGACCTGAAATGTTAACTTTTTTTTTAAGTCATCTATTATTATCGCTTTTCAAATTTTTACGAAAACTAACTCAGTATAACATACGGAAAAAAAGAAGTTTTTGTCACAACACTTGTCAGCCTATTATCTTTACGTATGAGTATTATGTGCCAGCTTTCCTTTTACATTACTGGACGATTCTGTTCATTATATACATACACACACACATACACACACACAGTCCTCCAAAAAACGCGTGATATCTAGGTTTTTTTTTAACAGAAACCACATCTAAATATGGAAAAATTAAATTTCCGTCTATTATATCACAAAATTATTTTTCATACAGATCTAGAGCTTTAAGAATGCTTACATAAACTTAATGTTGCCACATTCTTACTTAAAATATACGGTAAGGTTGTTTTGGCATAAACGAAAACAGACGATTTAGAGATCATATATTTGAAACAATGCATTCAAAACTTCAAAATTGTTAATTTTATGATCAATAGCAAGTATTGCCACCGCTTGCATTTACTACTTCTATGAGTCTTCTGGCAGGCTTCTGATCAAAACCCGGATGTCCTCCTGCGGTCATTAAGTCATTTTTTTTGCAAGTGGAGTTTTTCCCCCTAGGTGAATAGACCTACACAAGTTAAATTCTATGAGAGGGTGTGCAAAAAAACAAAATAATACTATATATATTATTTTAATGTACCGAAGTACATATGATATTTCCATGCATATATTCTGCGTCATCATACGATGAAAGAGTAATGGAACGGAGAAAAATTCTCTCCGGCACCGGGATTTGAACCCGGGTTTTCAGCTCTACATGTGGCTTAGTGGATAAAGCATCAGCACGTAGAGCTGAAAACCCGGGTTCAAATCCCGGTGCCGGAGAGAATTTTTCTCCGTTCCATTACTCTTTCATCGTATGATGACGCAGAATACGTAACTGCATGGAAATATCATATGTACTTCGGTACATTAAAATAATATAATATGATATGCGTAAATCACTTCGTGATTTAAGACGGCGCTTATTCCGTCGGATCCCGGCCAACTAGTCACTCATAACGAGTGCACCTCAGCACATGTGTGGACTTCGGTCCTACGTTCATAGACATCTATGACGTAGTGCATAGGGCGGCCACTAGAGGGAACCCAAGAGTTGGAACTTAAACTGAGACGATTCTGTCCGACACCGGGATGGGTATCCGGCGTGGCTTAGTGGATAAAGCATCAGCACGTAGAGCTAAAAATCCAGGTTCAAATCCAGGTGCCGGAGAGAATTTTTCTCCGTTCCATTACTCTTTCGTCGTAAAATAATACTAGCATTTGATGTGTTTTATTTGTGTAGAATATTATTTGCAATAAGGGTCCGAAGTTTGATTTTCATTTATCTCAAAACTATTTTTTCTTTTACTTATCTCCCTTTATCCAAACACCATCGTTATTGTTGTTGTTTAGTCAATTGTCCGAAGACAGGTCTGGACCCCACAAGTGACACCAACAGGCATCACTCATGAGAAACTAGGCCAGGAGATAATGGGGTAGGGTGGCCAGTTCCTTTCCCCCCTCCATTGCATACATCGACGATTAGCTACATATTACATTAATCAGACTTCAGACATCGATATTAAATGAACAAAAATGTATCCACAAGTTGAAAATACTGTATAGGCAAACAGATAGAGAGCCAAAAATCACTTTCTTCAGTATAAGGAATGCTGAAAATGTGAAATCGATTTTTGATATATAAATAGTTTCTCTATATACCGTATAATTAAAAACATCAATGTCAAGAAAATGTGACATAGCCCTATTTTTTTTACAGGTTTTCAACAATTTAATTCATTCACGACAAACCTCTTCGTCTAAGGCCCGTTACACAGTCATCCGTATGCTACGCAGTAAGCACCACGGATCCGTAGGCAGTTTGCTTTCACAGTCACGCGTAGCAAATCCGTAGCAGATTAATTATATCAGTCGGCTTGTTTGTTTCAAAATGAGCGTGCTTCAAGGAAGCTTTTGGCTGCACATTATTTGTATTAAAAAGAGTGCATAATAGACAATATTGTGTTCACCCGCTACTAGTTCTAAAAATCCTGAACGAAGCTTTTATAAATCTACATAGTGACTTGCGCGAGACCGAAAGAAAGTTCCTTTAACTAATTTCGCATGTTTATTCAATCGTTTGATGAACAATTGGAAAAATTACAATAAATGCAGCTTGAACTGGATCTACATAATTATGTCCTACCGAGCGGTTTACTGTTGACATAAGGTGATAAAAATTACTCAGATGAATACATTATTTATAATCGACATTTTATTATTTCTTGTTCATTATAACAAATTACAAAACCATCAATTATTTTTGTTATAATCTATATATACAAGATCAGAGTTTCTCATCCTTTCTCATTTCCTCACTTTATTTTAGTGCGGACCTCTAAGTCTAAGGTGTAGATTGTGTAGAATGTAGTGTAATGGTTTTCCTTTCTCTTGTACGGGGGAGGGACCCGAAGGCTTACACTGCAGCCTGAGGCTTATTGTACTTATCACCCTATTCTTGTGAATGATTGGGTAACCGAACTGCCGCGCTCTTGTACAAGTACAGCACGCTGCACCGTGTATGGATGATGATATGTGAATTAATAATGGCGAAATGAGTCCGAGGTCCAACGCTGAAAGTTACCTAGCAATTCTGCTTCAATTAATTTGGGGGAAAACCCCAACCAGATAACTTGTCCCAACCAGAATTTGAACCCGGGCCCGCTCGTTTCATAGCCAGACGTGCTGACCATTACTCCACGGCGGTGGACTACTGTAGTGTTACTCAACCTTTTTGATTTTGAGGCTCCTTTTTTCCTCACATTACTTTAGTGCGGCTCCCTGGCCTGAGGTGTAGAGTAGAATGTAGAACATACAAAGCAGTAATATGAAATTTGGTATCAATTCAAAAAGAAAAAACTTAATTAGCTTCTTTTAATTTAATGTAAAATTGTCGGATAATAAAATGTTCAAATAAGAACTTTTAAAATTATTATTATTATTATTATTATTATTATTATTATTATTTATTTTTATTTTATTTTTTTTCATTGCACCCCACTACCAGTTGGTCGGTCACCCTCAGGGCTGCAGCCCCCCTTCCCGGTTGAGAATCACTGATTTAGATTAAATCTGTTTTAAATACACTGAGGAAATATTTATATTGACTAGGTACTCTTAATTAAATATCCCTTAACTTATTTTATAGATAAGAGGTTTTATATATATATATATATATATATATACAGTAGTGTGTTGCCCATAATAGGTAAATTCCTGTGATTGAAAGAGTATCTTTGAGGTTGATGGAGATTGGAGAATTGACATCAAGGAAGACTATTGTTCTGTTTGGGAAATGTTTCCAGTGTGACAATGTGAACTGATATTTGTGTAGCCTATTCTGATGTACGATTTTTCTGAATATTAGCCCACCGAAAAATGGCAAATGAACAGACTAAGTAAGTGATGTGAATGGGAAGGACGGAATAAAAAGGGGTGGTTCATGTTTTGTATTCGCAAGACTGTGTTTCCATACAATAATGTAGTTTCTACTTCTGAAAAATGTCCTAACAGCTAACTAAATTATCCTCAACGGAAGATTTTTTTTTCTGGAACTTTTGCCATATCTTCTCTCATCTTCATCACTCACCTGCATTTCATTGTGTTTATTGTCAATTTCTGCAATTTTTTTTCAATATAATGTCACACATATCACGCCACAACTTCTACCTGATGCCTCTATTTTTGTATTACTCACAAAAAGGATCCCAGGAACATTGTCTTCTATCGAACTGACTGATAACAGCTGCGTATCCAAAATCACAATGCTTTCAAACATGAATTTTACTGCTTATTATGCCGCTACGCTATGCGTAGTACGCATGACTGTGTAAGCCCACACTTGTCAAAGGTATTAATCTCTTCTCCGTAGTCCGTAGCGCGTAGCGGGACGTCCGTATGGATCCTACGGATGCGTACAGTACGCAGAACTGTGTAAGCTCCCATATATGTAAGGTATTTTGCTACGGATCCGTAGTCCGTAGCGCGTAGCATACGGATGACTGTGTAACGGGCCTAATGGTTAGCGACGCTGGTTCCTAACTAGAAGGTTTCGGGTTCGATTCCCGACTCTGTCACGTGATTTTCCTCTGGTATGTACAGCCAGGGTGTCTGTGTTGCCCTTAGGTTTAAGTTAGATTTTTCTAAGGGAACTGGCTCACAAAAAATCCGATATAAATATCCCCTTCCTTAAGAGATCACCCGATGCGCTTACATTCAGGCAATATATTCATTCATGTTGCGAATGATTTTACTGTTTACAGTTTTCTTGAACCATCAAAAAAAAAAACACACACACACAGACTGCATTGCATTCAAAAAGCACTCAGAAAAGAAGATTCTGTCTTAAGCATTGTATTACACAACAGACATTTGTAATATTAATTGCTCCTATGCAATCACGAATAACAAGGGGATAGTACTACTAATCTTAATAAAATACGGGTCATTCTCTTCCTGTGTAGTCATTTGTTCAGGGTGATAAACGGTAAAACTGAAAAGAAAAGTATAAATTATTCTGTATCAAAGAATTAATATCTCTCAGAGAATGTTTTTCTTGAATACTAACAGTTACAAGTAACTTTTCTTTTTGTTCATAATTTTATTCTGGTAGTGTGGCAGAGAAGGCCTAATGGCCTTAACTCCGCCAGGTAAATAAATAATGCGTTACTGTAAACTTAAGTGGAACTTTAAAAATAATATTTAATTTCATTACGAACAGAATTTGTAAATAACAATTACAGATTATTAGCATGTCTAACTTGAGTGAGGAGGAAGTAAACATTTTTTATATTTCTTGATCACTTAACACTTATCATTCGCTGAGATCATGTCAAGTTGTTGATAAGATAGCAATGATTCTGATGAGAATTACCATAGCTAGGAGGAAACGACTGGCATCTATAATATGGTATTTCGAAATAACCACGCAAAACATCGACCAGTTTAACTGGCTGCACATCTCATTTGTATAGACTGCAAATCCCGTCACCACCGACTTGGAAAGCTCAGTTTACAGTACATTCGCTTTTGACAAATATTTCTTAAGTGGTTAGCGTTGCCGTCTCCGATCACAGGACCATCCATTACCATTAGCAGCCCACAACACAAATTATGCAAGAAATTTTGGTAGAAGGGGGAAAACCCGTACTGCTCTATATCATACGGTTTCAGAGTTATGATTGACTGTAATGGTAACGGGACAACAATAGCCCTACTTCCTGTTTCAGTGATGCTTCTTACAATTTCGAGATCAGATAAACAATTTTCTTGTACTACTAATGTCAAAACAATTTTTTTATTAGAATTACACATATTATCCATTAATTTTCAATTTCATGAGTACTTTGTGACTAAATATTGGGTCTTCACATAACTAGATTTTATCACTTCGTATATAGGCCTAATTAACTTCCTGTTTTCTCTATGTTCTTACTGTTTATCTGACCATTCATAAAGATCGTGCACAAAGCTGTACAGTTTTCAATCTCATTTCTTCACAAAATTGTCAATCTCTGTTAAATATAATAATAATAATAATAATAATAATAATAATAATAATAATAATAATAATAATAATATGACACCGTTTGTCTACAGTAGCCGAAGTGCATCTAAGCAGCTGACCAAAAGGAAGAACAGTGTAACTGTATTTTTGGTGAATGTGAAACGACAAAATATAATCATGACACATGACGTGAATAACCTACGTTTTTACATTTTTCATTTTAATCGGTTATTTAAAAACCGTATATCAACTGAGAGGTCATCTAACGGCGCCGGTGAAATTGGTGATAATGAAATGGTATTTTGGAGAGGAGATAGATGATACGCCATGAGATTGCCCGGCATTTACCTGACAGGCAAAACCTGGAAAGAAAAACAAACCTAGTATTCGGTCCAAGCGAGATTCGAACCCACGCCCAATCGAAGCATCGGATCACGGACCTAACTCGTTACCTCTGAGCTATGTCGGTGTTTAATGTTATTCTTTACGTTAAGTGAAATGCTATCGAAAAGAGAGCGCACTTAATGTTTCATGTGAACACATATTGTAGCTATTGTTTTTAAACAGATTGCCTGAACACATTTACTTTCGTTCCTCTAAAACTGTAACACGAATCCTAACTTGCAGGTCCGGCATCTATAGAGCGGGGGACGCATTAATTAGAATACAATGAGTTTATTAAAGACGAGTGGTATACAACTGTGCATGGAGCAAACTTTAACCATCACGAACAGATTGTTCTGAGCAAACTTCATAATACTGACATAATGCAGAATCGGTGAAAATTTCATTCAAACGTGTAGCGTATCTCTAATTAATTACAGGCGTCAAAAAGTTACATGCGACTCAATACTAGTTATTTACATGCACGCAAAAAATCGTGTGTTGTTACACAATGTCTTCCATAAAAGCTACAGCCACATGCGTTTATTGTTTCAATGAAGCTTATGAACAGCAAGGACATGATATGGGATCAAACTGGAAAGGAAAACCAACATAGGAAAAAAGTAGCTACCCCACAGTAGCTTTTTCCACAAACCTCACATGATACAGGAGACAAATTATCGAATCTTGACAAAAGTGGACAAGAAAAGCGATAAATTAATTTAATGTAAATATTTGGGAGTTAATATTAGTAAGGATGAAAGGTCTACTGATAAAATTAATAAAGAAAACGCCTTTACAAGGAAATTACTCGTACACTGAATTCTATGGGATAATATTATTACCTAAATAGAAAAAATCAGACTTTTAAGACGATGATTGAAAGCTGCATGACGTGTATGTTTAGTCAACAGACCGAAGACTGGTTGGAACCTGTAAGTGACACCAATAAGGCATCACTCATGAAGCAACTAAGTCATGAGATAATGGGATAGGGTGGTCAGTTCCTTTCCATCTCCACTCCATAGCTTACATTGCCGACACTAACATAAGCTTATTTCATTAATCAGACTTAAGAAATGAAATCACACATTATACATCTCATTATTTTTAGTGGCTTATTTTACGACGCTTTATCAACTGCTATGGTTATCTAGTGTCTGAGTGAGATGAAGGTGATAAGATAATGCTAGCGAGATAAGTATGGGGTCCGGCGTCGAAAGTTACCCAGCATTTGCTCTTAATGAATTGAGGGAAAACCCCGGAAAAACTTCAACGAGGTAACTTGTCCCAATTAGGATTTCAACTCGGGCCCGCTAGTTTCACGGTCAGACGTGCTAACCGTTACTCCACAGCGGTGGACCATCTCATTAATATATATGGTATAAGCAAGTTACAAAGAATTCACAGGATCCCTGTAATTGTCTGGAAAGTTGGGTACTATATATTATTCTCGGTTGGGTACTATATATTATTTTAACGAATCGGTCCTTATTTATAGAATTGTGAATATCATTGAGTGTCAAATCAACTTAATGTAGGCACTAATTTAGGTGGTGATATATATATATATATATATATATATATATATATATATATATATGAACAGTAAGTAATGTCATGAATATAAGAGGGTTATTCTTTGAGATATTTCAAACAAAAAAGTTTAATATAATTTTGCTCGTCTTTGCTTCCTTTTGGAGATAAAAAATGTTTTATATGAAACATTTCATAGTATCTTTTGGGAAAGCCATTGATTTAATTTCCGATATGCTCAGTCAATTTAAGAGAGTAGCCTAGTGTATTATAAATTATTGAAAGAATTTTAGTTTTGTCCTTTAAATGTGCAGAAATTTGACCTGAAGAAATTAAACATTTTTTAATTCCTTTGCAGAGCAAAAAGTTACATTTGTTCGGACAAAATTTCTGCACATTTAAAAGACAAAACTAAAATTATTTCAATCATTTATTATCATAATACACTGCTCTCTAAATTGACTGAGCATATCAGAAATTAAATCTAGCCTATGGTTTTCACAAAACACGCTATTAAATATACCTAAAACAATTGTTATCTCCAAAAGGAAGCAAAAACGAGCAAAATTGTATTAAACTTTCTTGTTTGAAATATCTCAAAGAATAACCCCTTGTAATTAATGACATTACTTACGGTTCACTCTATATATACTCGTAGATACACGACATGTCAGAATCGTTAGCCACAGTCAGAATAGTATGACGTAACTCAGTGCCGTTGCTAAGCAATTGACGTCAAATGTTAAAATAAATAATTGTAACATTTTAATCATTTGGCACTCGATCAAAAACGTTTCATGTTAAAAGAGAACATTTTCTGCATTGCACAAGAAGCATTTTTTACCCTCAAAAATTAAATTGGATATTTCACTTATAATTATTCGTTTAATTATATGTAGGAAGTTAGCATAAATTCCCTTGAAATAGCGTTGTGTATACTGTATTCTCTTCTAATATTAATATTTATGAAAATCGGTACATAAAACTGATAGAAATGTGAAAAAGTATTATTCGTCCACAATGAGACTCTCTTCACAGCACTTGTCTAGCTTACAACCACAACGAAAACATTAGAGTGAAAATAATAATTTATTGACAATTTTCTCTCCAATACAAAGATGACAATTACAATAGGTCTATAGTCATGGGTAACAAGTAAATTTACCAACAGAGCCTTTCTAGGTTTTAGTCGACCGCTTTCCCCAGGCCGGAGACAGGCCGGAATATGGGAATAATTTGCAACGAATGTAGAACTAATTTTATATACAATACTTATTTTTAATAACTTTTCGGTTTATACGAACTTGTATCGTTTCATTTGTCAGTTTCTTGTATGTAGGTCTAATACAAAATCATGAACAAAACCGGTGGGTTTACACATGATCTTGTTTCCGTCTTAATTTCGATCGCCGTTGTGTTTTTGGTTTAAAATTAAAAACCCACGCTTTTATTAAAAGAATATTATGCTATGGATCAAGTTTAGAAAGTGAGGACAAGTCCATGCTCACTTTAGGCCACTGATATGGGCTCCTGCTGCTACCTCCAAATTTTGACATGGGCGAAAAATGGCCGATGCATTATCTAGGTCAGAATTCTTTTACTACCGTAATTATACGGCACGGACTGTCCAGGTTTTTTTTTAATGTATCAAGTGTAGTTGAAGTAGTAGCAAAACCAATAAATACGCACGTAGAAATTCTGTAAGAAAATAAATTTGAGTAGTCACTACATCAACACTCAACGACAGCAGCGTGGAACTAATTTTAAAAAAGCAGCAGAAACAAACTGACGATCTCTCCAGTGATAATAGATTTAGGTGTCTTGTATTATGTAAACTGCCGAGGATTATAATTTCGTAATAATGAGATAAATGGGTCGTCACTTGATTTAATTTTCTGACAGAACTTTCTAGTAGCTTCCGAGGAGATATGGATTCAGACATTCAACACTCAGATTCTTCATAAACTCTCAGTTTTATCTCCTTCTCACAAGCAAACATTCTGTTGGAGGCAGATAAAAAAGTTTTTTTTTTTTTTCCATCGTGTTAATAAAGTCAAAAGAAGTGCTTATACAAATTTTGGCCACTCGACCGCAATTACAAGGGCCTTAAAAATAAGTTCGCCAGGAGCCGTTAACAGAAATAAAACACAATTTCATTGGACACAGCAATTGTTCAGCTATGTTTTCAAAATATTCCTCACCGGAACTGAGACATTTGTCATATCATAGAGTCGACAGAGAGGTGCAAACGGCTGTCAAGCGCTGGTTCCGATCCCAAGTGGCTAACTTCTACGAAGCAAGGATACAAAAATTGATCCCATTGTATGACAAATGTCTCATTTCCAGTGGGGGATATGTTCACGAATAGCGCAACAATTGCTGTATCTGTTTCAATAAATCTTTCCATGCAATTGTGTTTTTTTTGTAAACGGCCCCAGGGAAAATCACTTTCTGGACGGCCTTATCACAGAAAGCCATGCTAAAGCTTTTATCCCACTTAAAATCCATTGCTGGGTTTTAACATCAGAATTTTGAATTGTAACAGCTAGACCATAGAACATGATTAAAATTATTATATCTCATGTTCGTAACTTTACTCGTATGCACAAGAGAGATTGGTTAATTCAACATTGGATAATTCGAATAAATGTTTATTTCCATCGAAATCTCTATTCAAACCAAAATTTAAAATTCGTATTTAATTCGAACTTTCGAAGCTTGCATTTGGATAATTTGAAACCAGGACTTCATTGATTTCAACGAAAGCAGTGTTCAATCTGGAATTCAAGACGAAGTCCGAAAAGTTTTATGCAATCCTGGATTATTAATGATTCCAAGAATTTAAAAGACTGTTCTTATACTTCATAGTCATTGACAGGCAGTGGAAAAAAAAAAAGGACGTTGCTACTGTTAACAGATCTCGTACCTATATCCAATGGCTTACCGCGGTAAAAGCATTGGGAGAAATTCCCAACGCTATTTTTTATAACTGTCTCTTCCTCCCACTTACCCTTATTTTTAGGACTGCTCCACTCGTCAGCGGTTACTCTTAGTAAATAACTTGAAAGATTTTTTTCTTTGAAAATCTTCATTATTGGATCGTGGGCTTACAGGAAAAAGTTGGCAAGTCTTAATGCTTTCCAATGTAGTTACCAATTTCTCCCGTAAGCTCACGGTATACAGACTACAGAAATTAATGTGTTATATTCTGTCTTCTACATTCATAACGTCGAAGCATGGAGCATACATTAAGTTTAACGCTAGTAAATAAAGTTGAAGTGTTTTCTCTTACTAGTAGACTAATCTTTATGTGGATATTGATACAATATGACAGCAGTTAAGAAATTTTCTTGTAAAAAATTTCTATCTCGGGGCTAGGAGAAATGGCGGTCCACAATTTCTAATAACTAAATTGTGCACCAATATGCCTGGGTTAAATACCAAATCTCTCCGCAGTGCATACGAAGGGAAGGCATATGTCACTGTTGATAGTGATTCGTCCGTTGGATGGGGCCGTTAAGCGTGGCGGCCCCCTTGGTGCTATTCGACAGGAGGCTACGTGCTGGCACCGGGTTTCCCCTTCTCCCTTCCCAACCATTCTCTATATACACTCACTCTAGTACATGACATAGCTCTTCACATACACATCATGCATAACGTGGCCCGCCGAAGTGGTGTGCAATTTGAAAATGGGTCACAGTCCTGCCATCTATCCGCAGTACGCGGAACCCGAATCACACAAAGTAAACTGGGTAGGCATTAGACACACAATGTAAAATACACTGCACATTACATTATTCATTGCTGTATACCAGAGTATAATTTTTTCATTGATATGAATTTTGTAAAAAAAAAAAAAAAAAAAAAAGATAATAAAAATTTGGAATATTTCAAATTTTTCAAATTTCCCTTAGAATTAAAAATATTCCATTGTACTATTTATTCAATGTGAATAAAATCCGTCCAAAAGTTTTGCAGAAATTGCATATCCAAAACCAGACTTTCGTTATCTGGGATGCTGAAAATGTATGTAACAGCGAAAATATCTAAATATATTTTTGCAGCATCACTGTTGTTTTCCTTTGTACTTGGTACAATGAGAAAGAAAATGGGAATGAAAATGTACGGGAAGGACTTTCGGCTGAATAGCTAAAAACATCAAACTCGGAAACAATGGACACATCACTTACGAAGAATGCTAGCCAACAGACATTTTCCCTTATGTTCTCTTTCCTTTAAATTAATATGAAACCATAAAAAGGCTAAAATCTAGACATATTGCAGACAAAAATCTAACCAGATTCAAAACAATGACGCAGTTCGGAAAGAAGTAAGCACAACCAAAGAATTACGTCTGGCTGTTGTAACACGCTATATTGCGTAACAATCGCAAGAGTTATTCCCAACACAAACAATAGAGCAAACCACTTTCGAGGAGAGAGAATTTACATACATTTAGATCCTTTGGAAGGGAAAATTTACACATAATATGATTTTTATCATTAAGTTATGAAGACGCTGGAACGTCTGTATTCTTGATCGGTACAATTTTTTTTTACTTCATATACGGATACAGGCTGCAGAAAGATACGAACTTATGATAATAGATGATATCAAGGGAAAAAATCTTTAATATACGAAACCCAAGTTCAAACATGTTTCGTTTCGACGACGATAGTGTCCCCACAGTCTACTATATACAGTCACGAAGCTTGGGATGATTTTTTGCAAATCTCGAGATAGTTGCTAGCCGCTTGGAGCGCTGTGAATACTAGGAACAATAGACTGTGCCACAGCCATCGTGATCTAATACAGGCCGTATTTCGCATTTTTGTGAAAAGCTATGTAAACTGTGAAATGTTCGTTATCGGTTGTAATAAATGTAAATGGCTAAAATACAATAATTTGAATAATAATATGGGACAAGGAGACATTTGTAGTACTATAAATTGTAAGAAAAATAGGTTAGAGTTATCCTTCTTCCGAAAGATCCAGGAAGGTGAGTTTATAGAATGTAATATATATTTTATGAAAATAATATATAAACCTTATGTATTTCATATTTCAACAGTAGAAGGAAGGTGTTAATTTTTTCAAAAGAACACGATATCGGAAGTACAATACATTTTATGTCTGCTACGGAAAGAGTCTGTGATGAGGCGATAGTAGCGATCCTGGTGGTGAGCAACTATCTATGGATGCATATTTCAACTATCTATGTTTGCATATTTAGTAAGTATTAAGCTTCGTGACTGTATATACTAGACTGTGGTGTCCCTATACGTCGGAAACCACTGCACACTACCTTCCTCAATGGCTCAAGGACATACCCGCGGGGCCACATACATAAACCGAGGATCTTTGTGCCAAATATTGTTCTTTACATGATATACTGGGGGAAACACCTAAATCGCATTGGGATAATGCAATCCCCAAACTGTACGCTCTGCAATCTTAATGAAGAGATGGACCGTCATCACCTGGGAAAGTGTCCAGCCCTCCACTCTTCCTCCGAAGTTGACCGTTACTGGGAAGCCAGGATGAAGATGTGTTATCTGAGTTGCATGTAATTTTCTTATTGTACTGTTTTCGTTGTTTGTTTGTGTAGTCAATGACTCCATTGGTCATGTAATAAATAAATAAATAAATAAATAAAATAAATAAATAAATAAATAAATAAATATTGTTCTTTACTGCAGACTCCATTCGACAAATGTCAAGAATCTTTGAGCGAGACCATTCTTGGACCAGTGAGCAATGCATACATTTGGACTAGTGAATCCCAATTTGAACAATGTAGAATTGTAGAGGTATTAAGAATTCTGCAATGTTCTGTGGAAGATTTTCAATTTTAGAGTATGTGGCACTTGTTTCCATATTTGATAAGCTTCTGAAGTTCTTTACTATTCCACTCTTGATTCGCCGCAAACAGTCTTATTTGCCTTATCTCATGTCTCAAGTATTAAAATCTATTTAAAAGTATTAACGACTTCGGCAACCTTCTAACAACGAAGGCTGACATTTTCAAACTTGGCCAAATCTATTATTTCCCGAAGTTTCTCCGTAGAATATTTCTGCACTTCGTACAATTTTGTTTTGCTTATTTATTTCATTTAAATTCATTTATTGTATTCCATAGATCTTACATTAGCAATGAAGCTTTAAGATGTGAAACAAGTCAAAATTTTACAAGATTACAATTACAATTTTTACAATTTTTTGGCGAGATGTAGTGAGATGAGGTGAGGCCGAGGATTCGCCAACTAAACAATTACGTGAATATATTGCAAAAAAAAAAATCTAAACTTCTATAAAACAATGGCTGTTCCGGTTTTATTATATGGTTCTGAAACATCGACTATAAAGAAGAGAGATTGGAATCATATAGCCTACAAGTAGTGTAAATGAAATAACTTCGAACAGTAAAACATTGTACTAGATTAGACCAAAATGAAGACTAGATTAGACCAAAATGACGACATACGAAAAGATTTAAATATATTTTCATTGAATGAATATATAATGCAGGGAAAAGTGGAAAAATCGTCTCTTGAGAATAGATATACCTGCATTCCATTACAAACATATGTAGATATCAACTTCTGGTTAATCTATACTATTAATAAATCTGTAACCAAAATGTTTCTGGTAATTTTCGATTTTTCAAGAATAATTGCTGTGTATAATTAACCATCCTGAGACCAAAAATCGAGTTTTTGAAATTTTTGTTTGTATGTATGTTTCTCTGTCTGCCTGTCTGGATGTTTCATGCGTGTAGACGAAATGTACCTAGATATTCATGATTCTTTTCTAAATTGCTTTTGTAAAAATATAAGTAATTGTTGAATATGACACGAGATTGAAATTAGTAACATAAATAAACAACTTTCTCTCAAAAAGTATAATGCCACATTATACTTTAATAGGCACTTTAACATTGTGTTCAACATTGTTACATATTTGTATTACCTAAAATTTAAATTATGTTTTTCCACGGGTTTCGAAATACAGTAATAGTTCTTCTGTAAGCATGAGGTTTTAATTTATACCACGAATAAAAGCTACAAACTGCGAGGTGTCCTTTCATCAAGAAATAATGAGAAACACAATAATAGATTCTTTACGTATTTAGTTTTTTCTTCAGTAACCCCAGACAATTCTTGTTTCCTCTTGGTTACAATGTTTCTGAATAAAAAATATATTTCTGATTATGTCTAACGTAGGACAATGTACCATATCGTGAAATATAGAGGGTTTAACAATGGATGTGAATGGAAACTAGCTCAGCCAAAAATCCGAAATGCAAGTACAACAGAAACTCGCTAATCCGAACTACTTGGGTCCGAACCTGATCGGATTAGCAAATGTATGGATTATCTGAAATTGTATTTCCCTAAGTACTACTTTATGTTTATAATATTTCCTCATACCAAGTATTATTTTCTCTTATTGTAATATTGTATTTTCTCTGAAATATTATGTAAACAAAAATGGAAACCACACTCAAACGAATTTTTATGTCCTCCGGGAGATGACATCATCATATTGTTTGCTACGTGCAAGACAATTTTTGGTCAGATCCACTTAAATTTTTACCTAGAACGTTCCAAAGAATGACACATTCTGGTGAGATTGACTAAATTTCCACTAAGTTTTTACTCCCCTTCCCGTTCGGACTAAATTAAATTTCGTATACTGGAGTTCGGATTGGCGAGGCTCTACTTTATTTCTTAATATTTTTTTATCTAAAATATGTAAACAAAAATTAACCACACTCAAAGAATTTTTATATCCTTTTGCAGATGACACCATCATACTATTTGCTACGTGCAAGACAATTTTTGGTCAGATCCACTTAAATTTTTACCTAGAACGGTAATGCTATGACGTTGTGAACACTTAAACACGTGGGGGATTATGTGCAAATAACAATATCATGGCAATTGTAATTGCACTTTATGAAAAACGTTACGCTGCCTTTAAAATATTATAATCGCAAAATATGATACCGCACGTCTTCTGCAATTTTTTGGTTCAGGAGATAGCAAGGTATCAATATTGACAATGTATTTGCACCTGACAAATTGGTTCTGTTGGCCTATAAATGTACATGTTTTCGAAGAAGAATATCCTGAAGAACAGTTAACGTAAGTCAAAGCATATCAAAGCCTTTTCCACATTTGACATCAACGCTGCTGACCGTTGACATCACAGCAGATATCTTTCTAATCATAATCTATATTCTATACCATATACAGTGTGACGTCTTGAACAGTGGTTTACGATACTGCAAGGATGTTAATATTTCCTTTAAGATTTATTTATTTATTTACTTACTTACAAATGGCTTTTAAGGAATCCGCAGGTTCATTGCCGCTCTCACATAAGCCCGCCATCGGTCCCTGTCCTGTGCAAGATTAATCCAGTCTCTATCACAGCCTGACACTTTAACGCTATATGCATTGCGTCTTCCGCTAGTCCACATAAAGGACATTTATCTTTCTCTACGTTCCCTCTCTTATTCTTAGGTCTCCAGATACCTAAACTCCACCATGCCATGCCTGTTCTCTCTTCCCTTGAATTTAGTTCAATACAGGCCTATTCTTCCTGTTCCCAAAACTGTTTAACCTCTATAGTATTTTAGTGATCCTAGGTCTTTAATATCTTATCTCGAAATTTCATTTGTTTTCTCTTTTACAATTCTTCCAATAGTTTTCGTGTTTATAGTCCCTAGTTCTCTCAATAGCCAACTTAGACCTACTCTGTTTATTTCTAGTTCCAGCTCTTTCAGCCAATTCGATTTCCAATTAGCGGCTTCCATACAAAAGATACATGTTTTCATAATTGCTGAATCATTTCTAAACAGAATATTATCTAAATATTTTATTTTTCTTTCAAGAATAATTCCCAGACTCGTATCAGTTTCCATCTCTACTGGGTGTTCAGTTCAAAGTGTGTCATGGCTCGTTGTATGCCGTCATGTGGCTAGCCGATGAGCCTAGAGAATTCAATCTTCCTACACTTCCGCAGAGGTGTATAACCTATGAGACAGAGAAGTTGCCTAGCAAGTACGGCGTTCATTCTGAAGAGTACGTACCGATACGTACGGTAACGCCAGTAGTAGCAGGAATGTGAACTGTTTGGAAATGCGTACTGTCGGGATATGGGGAGAGGGTTAAGACGATTACTTACGTATTTGTTGACATTAACTTCGACGGTCAACATGGACACGGGGCATTTGATTTGTGTTGTGGAATGTTATCGTACGCAACCGATGATAACAAATACCCTGTGTACGACTTGCCGGCGCAAAACACAGTTCGAAAGAGGTTATGGTAGCACACAGACCGTACAGACCGCCATCTGTTGCTACGACGTTCAAGTTATACCGTACACGTTCTCAAGTTCAGATTGAAGAACGCCTTAAACAATATGCAACTTCTCTGACATATAAGCTGAAACTCGCTTCAAATCGGTGACCCAACAACAGTGACGTCATGACATACTTTGAAATGAACACCCAGTAGTAATGCTGCCAGGTTAGAAGCATTCCCCGGTATTCCTAGAAATTTTTTTGCACATTTTTGCTCTTACTTTATCGATGTTTCTGCCAGTTAACGTACTACCCCAGAACCCTATATTATACAATATTTTTTTTATTCTACTAGTGCATTATAGATGTTGAGAAAGTTCTTCACCCCAATATTCGGCCATCTATTTAGGCATCTGTCTACTGCTTGAAGTGCATTTTTTCCTTCATTCAGTGCCAATTCATTTTGCCACTTCCAATTTCTCCTACTGTCTATTATCACTCCTAGATACTTGAATTTGGAAACACAATCAATCGGAGTTTTATTCACGTAGCATTTCTCTTTCTTGCTATACACGTCACTTTTTTTGCAGATCAGGACTTTTTATTATTTTTGGAATATAGGCTACAAGCCAACGTCGATCCTATTTTTCTTTACTGCTTAAAATTCTGAAATAGTGGATAAGTTAAAAGTGTCTCTTATTGACTTCCAATAGAAACACGGCGTTTTCTTCTCGAACGAGTTCTTTTTCAACAATTTGCAGCCTTTTCTTGTCCTGAATTGGATGTGGCTAATTGCCAGGTCAGCGCTATCAAAACTGCATATTTCACTAATTGAACCTACTACATTTAGAAGACGCACCACCAGTGTCACTGTTTATATTACTTTCATTAGAATGTACTCACATTTATATTTTGTAGGGAGGGTTCTTGAAGGGTCAAATAATCACTTCCCGCAGAATGCTCAGTTATGGGCACTGTTTCATGAATCTTAATACGAATATACTTTAACATTGAACAGCATTACTGCTTCCTCAATTGCTCTGTCGCCGCCCGTTTTTGACTTTTTAAATGGCCTGATTCGAATTTTCTACCTCTGTCGCGTTCTCTCCCGGACATTACAACGAAAACTTAACACAGTAAACTTAAAAAAAATGATAACTCTCTTGGGAAAGTATAACTGAATAAACAACAATGGAACTTGACCGCAACAAGAACTCTCTCTTCCTCGCCATCATCATCCTCACCCATTCACTACACTTACACGAATACTCACACATGCACTCACCCTAGTACACGATATAACTCTTCACAGATACACATCATGCATAACGTGGCCCGCCAAAGTGGTGTGCAACTTGAAAATGGGTCACAGTCCTGCCATCTATCCGCAGTATGCGGAACCCGAATTACGCAAAGTGAAGTAGGTAGGGTAGGCACCAGACATACACACAGAACGAACCTTACTTGTCGGTCAGATGTTAACTGTGATACTGTTTGTAACATAAACAGGCCTATGGTTCATTAGAATTCATATTGAGTGGCAATGAGAGGTAATTTTATATTCATGATTAGGTAATGGAATATTTATAAACTTTATAATTCAAGAAAATAACATACTTATCGGCGTTGTATAACGTGTTTTGAACATTTCAAATTTAATTTAACAATTTGTGATAGCCTATTTCAGTTTTATCATTATTTATAATATGCCCTATTTTCTCATTGTTGATCGAATGTGCGCGTGGAGCGAGAGGAACGAAAATAAGAGTTCCCAGAAAGCCGATCAAGTGAGAAGAAAGAAATGAATGAATGCATTGTTGACTGCACTTTGAAAGCTGGTCTGGTGTCAATATTATTATTATATTCCATTAATCATAGAAGAAAGGCCTATGAAGAAAAATAATGGATGTCACGAATCTGGCACAAAACTTCCCTATGCGATTTGCAATACTTCACTTCTCTTATGTTGCGAATGAAACCCGTTTATAGCTCATTTTCTTAGTCTATTACACTGCATAGCATGGAAGTTTCCACAAGGATGAAAATAAATAAGAATGTGGAAACGGAAGAAGAAATACGTAAATAAAAGGAAACCTAAGTATTTGAATGAAAAATCAAATTTTAAATACTCATAGTAGTCGTAGTCGCGCGGCCTTTTCAGGCGCGAGGCCCAAGGCGGCAGCTATTTCGCCTTTATGTAGCGCCACCTCTGTTTAGGCCTACTTACACATTTTTTTTCAAGTGATAATCTTAATTCGCTTGAAATGTATTAGTTAAATTTTACAAAAAAAAAAAAAAGTATGCAATACAGCTCCTTGTATGTGTGCGTGTGTATAGTATATATATATATATATATATATATATATATATTTTTTTTTACTGGGTTATTTTACGGCGCTTTATCAACTGCCATGGTTATCTAACCTCTGAATTATAATTATGAAGGTGATAATGTCGGCGAAATGAGTCCAGGGTCCAGCGCCGAAAATTACCCAGCATTTGCTCTTAATGGACTGAGGAAAAACTCCGGAAAAAACTTCAACCAGGTAGGCCCTAACTTGTCCCAACCAGGATTCGAATTCGGGCCTGCTAGTTTCACGGTCAAGCAGGCTAACCCTTACTCCACAGCGGTGGACTACGTTTTTTTATCTATAACAGTAAATAAATACATTACTTTAGGCCTAATATAAGTAAAATAAAAAAAAAATCAACTGCAATTAAAAAGGAAAGACTTCATATTACAGATGAGCATAACTACACAAATGACATACCGTAATTCTAACCCTGCATGTTGGCTGCGTCTATAGTTCAGAGCGCTATTCTTCCATCCAGATGGTCAGGGTTCGATCACATGTTTGGTCATGATGGAATTTGTATAAACAAAGTAGATGGTTTTCTCGGGGTACTCCCTAATTCATTCCACCATCTACCATCTGTAATTTATTGTTAAAAATAGACTGTGTGAAGTCTTGGGGTCTCCGATGCAGATTCAGGATTCAAGGACTTGAGGTTTTGGGACCTTAGGATAGCCAGGTGCTCGTCTGGGCATAGGACCTGACGCTGTCAGAAATGATGCAGGATGGCCCGCCTATCGGCATCGGATTCATGAATGCTACCTAGGCCATCTGTCCGATTGGTAAAATTATCGTATATAGAATGTCCCAATGTAAGCCCATATGGAACATTACCAGGTCCGGTCCTCGAAAAGCCAGCCAGTCAAACAACTTACAGAACTTTACATTAACTTGGGGCAAAAATCAAATCTGCTGCACAGCTACAATTTGCACATACCTACCTATACATCACAATTAATAACTGTTCTTAAAAAGTAAAGGGAATAAGTGGACAAATCAGACAGTATAACGTGCCAGCTATGCTCGCCACTAGTCATCATGCCAAACAAAAGAGAATCGAAATGTTGTTAGTAAAATTCGTGACTATATTCTCTAAGAATTCATGAATCAGTCAAGTGCAAGATTTAAGGAGTATAACGGGGGATTTCTAATGCACTAAAAGAAAATACACGTTTTCGAAGATATCATAATACATTATCACAGCAAAATGAAGGAGAAATATGATGTGGTCCAGGGAATATCGTTGAAATGAATTTGAGAAACAAAAACATTATATCAAAGGGATAATGAGCGTAACATTTGTTTGTGTCATTTTTGTGCTAAGCACTTGTTAGGTACTAATATATCTCTCACCAAACCCTACCTAACTTTGTCGCTGACAGTGGGCCTACTTGTCACTAATACATCTTCTCATCCAACTCTATCTAACCTTAACACAAACAGTGCGTCTAAATGACACTAATATATCTCATCAAACCCTACCTAACTTTGTCGCAAACAGTGGCGCTATCTTTCAGTAATATTAAGAACGACGGAGGAAGAAAGCAAAAAACAAATTTATGCTGGCAATGACGCCTCAGGCAGCGTCAATCCCATATGAGCCGTTCAGAGCAGAAGTGGCGCAAGTCAAAATTGGATAAAGAGGTTTAAAGTAAAAATTCTGTAAAATACAGCGCAAAGTAGCAATTAACTTAATATGTCTTTCGTGCTATCCACTGACTACTAATAGTTTAAATAAATTCAATATTAATTGCTACTTTGCACTGTATTGTACAGAATGTTTACTTTAACCCTCATTACCATTTTTTACTTACACCACTTCTGCTCTCAACGGCTCATATGTTGGCGACATCATGTACTAAGTTGCAATTGGCTATCATCATAATGGCACAGTTAAAAGTTGCTGTATCTAATTTTCCACTTTAGCGAAATAAAGTATAAAAATGCAGAGCATAAGCCTAGTCCTATGTTTGTAAAAAATATATAGCATATAACCCACAGCCTCATACTGTCAAATTGAGCGTAAAAATATAGGCTATGTGTAATTACTCCTTGTTCCTTTTAAATATCCAACATCGACTAATTACATAATGAAGTCCCTTATGCTCAAGATGGGCTATGAGAATCGTTGCCAATCAGTGTTTATGAACAGAATAAAAAAAATCCATCCTATACTTATAGATCTACTGTGGAACTAAAAACAAACAGCCAGTTCCCAACAAAACAACTGTACATAACTTACCTACATCACCACTCATTTTAAAAATAAACATGTGTATCCAGTTTTTAAATGAATCTGAATGAAACCTTGATATAAGTAAGCCTACTTGTAGATCTTGAATTTGGGTAGTCTGATTCCTACTGTTTAGTCAAATGTCCGAAGACAGGCCTGAACCTCACCTGCGATACCAACAAGGCACCACTTATGAGGCAACTAGGCCAGAAGATAATGGGGTAGGGTGGCCAGTTCCTTTCACCCTTCCACTGCATACATCGCCAATTAGCTACATATTACACTAGTCAGACTTCAGATGCATACAAACAATTGTTCTTCCTCTGACACACATCTTCAAATGAGATATAGGTCTACTGCCTGATAATAGATGTACATATCAGTCAGAACCTCAATCAGGGGTAAGATTCCTACTTCAATTCCAATAAAGAGTGAAATACCTACCCTGGATACGGTACCTGCTTAAAACCGAATTTAATGGGTGTCATACACCTATAAGATGTAGGCGTAATTACACATTATTTATGTAAGACTTAAATGCAGCAGCACGAACATAGACATAAAGGTTGACATTTTAAGTATTTTACAGGTAAAATTCATAAATCTAAAAGCGAGAAGAGTAGACAAAGAAATATGGATAAACACGTGTCTTGGAGCTATAATTCTCCTTCAATATTACTATCCCTCACTTAATGCTGTAGGCCTACTATATTATGGTCTACATTCCATATTCATTACTATAGCAATAAGTTCGAATTTCAAATATTCTGCATACAATATATGTAGGGACATACAAAAACGACATGCAAAACCTCAGGACCACAAAAACTATTTTCTTAGAAATTCTTAACATAAACTTATAAATGGGCTTTATACAGTTCTGAGTAACTTTCAGAATGGTACATCGAAAGCAAATATTAAATGCCATAAATATAGTGTATAACAAAGACTGAAATACTCAAGTCTATGGAACAAATACGGAAAGATTGGTTTTGTACTATTATCATTAGAGATTTATGAAATTTATTAACGGTGGTCTCATCACACTGGTTACATCGGGTGAAATTTCGGAATCCGAAACCAAAATCTTACTTCAATCCTGAATGTTTTGACATCTGAGACAGTAACAAAGGACCACATAATATGTAACTAAATTTAATCACAATACACTCACATCATTTGATGTTTTCCTTATTGTTTTATATAGCAGATTTTTATGAAGGTCTAGCACCCGGATATTAGTTAGAAAGGTATTATACCTTCATATTTGATTACAACACATATTCTATTGTGAAAATACATAATGTACTTACAGAACTTGGCGGTGAACTACAACTGCTAACGCTTGGAGACCTCTGGACTGTCACTAAAGCCATAACGGCACGTTCTAAACCGAATAATTTAACTCGTGCACTAATTTATGTATGACTTTGTATAAGTTTCTTGTGCACATTTACTTTAAACGCTTACTTTCGTACGAGTTTCAATTTAATTCACTTTTTAGGGAGCCATTTTCATTTTCCCGTAGAAAGCAGACAAATGAAGGGATTTACTGCACATGCGTTCGAAAAGTATGAAAGTATTTCGATTCAAATTTAAAGGCAGAACTGGGAATCAGAAGCGTATCGAAGGATTTAACTCACTGTGCATAGTTTTTAAAATACATTATAAATTAATTTTAGGTTTGTATTCTCCTTCATTATAATCATCTTACATTAATGGAAAAATAAATAGCGAATAAACGCAAGAGGTAACGCTGAATTTCTTTTAATCACATTTTCCGTTATTCATAATGATACAAGAAAGTAACACTTCCGGTATAGTGTCAGTCTTCGACGGTTCGTAGTATGTGGTAGTTGTAAGAGGGGTGAGAGTGTGTAATACATGTGACACAAAATTGTGCAATACACGTGTTAAAATAAAATGTCGAAAATATTTACTCCTACTAATCAAATTCGATTAACAAATGTGGCAGTAGTGCGAATGAAGAAAGGAGGCAAGAGATTTGAAATCGCTTGTTATAGAAATAAAGTAGTGTCTTGGAGAAATAAAATGTAAGTTAGGTTTAATGTTGCACCTTGCAAATGCATTTGTGACTTCGAGCGTATATGGTTATGACGGTAATCGTTATTATTATTATTATTGTAATTTGATATCTGCTGTGGTTTGTGGTTTACAATTCAAGTGTCGAAAACACTGAATAGACCTCGTTCAAAATTACATTTACTTTAACAAGATTGTATGAAAGTACTGTAGGGCGTAATATTTAGGAAAGTATCTTACGTATAATATTTGATCTTCAGCTTAGAAAGTTATATATTTCCTAGTAGCGGTAGTTTGCTTTATAATCACACCAGGGTTAAGAATAGTAGACCTACGGAACTGATTTTACATTGGAAAAGTTAATATTTGAACACCTAAGAAATTATTATATGGTAATAAGTTCGTTGAAAAGAAATATAGGTGATGATTAGTAAATCAGTGACACACTTCAGGATTCTATAATTAATGAGCTGATCTCGGGAATACCACTGATATGAGTTGAGGTTATGTTTGCCTCTATATGTGTGTGGGTAAATGGAAGGAAAGTTAGCGCTGTATAGTCAATACTTATTCTGTAAATTAATTACTTCAGTTACTATTTGTAATTTACTACAGTATGTGCCTCTTTTGGGAACAAGCAGTAACGAAGTTACAGTGGAATTCTGGAGTTATATAGTTCAACATAACCTCAGTTGTTCCATAGCTATATTTGTGATAATTCCCAAGGAAATGTTGCTATCACTCATCCAATATAACTTAGTAAAGTTAGATTAGGTGTAGTGAGGAAAGGAGAATGGCCTTTTCATGAAAATTTTCCAGTATTTTAACATACGCTAGTTATTTAATTCGCCATCCAACTACAGAGGTTACACAATGTGAGAGGTTATATTCTAAAATACTCCGGTAATGAGATCAGGTTATTTTTGTGTATGTAAATAGACGTCAAGCTTAAATATTGTTGTTTAGCCAACTGTCCGAAGACAGGTTTAAACTATATAAGTGACACCAATAAGGTATCACTCGTAAGGAAACTAACTCAGAAGATAATAGTGTAGGGTGGCCAGTTTCTTTTCCCCTCCATTACATACATCGCTAACTAGAAAAGCTTAAAATTGACCCTTAACATTTAATTTTTTAATTTAACTCCGTAACACTTTTTGAGAACATGGTGTAAACAAAAGACAATCAAACAGAAATAGAAGTCATATTGACAAAGAAAGTACAGGCCTATTAAGATTCAGGGGAAAATCTGAAAGACTGGTGCAACTAAGCTCTTTACGAGATATCGAATGCACATACTGAGAGTGGGAGAAGGGAACTTTTAACGAAAGTATTTTAAGTTATCGTCAATATACGTCAGTAGGCCTAATTTGTTTACTTCACTTTATCTAATATTTACATATTAATGCGTAAAACTTGTCATTTTTATTTCTTTCAAAAACTGAGCCTGATACTGACAGTGATAGTGTATGTACCTGTAACAAACTAAATAGTTTTATATTCCAAAAAAATTGAAGTAACAGTAAATATTTTTTACTCCTTGCTACCCTTTCCACTTTATCACGAAACTAGTCTACTTCTTACAGCATTTTTCTTGTCTCTAAGTTTATCATTTAAATAGAATTCACTTCTTAGTAGAGTGTTGTCTTCCGTGGTCTTGTGCTTATCATGCTGACTGTTGGATCTGAGATTTGCCGGTTCAAACTGGGATGAGGGTAGTGAATTTTAAAGGACGATAAAGTCCTTAGCTTGGCTCCCACCAGGCGGGAAGCAAGTTGGGAGGCCCTTACAGTAGATTTACGGTACATATTGGAGGGCCCTAGGTAAAATTTGGCGAGAATTCCTCGTCCATGTTGAATTTTGTCACGGAATAATTAAATAAAAACTACTGTTGATGCTGCTGGTGCTACTCTGTTGCAGTAACAGGGAGGCATCTCCTTTGCTTGTTTTTATGATGTTTTGAATTTATATTACAAGTAGAACGGGACATAGGTCTAGAGCCTGTATGAAATTAATTCGATCTTAGGAACTACTGCCATTCTAAAGATGGTTCGCTTCTTGTATAAACTGTAAATACGTAACATTGTCTATTGCGAGTAATGCTGTACTGAGGGACTAACTAATTTTTTTTTTTCCCCCAGAGAAACAGATATAGATGAAGTACTACAAACACATACTGTGTTTACAAATGTATCGAAAGGACAAGTAGCCAAGAAAGAAGACCTTATTAAAGCCTTTGGAAAAGACGATCAAACAGAAGTTTGTAAGGAAATTCTGGCCAAGGGTGAACTTCAGGTTTCTGACAAAGAAAGGCAATCACAGCATGATTCTCTTTTCAAAGATATTGCAACAACTGTGGCAGGTATTGGCCTTTTATTTGCTGTAGAGACTTGTAAGCATGATATTGTATAGGCTACATACAGCATTCAGTGTGACAAGTCACGCATTGTGTTTCCTACCGATCCACTATAAACAAATATAGTTTAATTTTGTTGTGTGCTATAATAATCAGCAGAACTTTTGAAAAGCATTTCTTGGAACTAATTATTTAATATTATTATAGAACATGTTGTCTGGTCACGCAAATCGGAGACAATTCTTCGATTAACAATTAGTCTGTATTGGTTTCTGTTGAAGATCAGTTGTTAGTTGAACCCCTGATCACATGTAACAGATTGATCAGCCTAATGGACTTTCAAGGTAGTAGCCATTTTCCTCAATACACTATGCTGCCGTCTAGCGACTGCAAAAAAAAGTCACATTATAACTCTTATGGAATTGCATGAAGCAACTGTTCTTCCATCTAGTGGTCCTTACGAAAAAATACCTTTTCGATGGTGGAGGCTCTGGCAATTGTTCTCATTTTATGTTGTCATTTCATGATATGGGAATGGCTAATTTGATATACGTATATGTGATCAGGGGTTGAACACACCATCGAAGCTGAGGTCTTCCTACTGAACATTCCTCTAAAACTCCTCTAATGTACTTCCTTCACTACACTTCACGTGACCAAACCAACGTAATTTTCTGCTTTTAATGATGGCCACAACATCGGGTTTGTTGAAAAGACTTCTAATTTCTCTATTTTTCCAGATTCTCCATACATCACAGTCATTGATGTGGTCGAAATTTTTCGTCAAAACTTTGTATTCAAAAGTAACATCAATGTTTCCAATTTAACTTCCATGTTTCTGTTCCTCATAGTAACACTAGAAGAAATGATTTTATAGCAGCTTTAATTTAGTCTTGAAAGTAGTTTCTAGAGGACAAAATTTTGTTCAGAGCATAACTCTTACTGGCATTCACTAAGTAATGCTTAATTTCCATATAGCCCTAATTTATATTCAGATTGCTGACAAAACATCCGAGATACTTGAGCAATGATACTTGTTGAAATACAAAATTAACCACTGTGAAATTATTTCTGCATTCTGTTCTCGATATTCTCATATACTTTGTCTTGTCAGCATTTAAAGAAACCCAGTTGGTTTGATTCCTTTAATTAATTCCTTTGTCAGATATCTTAAATTGTCTTCAGTCAGCTATTAATGCTATATCTGCAAAAGCCAGACAATTGAATTTGTAGTCTTCAAAAATGCCCCACTTATCAGACTTGCTAATTTTTTTTAAGTGTGCTCTCAAGGATGAAATTAAACAGCACTAACGTGAGTCAGAGCCTTTTCGGACACTACTGTTTATAATAAACTATCTTAAATGTAATTATCAACTTTAATAGCATACTTTGATTCATCAACACACACTTTAATTTGTTAGGAGCTCAATTTGTCAACAGTATTACATTTTTCACATAACATTTCTATTGATACTGTCAGATGCTTTAGCGAATCAACAAATAAAAAATGTGCATATCTTTTTTCAAATTTCCAGTGTTTTGAAATTAGTTGGTTTTAAAATTAAAATCTGATCAGAGGTACAGTAGATCTACCAGCTATAAATTCTGCTTGATGTTCAATACAGTATATTCTTAACTGCATATTATGGTGGAATCTCTGTAATAATAATAATAATTGCGAACAAATTTTATAGCCACAAGTTAGTAGTGCTATTCTTTGTATTTTTGCATTTAAATTCATCTCCTTTTTTAAACATTGCTACAATCAATACTTTTCTTTTTTAAGAATCTGGCATTCTTTCTGTTCTCCAAATTATTATATTTCATCCATGAAATGTGACTCCTCCTAATTTAATATGTTCTGGTAACATTCCATCTTCACCTGTGCTTTTCCAGACTTCATCTTACTTAGTCTAAATAACTTAGAATATACAGTGTTTATGATGATCACTTTCACGTCTTAAATGTAAACTAAGTTTGTAGGCCTAAATACCCAGTTTTCTTGATAGGAATTATAGCAATGATATCAATTCTTCTTGTACTGCCAGTAGTTGCTAGGTCAGATACTTCCTCCTATACATTGAATTCTCGCTCTTGGAATGCTGTCGCCATTATGCTTCGGATTTTGTGATGTCTACTTTTACAATAAGATACTTTCAGCAATGCTAAGTCCTATTGTATAGCAATTAGATATATACTTTATGTTCTGAAGACTAAACATGATTTTATATTGCTTTAAGCTGAAACTTCATGCAGAGTTTTTGCACTATTAAAAAAAAAATACGCAGTCTCTTATATTCGAAAATATTGTATATTGGTTGGTAACACAAAATTGTTTAATCAAGTTATGTTGCATAAAATATTTATACATGTGCTTTTCTTCCAATTATTTATTAAGCATTATTTTTGAGAAAGTAGTAGAGTTGTGAATATATATGAAAAACTGCAAAATTTAATATCACATAAGATAGATGTGTAGGAAAAATTGCACGTTCAAAACCAGCTTAATAATTATTGTAGTCGTTATTTATTAATTTTATATTGTTCTTCAGATAAGTGTGTGAATCCAGAAACAAAAAGGCCTTATCCAGTATCTATGATTGAAAAAGCTATGAAGGACGTCCATTTTTCTGTAAAGCCAAACAGAAATGCCAAACAACAGGTAACTAGAGATGAAATGAAATTTTTCGTTATTTACAGATACCTTCTTAAAAAAGTCTGTAAGTTTGTAATATGCCCAAAGAACAATAATTGCGGAATCGCAGTACTTAAGTTATGATTCCTCATTAGGGGAAAGATGGGTAGCGCCGGACACTTAAGAATTATGACTTATACAGTAACTAATTAACATTTATTAATGTAATACACTTTGCACGTTTATACACGTTACTAAATGACAGAAAACACTGGAACAAAATATTTTTAGTAATATTTGGAAGTTAAATTTCTAGGCTTTATTGGCAAATGTAGGGTACCCCCCGGACACATTAAATCCATGCACAACTTCAGGTTTTCTTCTGCAGACAGCGATCACAATGAAACGAAATATCATCTGGCTCTACCCCAGCACTTTCTTCATGTGTCCACCTTTGCATGTGCAGCATTGAATCCAGTTTTATTAAAATATTTCTCCACATATTATACAAACCGTTTAGTCAGGCACTCCAGTTCTCTTTCGAGAAACACACTCAGAAGTGGACTGAATTGCAGCTGTAGGTTCAAATAAAACCTTTCTCTGTGATTTTACTTGTGCTGTACTGGATCTACCTGATTTTTTAATGATCTTTTCTTCAAGGCTTCTCTTCAATGGAGATGTTAAAATTTCGCTTCTCTGAGCTTTCCTTTTCTGAGTTTCACTCCTTTCTTACTGGCATCTGGGAGAGGTGAAAGCTTCTTCAAAATATTAACAACTAGCAAAGCCTTGTTCTTGTCCACCTCGAATGATGTTTTAGGGCTTTCATCTTCAGGCTTTGAACTTCTGTTTGATGATATGGTGGAGCTTTCTGGGAGTGAGTGCTGGGAATCGAACCTGATACCTCTGGATCTACAGTCAGACATTCTAACCTCATGAATATGTAGGCAGTCATTATTATTATTATTATTAGTAGTAGTAGTAGTAGTAGTAGTAGTAGTAGTAGATTGTTACTAGACCTAATAATATACATGCCAGTTTATAAAAGCTGTCTGCAGCTTCGCACTGTGCAGTATAATATTCTATAAATTATTAGAACCAAAACCATATCAACTTTAACTTTTTAAGATGCAATACACGTAAAACATTTCTAACAACACACCAGATGTATAACAATGAAGATAAACTTAATTGTGTAACTAGTATGACGTCTTTAAACATTAATCTCGCTACCAGATATTTAAACAATTACTCAAACGAATTATATTACAAGCACACCAGTCAACGTAACTCAATCAATTGATAACATTCAAGGCTCAACAATGTGAGAAGTCATATGCAAGTAAAACAGGATTACCAACTTTTGTTAGTTTAGAAAAAACTCTAGTGTCTGATGCTACTCTCTGTCCAGAGCTACCACCATTCCCCTATATATATATATGGTGTATCTGTATGTGTGTCCATAAATGTGGGGGCGTAATCCTGACACCAAAACATAACAAGAAATTCATATGAACATGGGTCCGCAAACCCTTCGTTAGGGAGTTATGAAAGGAATTTCCTGCAGTGACCCCTGATTATGTAGTTCACCTCAAACTTGCATTTTTCCCCACTTTCTTCATTACAGTTGGTCATAACATTTGTTTTGCTTGCGTGCAAACGTTTTTTCACAAGGTAAGTGTCTCCCAGGGTACCTTTCTGTATAAAGTTGACGTGCTGCTACAGTATTCCCATCTGCTAGGCCATAAATGTAGTGCATATCCGTCATTTCTCTCACTGAATACATCTTGTGATGTGATGAATGTTACTGTGAATAACACAAACAGAACAAAAGGCAATCAGACAAAACAAAACAAATGTCATGACCAACTGTAATGAAGAAAGTGGGGGAAAATGCAAGTTTGAGGTGAATTACATAATCAGGGGTCACTACAGGAAATTCCTTTCATAATTCCCTAACGAAGGGTTTGCAGACCCATGTTCATATGAACTTTTGTTATGTTTTGGTGTCAGGAATACGCCCCCATATTTATGGACAGATATATAGATGCAGACAAGTAATACATTACTAAATCTTAAGACTGCTCAGTCTATTACAGCCTGATTATATCATACTAGTGGCTTGTGCAGCAAATGCTGCTGCAAACTAAGTTCGTTAGACGTTCAAATAAAAATTTTCAGATTTATTTTCAATGAAGAATACTTGTCTTTTTGATAGTTATTTGCTTCCATAATAATGAAACATACTCTGAATGGATATTTTTAGGCCAAATACTTTTTCTTGAACCTATCCAACTTCAGTTTTTGAGTTTCAACGCGAAAACACAAGTATCAATGTCAGGACGATAGCAGTAGCTATTTCAGGTCATTGTGGATTGTAGGCGAAAGTTAAAAAAATGTCAGGTTTGCTAAGCTTTCGAACAATAGCATTTTCGTATAGCTGCTGCATGTAGAACTTGAAATGTAGAGCGTAAAATCATTTTATCCTACTAAGAGATCTTGCTGAAACGATCAGGAGACTACAAAATTTTCTAGGCCTCTTATTTTATCAGTAAGTAATACCTTTTGATCTTTCCTTAGGAACTGTAATTTTTGCGCTCTCTCGAGCCAATACTGAAGACAATGACACATATCAATATCTACACTACACCGCCATTAAGTATATGAAAAAGACCCAACCCGACTGGGTTAATAAGTATAAAATATTTGATTTTTAATAACAATATTATTATCTTACTTAAGTTTTGTAGTTATATATAGCAGCTACTCAGTAAATTATAGAAATGAAGATCTAAATTAAGATATTCTCTACATTTACTTACATAACCTCAAAACGTTTCACGTTTATGTCATCAATATAGCATCAATATTATGTACAATTAATGAAAAATAGATGCATCATGATATTAACTATAACAATATTTAATTTCTAATGGTAATAATGTCATCAAACCACCTAAAGTTTCGTAGATTTGAATATCCAATACACAGCTGTACTGAGAAAATTTATTATACACTGCAGAATCAGTTTTTAATAACAAATTGAATTGAGCTCTAAATATGTCGGCAATTCTGCAGGTCATGGCCTTCGTGTAATAGCCTATTGTTTATTGTAGTGTGTGTTTTGTTCTGAAATTCAATCAAGTCGGCCGTGATTTGATAAAATTAGTTCTCAAAACTGACAACAGATGGATTTTGGAAAATAGGAAAATTATGTAGGAAAATTGACATTTCACTGAAAACTACTACTTTTCCAAAAAACTTTGGGTTCCAAGCTTCAAAATGAGGGGTCATTTATTAAAATCCGTTCAGCCGTTTTCTCGTAATTTCCATTACCAGTTCAAATTATATATATAGATGGTATAATGAAACTTTAATATCTAATGAAGTACCAGTAATGGTTCTGCATTGTTTTCTATAGCAGTATTTTTCATGTTTATGATAACGTTTTTTCGCATCATAAAAATTTTTTTTAGCATTTTGTATCTTTGTTACAGGCTTTAGATGTGATACCATTACTGAAATCAAATATGCCTTTGGAACGGGCTCAGATGAGAATAAAGATAACTCTCTCAGGAAAAGAAGCACGAAGGCTTCAGGAGAAAGTTGCAAAACTAGCCACTAGTACTGAAAGTGAACACTGGGAAGAAGGAAGGCTCACTATGGTTTGAACACAAAAATTCTTTTTTTTTATTAAACTCACAGTAATTGCTATGTATTTTGTAGTAGTGCTGAAATATTTTCATATATATGGTTTAATTTTCTCCCTCCTCTTCAAGTTATAACAATCAAATTAATGCTTCTTACAAGTAAGAACTCTGTGATTTTAACACTAAACACTAAATTTTAATGGCACTGCCTTAGAAATAAATGCATACTGTGCTTTGAGAAGAGTAAGTTTGCTGGAAGGGCGTGGTTTGGATCTCATATGAAAGCAAGATTTTATTGTTCCTTAATAATTTCCAGAACAGCCTCATATCTAATACTGGGAGTTATTAAAACATCCTTCATTCTTATTGTTTAGTCATCTGTCCGAAGACAGGTCTGATCATCACAAGTGATACCAACAAGGCACCACTTATGAGGCAACTAAGCCAGAAGATAATGGGTTTGAGTAGCTAGTTCCTTTCCCCCTTCACTGCATACATCGCTGACTAGCTACAAATTACACTAATCAGACTTCAGGTGTATACAAACAATAATTGTTCTTTCTCTGACACATATCGTCAAGTGAGATGTAGGCTACTGCCTGACAATAGATGTACATATCAGAGATATTATCAATGACTTCGTGCATGCCCTCACACACAAAGTTTGTGAAAGATTTAAGGGATTACCATGAGACAACACCTGAAATAGAATTCATACGTAACATTTGTAAGAAGAGTTTCGCAACTACAGCAGAGCTCTGATTATTGTCATTAATTTGTTCTAGAAAACTGTGACAGTTATCGAAATTACTATAGTCAAATCACCATGTTCTAGTGACAGTTCGTTCCAAAAATAAAACCTAGCTACCTATAAAAATCTTTTCATTTAATTTGGCACAAAAAGGGGGGGGGGAAGTACATTTCTTACAGGACTTTAGTATCTACAGAATGCCGTGATCAAACAAAAGATTTATATTATAGTGACTGCAAGCAATAAACCATTGCGCAGTAAACTTGATTCAAAACAGCACATCAACAGATGTAGACATTAGGTTTGTTCGTACAGTAAGTTTGTGATAGTTTGAAAACAGTTTGCGACTGTTCCAACCTCACCTATTGCGCATGATTGGTTTGAAAACCATAGAACTACCGTATAATCCCAAATACCACCCATACTTTTGCAAAAATATTGCTTCTGAAAATCGGGGGGTGGGTGGTATTCAGGATTATACCATAATATGGAAATGCAATCTTTTTAATTTCTTAAATAATTTATGATCTGTGCATATATTAAATCATGTTCTAATCATGTCAAAGTTGCACTGAAAAAAAAAACGCTCCAATTTAATAAAAAGAATGTGATCCTTTATCCCTTCTCTCTCTCTCTCTTTTTTTTTTTTTTTTTTCCAGGTATGTTTGATAGACCCTGGCCATTACCGAGAAGTTGATGAAATTGTACGTTCAGAGACTAAAGGACACGGTCTCTTGGAACTGATGAACCTTAAAGAAGTGACAGAAGGGGAAGAAACATTATAATAACGTACAAAATTTTGTTTAACAGATATTTAATGGAAAGTTAAATTACTGGATAACGGATATTATATTGTACTGTAATGTCCTGTAATGAATAAATACTGTACATGTTTTCACAACTTTTACCTGCAAGACCTTTTTAAGTCCGAATCTCTCTAATAGACAAATACAATTAGTCACCTACTACTATAAAATTCTATTTCCTCACTCTCATAAATTAATATTTACATATTAACACACTGGAAGCTGTCAATACACTGTTCACTAGAATCACTACCTGCTGCAAGAAACCACTCTATGTCTTTGAAACAAGCTCTTCATCAGGTCTGGGTATGTAAATAGATTCATTCTTCTTATCTATCTTGCATGCAAATCTTGATATTGTCAGCAAGAAATCAGACAACCTGAAATTATATGGTTGGTGAAAACATAAAGAAAACTGTGTAAATTTCAAAACATATGGATCAAATATTCGATTACCTGTTGAGATACACCTGAGCTTCTTTATCAACTTCGCCATTCCTTACAAGTGGAACTACACATCTTTCAGCTCTTCGACAAATTGTTCTTGCAACATGAAGTGATGTACATGCTTTACCACCTCCCTGAAACATAAAATGTATTACGAACTAAGTACAAAGAGAGTGAAAATAAATAAATCGTAATAATTACTGTATGTAGGGTATTTAAATTTGCCCACTAACTTTCTTCCTTACATGTCAAAGAAAATATATATACTAAACTTCCTTTCAACCAGTGGCAAATTCTCCATGAAGCACATTATTCCCTAGTTTAATAATTAGATTTAGTAAACTTATACCATTTATTATCCTTAACTACTTACTACATTTCAAATTTACCACTATATAGTCACGTCGCTGTTATTTCCGGCGTGACTCCTCTTTGCTTACGCCTTAAGAAGTGAAAGCTCTATAACGTCTAGGTAGGTAGTATCGTTCACTATTTTTGTTCTTTCGTTGCCAAGCCATCAGACGAGGAATTATTTGCTGCACTGTTAAACATTATCACGTCGTAGCTCCTATGATAATAAATCAAACGCACTGTAATTGAGCAAATAACTTTCTCGTGTGCTTTCTACGAATGCCAATGAAAGAACCAAAATGGCGGGCGATTATATTAAGTATTTATCGAGCCTTAGGAAATACATAACGTCATCAGCAGTGAATGACAAGATGCACACATTTAAATGTAGCCAACCTGCAACGTGATTGGCTGCTGAAAATAAGAGCAACAGGACTATAGTATCAATGTTTACCTAACATTATATAATTGTTAGAGAAGAATATTTCTGCTGACTTTTTGTAGTATGTTTGGGTAAACATTATTTTATGAAGTGCAAAGAAATTACTGGTTTTAAAGCTGTTACTGGTGCAACTTCAGTTGGATATTTATTGCTTTCGAGTAGTTCATTAATTTGTTTCTTAGATCTTGTTGCATCTTAACTTTTATATTTATATGGTTTTGGATTCGTGTTTGATCTTTTATTGACTTGAATTGTATGAATGTTGTGGGAATTAGAATTACTCCTGTGGAAAGTCTGAGTACCATGTATCTTGGAGTTCACAGTTTATTGAAGTAAATATTAGTGTGATGATCACTTTACTGTTAGAAGTGATGTCTATACTGTTTTCGCTGTAAGAAAAATCCTAATGTAAACATAAGCACGTGGCTGTCATACCCGTGATTGGCTCCCAGTCAAAACACTCACATGATGCAGGAAAATATAGTTCGTATTTGGAAACCATAATCTTGTATTATTTGGAAATAAAAAAAATTGAATTCTAGTTGTTAAATACGATGAAACATATAACTTCACTCATATGTAAAACACTATGTAAAAGAAAAGCTACTTTTATATTTTGATATGTACTCTGAATGCAGATGAATACCAACAGTAATACCGAGGTAGTCTGTTCTTGTAACAAGCTGGCGTCACTTGAGCTCGTAGTTGTTCACGTAAGCACGTGGTACTGTAGTAAGGCTGCTGCATCCTCGGTGTGTGTGGTTATTAAACATGAGAGTGGAAATCCTTTCAAAAGCTGAGAAAAACAAATAGTCTTAAATGTATATAATAAGTGAGTTTTAATTACAGTAATTATAAAGTAAATGTTTCCTAAGCAAACGAATGCATAGTAGTGAGGTTAGGCCTACTTGACGAGTAATGGGAAATGTTTAACATGAAACAGAATGTACAACAGTAGGCGGGAACACATACTGAGAACCTATGGCGCCAAACAGCGGCGAATGAAGCCTCACTTCAGTCACATGCTATTGTTTATATTAGGATTTAGCATTGGAAAGGATATCAGCTCGGACAACAGTCATGAAAATAGCAAGGCAAGCACGACACGGAGGTCATCAGACAGACATGGAATGCGGAAAGAAGCAACTTCAAGCAATTGAGAGAAGCCTATGACGTCATCTGAGGAGGAAATATCAACACGTAGCAGAAATCTACAAACGCATCAAAATTCCTGCAATCAGCATTTTGAGGCGATTCCAAGGCGAGTACGTGAGTTACAGAGTCAGGGGAAAACAACGACAAGGCAAGCGAAGAAAACTGGGACAGATTCAGGTAGCAGTGACGAAGGAATAAAGGCGAATAGTAAAAAGAAACATTATGATTTAAGAAGTTGGTGTAGTGGGGAAGTAGTGGGGGAAAGAAAATAGTAGGGGTGGGGGGTCAAGATATCAATAGGAAGTGAAGTGAAGTGAAGTGAGGGGAGGATATAAGTGTGGGAGTCAGCAATGGAGAAGTGGGGAAATACAGATGGATAGGCCGGTGAAGGAGAGGTGACAAGATACATTTAAAGAGAACATAAGTGGAAGAGACGGAAGTAAGTGATGACTTGCATAAATTTGCTATGTAATAAGGTGGATGGCACTGTATACAAATATGTGAAGTGCCATCTCACTGGAAGAAAGTGCTTAATGACAAATATATATCATATTAGGATTTTTCTTACAGCGAAAACAGTATAGCTTGATGTATATTTATGATTTATGAGCTGCCTCATTTAGTTTCTTAAAGAGCAGCAGCACCTTGTGGATTTCTTCTCATTGCACGTGGTCTTCTATATGACTGTATTAAAAGACTTTTCTGCATTCTTATACTGTTGATTTGAAGGTCAGAATAGTTGTTCTTGTGTTTTATTCTAAACAAGGGTTGTAAGAATTCAATGCAATAGGCCTGCTATTTTCCCCCATTTTTCGAAAGAACTCATTGCAATTTTAATTTCTGATGTCCATATAACAATATTACCTGCAAACATACAACATCTAACATTGTAAAGCAGATATGTGAAAATATCATTTATAGTATGTGTATAGTGAAAGGGCTCAGCTTATTTTAGCTGCTTGGGGAAGATTGTTTTGAATTTTGAGATAATATTTTTGTATTTTGTAGCAATCATTCTCTCTGAGCTAGAAATATTAAGCATACTATATTTCAGTAATTCTCTTTCATAAAATATTCCAGGAATAAACTCATCTGAGTTAACTTTGAGAAAGTCACTGTTCTAGGTAATTTTGTTATCACTCTCATAGGTTACAGTCCACCAAAGTTTCCTTTCCACCATTTCTTAGGATGTCCTAACGACCTTTTTCCTGTTGGATTATAATTCAGGATTGCTTTTGGTATTCTGTTGTTTGACATTCGATTTACATATCGGAGCCAATTGGTTTGATATTGATGTATGTAATCCAGAACAGGTATCATTTGGAGCTCGTAATGAAAGAACTTCAAATAACTTCATCAATTTTGGAGTAGAAATTAATATATTATATAAATATATGTTCTTAATTAAGTGACTTGTTGACAGATTGTGAACAAAATTCACCCAGTAATATAGGGAGACAAAAAGGCTGTATATAGACGAAATGACGGATGGGCAGAGAGAGAGAGAGAATGAGTGATCATCACAGTGCTTTCTCCATATTTCGTATAAAGAGAAAGTAGAAACTGTGCTGTTCGTGCTTGAAACTTACCTGAGGAGGAAATCAGGATGTGACAGCATACTAATATGGACATCTATAATATATATTTTTTAAGATTAGTCAAAACTGAAAATGTGTCCATGCAGTACACTACTTTATTTTGTAAAGCTTACAGGGATAACATATTTTTCAAGTGGTGGAAGCTGACGCGAATACTCCTCAATCCATTCTTCCAGATCCTTTGTATGCCTTGAGGATAGTTGCACTTGCTGTTCTGGCTGACAAGATTTTAAGATTGATGCACTTATGTCCACAAGAATGCACTGGATTCTTTTTAGTTTGTCTGTATATGTATGTTCTCCATCTTTAGCAAATTCACGCGCAAGTCTGAAACAGAGTAACAGGAAAGTCAGACATTGTTCATTTATCAATTACGCTACAAACTCACGTTTCAATTAATTTTTTGTGCAAAAGGAATATATATATATATATATATATATATATATATATATACATACATACCAGTATATTTTTTTTACATAAACAACTGCTGCAAGATTAAATGAACTGGTCCTCTTTCCATTATCAAAACAGATTCAAAAGAAGAAAAAACATTTACCTATGACAATCAAAATTTAAAAAATAAGACTCAACAAAAAATTAAAAGGAGTGAGAAACATTTTTAAATAACTGTCCACAACAATATTAATAATGACCTAAGTTATAAAGACTTCGGACAGTTACAAACTCTGAACAAATCTTTTAAGGTATTTCTTCTTCAAACAGGCCATTGCAAATTGACTAACGGACTGACAAGTAATACCCAGTGATTCAGGCATTGGCACCTATCTGGATTACCTCAGTGGCATCTTGTTCTTTTTTGCTGAAGGAAACCCAGAATTTTTACCTCTGGAATATGTATTACTTCTGTATCAGTGATACGGATGATTGTGAATTGTGAAGAAATGGCGAAATGCTGGTGGGAAGAACAGCAGTGCTCCAAGATAATCAATTCCCAACATGCTACCATTATGTACTGTATTATTTGGTCAAAATCAACTCCTGAAAATGTTGTTGTTGTTGTTTTCTAATGCCAGGCGTTTGACAATAAAGTCATTTGACCTCTTGCACTCCAATATCTTTCAAAGATATTGTCATGGTCAGCCACTGAAGCACAGATTTTGAGGTTTACATGGCAAGTTGTAGCCAATTTAAGTGAACACCATATTTTAACGTTTTGGTGGCTACTTCATCCACACACAATCCCCAGAATGTCTTGAGGACCACACCTGCTGTTGGCCGACGTTCTACTAGACCTAGTTGGGAGATCTTGTTGATCACCAGCTTTCCCTCCTTAAGCCACTGGAGGACGATTTTAGTGCCATAGCAGGTCAGCACTAGGAACAGAAAAGTAGAAAGGGTAGGACGGAAAATGAAATGAACCCCTAGGCCTCGAATGCCCTCTAATACCATCAGGGTCGAAGAAAGTAAGAGTTCAGTCAGAGGACTGGATAGGAAAGGGTAAAGAGGGAATTAGGTATTGAATAGAGAAAAATTATACCAAATTCGGGTGCATGTTTATCATTTCTAAAACAGGCAAGGCAGCAAAATAAACTAACTTACAAATGGCTTTTAAAGAACCTGGAAGTTCACTGCGCACTCACATAAGCCCGCCATTGGTCCCTATCCTGAGCAGGATTAATCCAGTCTTTAGCATCATATCTCACCTCCCTCAAATCCATTTTTATATTATCGTCCCATCTATTTTTTTTTTTATTTTAGTAGGTTATTTTACGACGCTTTATCAACAGCTTAGGTTATTTAGCGTCTGAATGAGATGAAGGTGATAATGCCGGTGAAATGAGTCCGGGGTCCAGCACCGAAAGTTACCCAGCATTTGCTCATATTGGGTTGAGGGAAAACCCCGGAAAAAAACCTCAACCTAGTAACTTGCCCCGACTGGGAATCGAACCCGGGCCACCTGGTTTCACAGCCAGACGCGCTGACCGTTACTCCACAGGTGTGGACTCGTCCCATCTATGTCTTGCCCTACCCAAAGATATTTTTCCCCCAAGTTTTTCGAACTAACACTCTATATGCATTTCTGGATTCACCCATACTGGTACGTCTATTGTTATATACTGTGCTCATCTCAAACATCTCGATTTAATGTTCCTAACTATGTTAGGTGAAGAATACAATACATGCAGTTCTGTGCTGTGTAAACTATAAAACAAAATAATCAGTGTTCCATACAGAGTTAAACATCATGTTACTTTTCTTTTTCAATGAAAAGTAAATTCATGAAACAGACCTGTGAGTGTTCTTTCAATTCTGAATCAAATAAGCTGTAAAGAAATATGTCAACAGATAACAATTCAATGTTATATATTAGTCGTTATCATTAAGTTCAATTCAGGTCGAGTTCAATTGTGATGTTGGTATATACAGAGGAGTCCAAGAAATGTACTCGCATTTCCAGTGTTTATTTATGCAAGTTCGTAACATCTGAATTGAATTATGGCAGCAAAGTGTAGTAGGTCTATTATGTTATCTCTAAAGAGGGCTACAGTTGTTACGCCATCATCTTACCGTTAGGAGAGTCAAAATGGCGCAGGCACACTTAATGTTCGAGCAATATAAGACCATTTTGAAGTAGTATTTCCAAGTGGAAAATGTGTGTGAAGTGCAATGATGATAGTGACACAAGATAGGGGAAAAGCCACCAACTGGCCATCTATGAGCTTTATCCAAATGAGGAATTTTACTTCCAGCACGATGGTGCACCACCACACTTCCAATGTGCCGTGTATATGCCTATCTTGATGAAGTGCTACCAGGACATTGGGTAGGTTGAATTCCCACCACGTTCTCCTGACTTAACACCCCTCGATTTGTACCTGTGGGGAACCTTGAAGGATGTGGTGTACAGCAGAAAAAAAACTACACTGCCTGCACTATGTGAAGAAATTGAGACGGCCTTTTGAGCAATCCCTGTGAACACTTTAGCAACTGTTGTTTGTGCAGTGGTTCACCGAAACGAGTTGTGTCTGAATGCTAATGGTGGACATCTTCAGCACATAAATTGATTGCAGTAGTTAAACATACATTTAATTGCTGACCATGATAATATCTTTGAAAAATATTGGAATGCAAGAGGTCAAATGACTTTATTGTCAAACGCCTGGCATTAGAAAACAACAACATATATCTATAAATCTAGTAATACAATTTTCATGTCAATATTGTGCATACCTTTTTCATGCTGCAGTGTGAGTACATTTTTGGACCCCTCTGTATTTGAAAATATAATTAAAAGATTTGGTTTTATGCTGTTGTCTAATGCGCCCCAATTTTGTTAGTACGTGTTCTGAAATACGTGCGATTTTGTTAGTATGTGTTATGAAATACGTGCGAGGCGAGGTGGTAGGCAGTGATCCATCGAAGCGGGACAGATAGTAGAAAGAGAGAGAGAGCATGCGAGCAAGGTGCCGAGCGGCACGGGTGGGGATAACTTCCCCTACTGGCATTCGCCGTATTACATTTTCACCATATATTCTATGGTTTCCTTCTAGTTCTTTAAGTACAGTGCTCCAACCAGGAGAATGCGTGCAACAATGGGGAGACATGCAGGGAAAACTATTCCATTACGTTATAAGGTCTGTGTCAATTGAATATTCACTTCAAGGTCAGCCCATAGTTTCCGGTTTGGTTCAGTCATAAAATGTTTATGGGAAGAAAAGTTCCAGCGAACTTCATGTGGTGCATGCAACACTCATGAATGAAAACATTGACCTATGTATATTTTACTAAATAAGTTATGCCTGCATAAAATAAATTAATCCCTAGTACAATATAACCATTCTTGAAGAAATATACCGTTATGAATACATTGACCTCAAATGTTTAATATATTCTTCCACAAAATAAATTAACCTCCAGTACAATAGTCACTCTTTAAAAATCAGAAATATATGTTTTCGAGACATTGGTCCATATACATATATTAAAGAAAAAATTCAGAAACCACTCTTTGAACAATTCTGATGATAGTGTTGTTGTTTTTATCCTCAAATACCAATTTACTTTTGAGAACAAAACGAGTCCTGTCTGATCCAGCATGACATACAATAAGTCTCCCCCCTTTTCCATCGGGAATCCTCATTCCACCTGATGATTTTGAGTCCCGCCATATGTATTTAAATGAACAGTTTTTATTGACTCATATTTTATCCAAATAAAATATGAGCCTCTGCAATATCTAGTCTTTCCATTATAAATCTTCCATCGTTACATCTTCTGTATGTAAACCTCACTTTCTTTCTTTAATATTCTTAAGATAGATGACTGTGGTTTTTGAAACCCAATTTTTTTCCGCCATGACTTTCCTTAATTTAGATAAAGTCGGATATTCACCCCTGTCATAAAATTCAAGTACTGTATGGCATATATCGAAGTCATTGAGATCTGTCGCATGACCTTTTTCTTGTTATTAATAAACAAATATTATTTAAAACAGTGTTTCCCTATCTTCATCATAATCTCGCATCATCACTCCACTCACAAGCTTCAGCCTTCTTGTCCCGTCACTCCCGTTTCCCCTCTCTACACGTTGATGACACACCAGAGGGATGTCAACAGAGACCAGCGCATGACAACTGGCGCCCAACATGGTGCCTAACATCATTGCATCATCACCTCCCCAAAAAGCTTTGGCCTTCTTGTCCCATTTCCCCTCTCTATACGTCAACGACACACCAGAGGGACATCAACGGGAGATCGGCACAAGACAATGAAATTAAATAAAAATAAACTAATACTAATTTCTGCCTACTTACAGGTGGGGGGTCATCATTATTCAAAAAAATTTTAATGGTGAAGCTACCACCGTTGGATCACTTGATTTGGACTGACCTAATGCAGATCCATAGAAATTTTGTGTTTAACACATGTCGCTATGTGTGGCATATTGACATGTGCTGTTTCTGCAATCCCCAATTCAAATGGGTTTCTTGTCATGGTATTTTCAATAGTTGAAATTAAGATGATACTCAGGGAAAAAATCAGTCTCATTACTTATTTTGATAAGCTGTGTGTAATATATCTTCAAAAAGAAAATCTTTGAAATGACAAAGTAAAATTGGATGAATATATTTCATAATTTTTCCGTATTTACACTATCATATAATCAATGTGGTCAATGAATTCACCAGTTTCCGGGTGAATCTTTCAAATGTTAATTTGAAGTCCAACACCACTCCCCCCAAAACTAGCTTTAAAGGAAGGTTGAAAAAAATCGCATATCTTTTATGGCTGTAGGCTTAAATTTTCCCACCTGAAATTATTGTTTAAATACTTCATACAGTGGTGATACAAAATGAACTTCTTAAATTCAGCTTCCTGGACTGTCCGTTCCACTTTTTTATAAGAAATTAGTCGACCTGGTTGGTGAGTTGGTATAGCACTGGCCTTCTATGCCCAAGGTTGCGAGTTCGATCCCGGGCCAGGTCAATGGCATTTAAGTGTGCTTAAATGCGACAGGCTCATGTCAGTAGATTTACTGGCATGTAAAAGAACTCCTGCGGGACAAAATTCCGGCACATCCGACGACGCTGATATAACCACTCCAGTTGCGAGCGTCGCTAAATAAAACATAACATTTATAAGAATTTTATACTCCTGACACCACAATATATTTCTTTTCTTAACTATCTGATCCACTATTTCGAAATGTATACTTAAAAGTGTAATGTAGGATATCTATAAAATATTTTACACCATTTACACATTTCTTGTGTATTTATAAAGCTTTTCCAGAGTTTTAAATGTCAGCCTCCTGGAAAAATAATATATAGATATTTTTGCTGCCTAGGTCTCTTTTATTCTAAAGTCCTTAATATTGAAGCAGATGTGCAATTGGAGGGAAACATCAAACACGGAAGTGAAATTCATCTAACATTATTTTTGAAGGTTACAAATAGAAAAAACCAGTAATGTCTCACTTATACTGTGTCAATATACTGGTAGCCATCACTTCTAAGATACAATATATAAAATTCTGAAATATATCCTGAAATTATCACACAGTAGATTGATATTTATAAACCACTTCCATAAGTTAGAAGTTACATTCATGGCCTAGCAATAAAATAAAATAGTTCAAAATTTCAACCTCCTGGGTCATGTGAGCCTCCTGGCTCTTTTATACCAGGATGCTGAAATCTTTATCAGGAGGTTGACAATCATCTTACAATATAATTAGGTACGGTATTTTATTTACGGAAATACGATTTAGCAATCTGTCAGTAGGCCTATGTAATACCTCTGATCACATATATAACAGTTGGCCAACTCCATGTTAAAAATGGTAACATTTGGAAGAGAATAATCATCGTTAGTTGGGAAAACTACTAGATGGAAGTACAGTTGCTCCATGCAATTCAAATGAGAGTTATAACATGACTTCTTATGCAGAAACTAGATGGCAGCATAGTGAACTTGATAAAAGTTGTTGGCGTCAAAGCCTATAAGGCTGAGCAATCTGTTATATATGTGATCAACGGCAATACTAATGACACACCAGTCAGTTTTGGATAATTCGGCAAAAAAAAAAAAAAAAAGAGAGAGAGAGAGAGAGAAACAGGACATCAAAAATTGGAGAGGCTGAAGAGGAGGCACAGGAGGTCCAGTTATTCCACTTTGGTGGGTTAAGGGGGCAGATAACTCTCCACATAAGAGTGGCATACAATAATCTCGAGGGAAAAGATAAGGAATTGTATTCATTTTGTACTCTGTCTGACCCTGCTCCCAAATTATTAGAGACTGAAATATATTTGTTCAGCTTCTTTTGTCATTTGGTTTCCATACCATTAATGAGTACAAATATATATTTTTTAATTTCTTTGGTACTGCAAATGATATTTTGTGCCTTTATAATTGGTAAATAAAGGGTGCGACAAAACATCCTCCCTAATTTAAAGTTTAAATAAATAGCAGATGGATCAAAATAAGGAAACTTTATTAATAAGAATGGCATCTTAAAAGTGGGAATTTTTCATTTTTTGAATAACGTGTCCCTCAAGTGGTGTCTTTCACTATCAATGCATTGTTGAATGCGACTTAGGAAATTCTGCATCACTCTAACTAGCATTTCTTGAGGAATAAGACCAATTTCTTCCTGTATTGCATTTCTTAGGTCTGGCAAAGTCCTCAGCTGATGTTTGAACACCTCAGCCTTAAGATGCCCCCATAGAAAAAAATCGCAGGATGCAAGGTCTGGTGATTGTGCTGGCCAGGGGACGTCATTATGTAGAGCTTTTCATGAAGTTCACGAGGGTTCTGTCCATTCCAATATCGAAAAGTTGGATGATTCACGCATCCCGATGAGTGAAAATGTGCTTCATCACTAAAAAGAACCACAGCATCTTTGGAGGATGTTTGCACATGACCTCACACGATTTTCATAATCACGTTCAAACAATTCTTGAACAGCGACCACAAGGGGGAATCTGGAAGCGTCTCCGAAAAGCACGCTGGGCAATGACAACGGAATTTCCACTTACCTACCAGAAACGAAATGTCAATTCCGTGTATTCAATGACCTATTCAATTCATGTTGTTTTGCGCATGTCATTTGATATCGCTATGGCAATGCATGTAAATCTAAATTTCCCACTGTTTAGATACCATTTATATTAATACAGTTTCCTTATTTTGATCCATCTGTATTTTATTTAAACTTTAAATTAGGGAGGATGTTTTGCAGCACCCTTTACAAATATATATTTTAATCCTCTTTGGTACAGCAGATACCACTACTGTATGAGTTGTCCGTCAGCCGCCTGGATCTTAAAAATTTAGGGCCCAAAAACTGACAATTAAACTCTATAAAGTATGTGACCACTATTTTTAAAGGAAAGATGATCTTGAAATAAGTCCATCAGAATGTTTTCAAATTTTTTGGAGAATATTTTACTTCCATCAGAAAGTTTTCAAATTTTTTGGAGAATATTTTACTTCTACAATTTTTGAAGTTGGAAATATGTTACAGATCTTACATTTTATCTCTCCACTCAGTGACCATTAAATTTCAAGTGACTTATCTTAGTCGTGGAAGTCAGCATATTAAGAAGTATTATAATCTTTCTTCAGAAATGTCTTCGGACAGTTGACTAAACAACAACCTTTCTGCCATCTCCTCTCCTCCCTATTGCAAGTGTACTGTTGCAGAGACGCAAAATAAAATACAAGCTCTGTACATTTGAGAGATTCACCCGTCTAAATCCTGAGTGTCATATCATACTTCATATGCAATAATCTAACACTGCTAAGATTTGTCTTCAAGAAGACAATAATTCTGAACCCTCCCGAAGGTGCAATATGTTAATACAAGCATTACTCACTTTACTTTGAACATATTCCTTCCTGAAGATTGCAGACCAAATCCTTCCATTATACACATAATATCCTTAATAAAGTTCAGGGAAACTGGTAACAACTTAGTTCACATAATTAGATTGATACTGGTACCTACATTACTTTCAGATCAGCATAAATGTAGGCTTAGTCCAACTTACCCAATATATGATGATAGTTCATCTGTTGCACCAATTGCATTGAATATTCTATCATCTTTAGGCCTTTTCTCGCCTGTACTTGTCACCGACCATCCATCATCACCTTCACGAGTGAACAACGTACATGCAACAGTACTATTCCTGGAATTACAACACTGAAACTTAACTTTCTTAAAAACATTTCAGCCATTTCATTCCAAAGTGGACAAATATTTTAAAACGAAAGTCTTCAAGATACACTTCTTTTCTGTGTTATTCTTATTAAAAACAAATTAAAGTGTTGGTCACGAAACATTTTTTTGAAAAATGTCTATTTTTTACATTTCTGTGTTATATGAATTTAGTATAGCCTATGTAATCTGTCAATTCTTGAAGTACAGAAAGGTTAAGTTTGTGGGCCTGTAGCAATAACAATAGTGCTTTTTTTAAACAACACTATTACTTTATTATTCAACAGCGTAGTTTTCGTGGTTTGCAAAGTAATAATTTTTATGTGAATCAAAAATTAAATAAGTAGACCTACACCAGACCGTCCCGTCCGTAACAAAATGGTAAGAAAGTTTCTTTTACAGATATTAAAAAATTATTTCGAATGTGTATTTAGATCAAACAATCTAATCTTAACATAACTACAAAGGTTAATTATAATTGATACTAACTACGAAATTTGTATTGAATTTTAAAATACTGTCCCGTCTTTAACATATTACTGTACGCTACACCTTCAGAACTGTCCATTTTTAATATGTAGACCAACGTGTTTTAAAAAAATCTAGGTTTTACCTTAGCCTAATAGTCTCCCCTACACCACCTACTGCTCCTTTTCCATAAGAGGTGGCAAAGGAACATCACACTCCATCTACTCCAAAATCAAAGCAAGAAGAGTACGTGTCTCATCAGTGAAAGATTTTTACAAAACATGTGCTGATGTTGTCAAGGGGATCCAAGTAATTTAGTAAGCAGTGCAGAGATAAATCAATACAGAGGTTTCTTACAACAAAGGTGGTAAAATTCCAATGCCATATCAAACATCCAGTCAAGCCATTACTTCCGGATGAAAGCAGCATTGTAACTGGGAGAACTATAAAATCAGAGCTCCATTTATACAACGTTTGGCAGGAAAGAGATGACAGTGAATTCAGAAAGTGATATTAATTTTGAAGAAATTCAGACAGTATCCAAAGTGACTTATAGTGATGTAGGCTTACAGATATTGAAGGTGACGAAATTGAGGTGCAGAAGATTACAAAACACGATGTTAAGAAGGGCAATACCTAATTATGAAGAATATAGTTCAGAGCAAAAGCAGACAAAACATAAATATGTGGTATCCAGTCAAGGAGGTGTGAAAGAAGACAACAGCACTGAAGTTTACTACCTGGTTTCAAAGACATTTTCAAAACGACAACAAGAAAGAAATTTGTGATGAAGTTTTCAGATGTAATAGGGTTACTTTAAGAACCCGATTTAAAGCAAATCGGAGATAGGATTTTCTATAAGTTTTCAAAGAAAATTCCTGGTCTTTAGACTAACATTTTTCAGTATAAGTTAAATAACTTGAGTAGCAAATTTTACAATGCTAACTTTTAGCTCTAGCCTAATGTTACTAAAAGTTTTACTTCATTTGTACATTAATGAAGCAAATTTTAAATAATGTTAAAGTAGGCCTATATGGAGTTATTGCATCTTACCTGTACCCTGCATATATATTTTAGAAATAGTGTGCTTTATTCATCAAAACATAGATTCCTTTAAAACAAATTCAACCTATCATGATTATAATACCAGAACATCCCAAAACATATATTTGAATTATTACAGGCTTACCAGAAGTCTTAACAGCATATCACATAGAGGCAGCAATTTATATAATAAACTTCCACAAAAAAAAAAAAAAAAAATCAAAGAACTTAACGTTAGAAAATTAAAAAAAAGAGGTAAAGAAAATTTTATTAACACATATGCCATTTTGCACAAATGAATATCTAAATTTAAAATTTTAGTAGTTAACGTTCTTTCCTTGATACTGCCCTCGGTTTTATGTTTCAGGTAATCCAGAGTTGAAGGCAAGACAGAGAAAAATAAACAGAGAAGAGACTGGATGGAACAGTGGAGACTGAAGATTGGTTATTTTACGACGCTTTATCAACTGCTTTAGTTATCTTGCGTCTAAATGCGATTGAGGTGATAATGCCAGCGAAATGAGTCCAGGGTCCTGCGCCGAAAGTTACCCAGCATTTGCTGTTAAAGGTTGAGGGAAAACCCCTGAAAAAACCTCAACCAGGTAACTTGTTCCAACCAGGACTTGAACCCTGGTCCGCTCTTGGGGAAATCCCCGCTCTTTTCACGGACAGGCATGCTAACCGTTACTCAAAGGCGGTGGACGAGACTGATGATCGAGCTTAGCCTATATATTTAAGAATGTTTTTTTTTTTTTTGCATGTCATTTAGTATCAATTTGTTAAGCTTATTTAGACTTCAGTTTATTTGTATTATATTGTATGATGCGTAATTTTCTTGTGTACCGACGACGACATGAATGCTTGTAATTCTATCGGCTAATAATTAAAGACCTAATCTAAAAATCTAACTACGGACTTGATTGCTATGCACTATGTAGCTTTGGATCGTAACTTCTGATATCACATCTGGGTATTTAGTCAACAATCTATTTCACTTAAATTGTAAATGTAGCTTTGAGACACGGCCTAAGAATCAAATCCGGCGATACAGTAGGCTACATGAATTACAAACATCAGTTGGTTACATATATTGGTCTATAGATACTACGCAAATGAATTTGAATTTATGGACTAAAATGCATCACGTTACATTACATTATACCTACCTTCATTATACAACTCGTACAATTACACACAAACTTCACCTTAAATACACAGATTAATAAGGTTACAAACGTTCATGAAGCTTTCGTTTTGGAAATGGACAGAGCTGAATACCACCTTTCCAACATCATTAGAAACAGAAATATATCGGAAAATTACTGGTATAATAAATAGTATGTGAGTACTCACCAATGACGGCAGTAATTTGCCAATAAAGGAGATGATGATGTCCGGCATATGATTCTATTTACAACTTCCATTTTGTAACAATCGATTCTATTCAACTGCGGATTTTTTTCCCCTGAGTACATAGATATGAAGAATTTTACCTCTTATCGTAAATTTCCCATTTCACAGTACAGGTACAATTTTATTTATTTGTCTATGGTACAGATATATTGACAATGATGAATTGAACTTCGTGAGGTAACACAAGCACTACTGTAGGTGTGAAAGCAAAAAAAAAAAATACAACAAACTTGGGGCAAACTTGTATCATCATTCCCAGTCCCTACTTCCTCCTCCTGCGAGTTATGTTTGTCATAAAATTCACAACGAATAAATAATATTCTCGAAAAAAAGTTAAATTTGAACTTCTGGTCGTGACTTCACACACACACAAGTTTTGAAATGGTGTGTATGTTTTTACTATCACGGGCAGAATAAAGACAGAATGTACACCACAGATGACAGTGGGATTATTAGATGCGTAAGATTGGCACAGCTTGTAAAGACAATAATGGCGTACAAGTTCAGTTGTTGGCGGAAACAGAATGTTCGAAAGGTGTTTATATTAGAGATCTTTAAAACATTAACAGAGTCTTAACATTACCTTGCAGTTCATTACATTTCACTGCAAAGTAGCATTAACTGAAATATATCTATTTGTGGTTTATGCACGTTACATTTTTTAGTATGACTTACAGGTTAGGCCGCAGGGACATTCCATGTGAAATCAATCGGACGACAAAAAACCCTTACGACTGTGTAAATCCTCGAAAAAGATGTGTACGGTATAGCGCACTGTTATACCACAGTCTAATATATACAGCCACGAAGGTCAATATGTAATAAATATGCATCCATAGATAGTTGCTAACCAGTAGGATCGCTACTATCGCCTCATAACAGACAATGCGAAATAGTACCTGCACAGTCTATTGTTCCTAGCAACCTCATGAACTCAAGCTTCATGACTATATACTAGACTAGTTATACTGCGGTATAAAGGGGTAAGAGATACTTTATTGTGTAAAGTATGTTTTCGTTGAAGTCCATTAGTTTTATTGAGTTAAATTTATCGTAATTCCGTAAAAATCTCCAATTTGAAAGTACTTGAAACGACTTTTGATGGACATTTCAACAAAAGTTCATATCATAGCTGAGAGTACGATCTTCATAACTATGCATACACCATACTTTATATTACTCCTAATATTTAACAGGGACATAAGTAGATATATCTATATTTGATAGACTTTCCCACAGTTGCATAAAAATATCAATTGAATCCCTTCTCTCTCAGAAGAAATTATATCAACTTCAATTTCCGTGTTGCATAAATAAGTGCTCTTGTAAAAAAAAAAAAAATTAATTTCATTAAATTATAGTGTGTCTAGAAATAGAGTGGACTGCAGCGGCCTTGGGCTGGGCGAGAGTTGCACCTACTGCCAGATACTGTCCACTTTATCTCTAGACGCACTGTATTAACTACACCCAAATCTGAGTCGGGTGACGTTGCACGCTCCCTTCGCTGTCCGCATGACATAAGCAAATATGTTTCTGTACTGCTAGCAGAAGGGCAGATGAGTTTGGCCAAGTGAAATCGGACGGAAAATTTACCTAACAATTTGTATTTGTTATTAAAATAGAGAGAGAGATGGATGTTTTTGCGAAATATGACATCCCTAGGTGTAGGCTAATAGTTTTCTTACAGAAATTCGTCAAATGTGCCTTACTTGATGAAAATGACGTTCTTTATGCAGCCAAAGCTGCCGAACACTTTAAAATTGAAATTTCACCAAAATGTATTTTAAAACCCAACAGCTTTGACTTTGACCAAGAGAAGGATATCAGCTATGCCGACATGCATTACCTTGACTTGTGTGCTGGTGGCGTGCAAGACAGCTCTAAGAAATTTAATTTCCGGGTATGAAATATTTTATTTCTATACTTGTATGCATTGAATGAAAAATCTGAAAGCTGTATTAATTAGTCCTAGAAGTTTGCAATATTGCCATAACTTTGGTTTTCATTTTATTTCTGGGAAAATCATTCAAATACGAATTAAAAGGAATGTATCCTAATCTTATAAAACAATTAATAATGTTTTACAAATCAGTATGTTAGGGAAGTAGGAGCTATAAAATGAGGTTTTGGTGAAATTTCGATTTTAAAGCGTTTGGCAGCTTTGGCTGCATAAAGAACATTATTTTTATCAAGTACGGTACATTGACGAATTTTTGTAAGAAAATTATTGGGCCTACACCTAGGGATATATTTCGCAAAAACTTCCATCTTTCTCTGTTCCACTTGTATTATAACAAATATGACAATTACAAATTGTTAGGTAAATTTGTCTACTTTTCAGTTCGATTTCACATGGACACACATTTGGACAAACTCATCTGCTGTTCTGCTAGCAGTGCAGAAACATTTTTGCTTACATCACATGTACAGAGCAAAGCGAGTGCACACTGTCACCCGACTCGGGACTTGGGCATAGCTTATTATAATATAACGATTTTTTTTTTTTTTTACAGGAGCACTTCTTTATGCAACACAAATTAAAATTGATATAATTTCTTCAGAGAGAGAGAGAGAGAGAGAGGAACCAATTGATATTTTTGTGTAACTGTTTTCCATGGGAAAGTATCAAATATAGATATATCTCTACTTATGCCCCTGTTAGATATTAATATAAAATACCATGTATGCATAGTTATGAAGATCGAACTCTCAGCTATAATATGAACTTTTGTTGGGATGTGTATCATATGTCATTTAAATTTATGTCCTTTCAAACTGGAGATTTTTATGGAATTGTGATAAATTTAACTCGTTAAAACAAGATGATTAATGGACTTAAACAAGAACACAATGAAATACCGGTATCTTCTACTACTCTATACATATATTTTTTTTTTTTTCGAGGAATTACACAGTTTTAAGGTTTATTGCTATCAGATTTCACATGGAATGTCACCTATAGGACCTACATAAGCTATATGATCTGGGCGAGAACTTTCCAAAATGTGGAGCATATCCAACGCCTGAAACTTTTTAAACGAGATATGCGGAAATTCTAATATATGAAAGTATGGTTTTAGTCTCAAGATGTTAACATATTGTCACTTTATGATTTTATTGATGTGTGTCAACTCGTCCTTCAGTAGGCCCATTTTATGAAAAGCTAGAGATAATTCTTTAAGTCTACTAAATTTTTTAAACTTTTTTTAGGGGGTGTTCCTTCATCTTTACAGAAATTCTTCATTCTTGATTTCACTCTTTTAACATTATTTAATAATAAATTTTATATAATCACTGATGAGTTTACAAGAATATTTACAACTCTCTTTATTTTGCAGCATTCTACAGTAGTTGCAGTCTGTGAAGAATCCATTAAATTTATGTTATTTCATCTCTGGATAAATGTGTTATATTTGTATTTAAATATAAGTCATTAATTTATATTACAAATACGAAATGAAATAGACGTACTTATTTATTACTTTGTGAAGTATGTTTATTTGCTGCTATTATTGGGAACATGATCCCCTGAAACATTTAAATGGAATGTAAAAAACTAAGTTTTGAAGTCCCTGCTGTAATTTAAACATTTTATGTCTATAACATTTCTTTATATGTTATTATGAAAGTTGAATGTAACATTTATTAAATATTTTAAGAGACATGTCCACACCTGTGGAGTAACGGTTAGCACATCTAGCCACAAAACCAGCTGGCCCGGGTTTGATTCCCAGTTGGGGCAAGTTACCTGGTTCAGGTTATTTCTGGGGTTTTCCCTCAGCCCAATATGAGCAAATGCTGGGTAACTTTCGATGTTGGACCCCGGACTCATTTCACTGGCATTATCACCTTCATCTCATTCAGACGCTAAATAACCCAAGCCGCTGATAAAGCGTCGTAAAATAACCTACTAAAAAAATTTAAGAGATGTAGGACAAACAGTATTGAAACCTCTTAATCAGGTTGCATCTTCAGATTTGGAGATGTAGGCCTATATAATGTTCCCTGTTCCAAGTTTATTATATGCTGTCATTCTGTAGTTACTTTCTGTAAAACTGAATAAATATGATAAAGGGTGTGGAATACAGTTAGGCCATTTTCTAAAATGTTCAAATGTGTAATGCATATTATGTTATTCACTTATTTAGTAGGAATACTCCACATATGTGATTTCCAACAATAATACCTAATAAAATTCGTGACAATGGAAATAAGAATGTCAAAATATTAGGGAATATTCAGATGGATTTCTAAAGCGAGCACTTGAGAACTGAGTCAATGTCATTAGATTATTAGTTTATTACATCTGAGGCTTCTGATCTGCTTTGCAGTATATTTGTAAACACAGAATATTCATAACAGAAATTCCAACGTGCACATTCGTCTAGTTTCTATATAATTAAAATTTTACAATAATTTCTGTTTTTCCTTAACACTGACTGTCGAGTCTCTGTGGTCTAACAAGTTTGTACTGACACACATGTTGTGCTCTGTTGTTCGATCTCAAGAAATTGAACTTTCTGAACACCATACAATTACGAATACTGAATTTTGTGTAATGCTCGGACGTAAGATTTGACTATATATACACACATTCTTGTTGCAGCTGTGCCAAACAACAGTTCGATCTGTTGAAACATCCAATTCAAGGCGTCGAGTAGTGGTGACTGGCTTGGGAGTTGTGTCACCAATTGGCTGTAATTTGCAGAATGCATGGAATTCAGTGGTACAGGGAGAATGTGGTATAGTGAAACTTCAAGATGACTGTTACCGTAACCTACCATGTCAAGTAGCTGGACTGATTCAAGGTGAAAACAACTCTGAAAAATTCGATCTCAATCGTTATTTTTCAAAAAGTGAACTTAGGGCAATGGCTCCTGCTACAGCATATGCCCTGATTGCAGCACAAGAAGCTCTGCAAGATGCTGGTTGGTTTCCCAATAATGAAGAAGCAAAATTAATGACAGGTGTAGCAGTTGGGATGGGTATGGTAGATCTAATGGATGTGTGCGAGACAGCAGAAGCATTAAAGAAGGGATACAATCGTGTGAGTCCTTTTTTTGTACCTAGAATTTTACCAAATATGGCAGCAGGACAGATTAGTATTAAGTATGGTTTCAGGGGTCCAAATCATGCTGTATCTACAGCATGTGCCACTGGAGCTCATGCTATAGGTGATGCATTCAGGTTTGTCCAAAATGGAGATGCAGATGTGATGATATGTGGAGGTACAGAGGCTTGCATTAGCCCTCTTGCAATAGCAGGATTTTGTAGACTCCGAGCACTGAGTACTTCGTATAATGGAACTCCTGAGAAAGCATCAAGACCATTTGACAAAAATCGTGATGGGTTTGTTATGGGAGAAGGCTCAGCTATGTTAATACTTGAAGAATTGAACCATGCTAAGACAAGAAATGCCAGAATTTATGCTGAAATATTAGGATATGGATTATCTGGAGATGCATCACATTTGACTGCTCCTAGGGAGGATGGGACAGGAGCTATTCTTGCTATGAGCAGAGCTTTAAAAGATGCCAAACTCCAACCTCAAAACATTAGTTACATCAATGCACATGCTACTTCAACTCCAATAGGTGATGCAATAGAATCAAGAGCCATAAAAACATTGTTTGAGATGCATTCTAAAAGACTAGCAGTTTCTTCTACAAAAGGTGCTCATGGACATTTATTGGGGGCAGCAGGAAATTTAGAAGCAGTGTTCACCATCATGGCTTGCCATACAGGTTGGATTCCACCTACAATTAATGTTGAACATCTAGACGAATCAATGGATCTGAATTATGTTCCTAATGAGAAACAGGAATGGAGTATGAGCGAGAGGAGGGTTGCACTTAAAAACGCATTTGGATTTGGTGGAACAAATGCATCTATTTGTATATCAGAATACAAGGAAAAATAAATATTTTCAATATATATAATTTTATTTTAATTTGTACCTTCACCATTTTCTGGCTAGGATCATAACATCACCATGTAACACAAATGTTACAACTGTTGTTTATTCACATTGTACAGTAATGTAACTATGCAACCAACTCGAACAATTTGAAGTCAAGTCTTAATTTTACACAATACCCAATGGGTCATTTTTTACATAGACTTCTGGAATGGGGTACTATTGAAACACCTATACATTAGTCATTGGTTGTTGACCATATTACATTCTGTACTGTTTTATACTCATTTTAAATAAAGGTGGATGTAATTGAATATGTATAAGAGAAAAGACCATCTTGTGAAGATTTTATTTCTATATATATTTGGATGCAGTTATTCATCTCCAGACACTATAAAAGATCACTTTTGCTGACATGTAACATACAAAATCTGTTCGCACAAATTTAAAACAAACTGAAATTTACATATTTGCAGGCCTTAAAGATAACTTTACATAATATGAAAAATGAATTTAATTTTTTGAATTCCAAATATACATAAACACTAAATATATTCCACAGTGTATGGAGATGAATGTTACTCTTAGAACAGCACAGTAGCAGGAGCAGCACATATACAAAAGAACGATCTTTTCTCTTTTACACTAACTCTGCATTAAATATCCGATCCATCACATCATTTTGCCTTATTTAAACATAGTCTTCGTGCCCTACACGTCCATGAACAAAAGCATAAGAATCAAAAAGTGTAACCCAAATTTCTTAATCTCCTGCAAGCAAACAGATGAAACCTGGATATATATTTTCCACCATATACCATACCTTTCTTTCCATATTAAGAAACCTATGCGTAACAATTACCTACAGGAATCTACAATATTAATAACCACAATTTGGAATGCAAGTAAGAGTTTTACTGTGTAACAAGCAATAGTTATCACGTAACCATTCTTTCAACAAAATTTCACGTCTTTTTTTCTTTCAACTTCCAGATCAATACAAAAGCATGTATATGTATTACAAAAATGAAATTCAAAATATATACCCTCCAAAGGCAATCCTTATTGGTTCTGTCCTGTTGTTAGTGGACTACGTTCTTCATGCTCATCATTACATATCTAAAACCATACTACAGCTACGTTTTTAATTTCTCAATTTCAAACAAAAAAAATGCTTTTAATGTAAATGGCATAACAAAAATATAGCAGTATTCTGTTGCAAGTGCACAAGTTCTATCACCATAAACATGCTGCAACTATACTCTTACACTGGCAATATGAAAAACACTTCCAAATCCAATCTTCAGATATGTTGAAAGATTTCAATTGGTTTCATATGCAACACAATATAATAAAAGGAATCAACTGCTCAGTGCAGACCTTTCTTCAATATACCACTACAATTACAAAACTCGAGGAAATTGTCATTGCTCATATTCTGTTGTACTTACAAATTAATAAACACAAAACCAAATTGAACCTTCAATCTGTATCTAAATAATATTAATTTCCATTACATCAAAGGGCCAACATTGGAAGAAACTTACTCCATAGTGAAACACACAATGCAAATACAACAGCTCCATTTAACAGTATTAGGTGTAGCTAAAATGATTTAATCAACGATGGAACTTTTAGGAGGAATGTAATATAGGATGACGAGATGGTTAGTAGAGAGAAATGGGGTTGTATGGAATCCATCCCGTCTTGCTGGGTGTTAGAACTGGCACCACTCAAACCACAGAATGAAACATACAAAAAATAAAACAGTCCCAGATAGTGATTGTATGTACCACAGATAAACATTGTGCAGTACAGTCTCATTCCACACTTTCCTGTTTTGACTCTCATGAACATACCATAATCTTTCTCTCTAGGCATATTTAAGATCTTGCAACAATTTAGACTCTTCAAAATCAAAAACTTCTCACTTCCACATGAATGCAGAGAAGTCCTAAATGACAAGTTGACAGACTAATTGGAGGCACAATGAGCAGAACGATGGACCCTGGGTTGAGGTGGGTTCACACATAATTCATCAAATCTTTTTCTAAGTGTCTGGCGCAGTTCTTGGCGCTTTTCCATAACATGGCGCATTCTAGCCTTGAATTCTTGGACTTCTTCAGCAGGGATGCAGCATTCTTCATCTGATGAATAAGACTCCTATAATCAGTTTCAGAAATGTAGCATGAGAAATGAGTAAAGAACAAATTTATGTTAAAATAATTGATTTAAATATTCATTTACGAAGTTTATGTTAATAAAATGAACAGTAGATGTTCCGTAATTTACCATGAAGTAGTACTGCTCAGAGGACAAGTACTACTGACGGAGGAATCGGATATTACGAATAAAATTCTCCTCCAGTGATCTCCGGTACTACTGTAGGTGGCAGAGAGTGCATACAGAGACATTCAGAGCTCCAGAGCAAGCGACAATCAAAAGACAGAATTCTCAAGAACGACCAGCAGGCCGACCAAAAGACAAGACTGGCAGTCAGTGGGATATTCGACAAATGGAAATTCTTTCATTCTGTTCAAAGTAGCAGAAGTTTGTCAAGGGGGTTATTATTAAAATTGTTTACAATTTACATGATCGATATTTTAAGTTGTGTGTTATAATAATTATAATAATAATAATAATAATAATAATAATAATAATAATAATTATTATTATTATTATTACTTACTTTCAAATGGCTTTTAGAGGACCCAGAGGCTCATTGCCACCCTCACATAAGCCCACCATCGGTCCCTGTCATGGGCAATATTAATAGTCTCTACCATCATATCCCACATCCCTCAAATCCATTTTAATATTATTTTTCCATCTACATCTCTGCCTTCCCAAAAGTATTTTTCCCTCCGGTCTCCCAAACTAACACTCTATATGCATTTTTGGATTCGCCCATTGGTACTATACATGCCCTGCTCATCTCAAACATCTGGATATAATGTTCGTAATTATGTCAGGGGAAGAATGCAATGAGTGCAGTTCTGTGTTGTGTAACTTTCTCCATTCTTCTGTAACTTCATCCCTTTAGCCCCAATTATTTTTCTATTCATCTTATTCTCAAACACTTTTAATCTCTCTTCCTCTCTCAAAATGAGAGTACAAATTACACAACCATATAGAACAACAGGTAATATAACTGTTTTATAAATTCTAACTTTCAGTTTTTTTTTATAGCAGACTGGATGACAATAGCTTCTCAACCAAATAACAACAGGCATTTCCCACACTTATTTTGTGGTCAATTTCCTCTCGAGTATCATTTATATTTGTTACTGTTGCTCAAAGATATTTGCATTTTTCCATCTTTTCAAAGGATATTTTTCCAGTTTTTATATTTCCATTTCGTACTATGTTCTAGTCACGAGACAATCTTATACATAGTCTTTTTGGGATTTACTCCAAATCTATCTCCTTACTTGCTTCAAGTAAAATTTTCGTGTTTTTCCTAATAGTTTGTGAATTTTCTCCTAACATATTTATGTGGTTCGCATAAACAAGCAGCTGATGTAACCCATTCATTTTCAAACCCTCTCTGTTATTCTGGACTTTCCAATGACATATTCTTGGAGCAAAGTTAAAAAGTAAAGGTGATAGTGCATCTCCTTTTTTTATACCGCAGTGAAACTCACCTATAAGGACTCTGCTGCAAGTTTCACTGAAACACATTTTAATTAATCGAACTAGTTTCTTGGGAATATCAAATTTAATAATACCTATTATATAAAACTTCTCTCTTAACTGAGTCATGTGCATTTTTTAAATCCATGAATAACTAATGTACTGTGCCCTTATACTCCCATTTTTCTCCAATATCTGTCAAATACAAAAAATCTGATCAATAGTAGATTTATTACTTCTAAAACCATACTGTTGATCCCCAATAATTTCACCCATATATGAAGTTAATCTTCTCGAAAGAATATTGGACAAAATTTTGTACGATGTCGACAAAAGTGATATTATTATGTTACAGTATATTTATTAATATTATATTATGTTGTAAAAGAACATATTCATGAATATTATGTAAAAGTGTTTTCCAGAGTTAAAGGTAACGAAGAGCCTGAATAAATTATTTTTAAGTAGTGAACCTTAATACATTCATACCACACTTTTCTTTGGTTCAATTCTGAAATTCCATTTAATATATTTTACATTAAACTCCTAATATTGACAGTAACTATTTGTGAATAAACGAATGTTTCTAGGAGAACTATAATTGCTTACATTAGCTATTGAAGAACTTTACTTTTGCTGTAGATTTCGCAATAATTGAATTTAATGACATTAAGTTGATCAATAACATAAAACTAACATGCTTTTTCATAAATGTTATGAATTTGAAATGTAGAAAAAAAAAATCTGTTGACTAAAGTAGTACTTAAAAAAAAAAAAAAAAGAAAGATAGTCAAAGAAATGAGAGAATAAACACAAAATTACACACTTATTGAAAAAATACTCTGATTCGAATCACTACATGATCCAAATAAACGAATGTTCAGTGGAAAGTGTATATCTGCGTCACGTGCATATACAACCTGTACTGCGCAGCACCAATCAGAGGTAATCCGGAGGCATCCGAATGAAAGCACGCAAACTACTGCTCCAAATACAACCTAATCATGCACAGCAGTACTATGAAGTCACCAAGAATAAGGATGATTAACACATATACAAAAAATTCAGAAAATACTACCAAGAACAGTAAAGTATAAGCTATTTAAGTTTAAATCATTAATATAAATATCTTTATAACAATTCGCATTACAAAAAATATAAGAAGAAATTTTAAATTATTATATTGTCATTAATGATTAATCCTTTCTATATATACACACACAGTAGAACCCCAATTATCCATCACCCTATTAACCGATTGGTGGATTAACGTGTCTTTCTCTCGCTTTTTTTTTTTATTTTGCTGCAGAAATATATGAAGTACTGTACATTGTATTAGCATGTTGTTATTTTTCTAGAGAGTATTATTGCAAGTCTATTTTACACAGTATGGTCTACTGTTCGAATTGTCGTACTGTATAACTTCTATATGAAAGGTTTTCTACGGGTGTAAAAGAAATCTCATTGTGCTAAGAATCGAAAAAAAAATGTAAATAACTGAACGGTTTGGGGAAAGGGAAACCGTGGCTCATCTCGCATCAGAATACGAGATTGGAGTGTATGAAGTATGGAAGTATGTAAATGTACAACACGAGACCTCCACTATTCATTTCTTTTCACAAACAGCCATTGCAAGGAGTTTCCTTGCCCCTTATAAACCTATCGTTAACAACCAGACTTAAATTAGTGAACTTCTGATCCATTACCTAGCGTGTTAAACGCAACACCATGAAGGGAATTACGAAAGTGTAAATATTATTCACTAAATTTATGAAAATATTTTATAATATTGATTATCCGATTTTTTCGATTAACCATTCAGCCCATCCCCTTCATTACCCGACGGATAATAGAGGTTCTACTGTACATAGAATAGATGATACACTACCAATTTTATATTTTTCTTTCTTTTGTCTAATGGGGGATACTTAACTTCTCGTCATTCACCCATATGAAGTCAGTTGTGTAGACCAATTTACTGATAGAATTGGTGCCCAGGATTTGCCATAGGAGGCTAGATTTCGCTGCACTCACAATGAGATGGGATGGAGATTTATTGGGATGCCACAGGGGAACCGGAGCTCCCGGAGAAAACCCTTGTGTTACCTGGACCACAGGCTTGCCCAACACAAGTTATAAATTGGGGGTACACCGGGGATCGAACCCAGGTCCACAGAATTATAAGTCTAGTGCTCTGTCACTAGACCACAGTGGCAGCATTAATTTCAATATAACAATCAACATTATGATTAATTACTACAAAAATATCGTGGTTAGTAACAGTTAGACAAATGAAGCACATTGTCGAAAAACGTGAAAAAGTGTTACTGTATTTACTCGCGTAATTACCTCCCCCCTTTTTGTTTCTAAAATTCGTAACTGATACCTACAAAAAATATCGGGAGTGAAGTGGTGATATGTAAGAACAGAAAACTTAAGTACGAAATAATATTGGTTTAACTGTCAATAAATAAGTGATTATAATTAAAATAGTTTAAGAAACTTATTAACGAAGCAGCACATTTTCTTTCTCTCGCACGGTGCAATGTTTCAACCAAGAGCAGGAGCTTGACCTTGGACATGACACTGCCAACACAAATACTATGCCGTTAAACTTACCGCGTAAAATTTTAATGCAATATTAACCTACTAATTACATACGTAAATAAAACACAAAAAGAAAAGAAACAAAACTTACATTTATTCATCATCAGATGACTCCACATTGTCGTCTGTCATGTCAGATGAATTATCAGTCTGCATCTCCCCCAACTGACATCATCCTCGGATCCATCTAATATATTTGAGATGATATTTTTTTTTTAAGTTTTTCACGATGGTGTTGTATTTAATTTTTCCCCATGCAAATGACGGATGCTACCTACTTGTTTTTTATCTCTCAAAGTGTGTGACGCAAGAATTGGTTGATGAGAGCGAGTTAATTTTAACCTAGAGGTTTTCCAAGCATATTTGTGCGAATCTTTCAATCCTCACTGACTGGGCAAAGGTTGACCAAAGTTGTGATTCAAAAGAAGATTATGCTAGAAAAATAAAATTCCGAAAATATGCTTTAAAAATCTAAGAGGGGAAAATACGATATTAAATACGATAAATGTTAGTTACTACAGTGCGAGCTTGACCTTGGACATGACTTGGATGGTGGAGAGCAGTACTACTACAGTACGAGTGAGAAATCCCTCTGCAGCTCCATTAGTTTTAGTAATGCAGAAGAAAATTGGCACTCCATCATATGCTTAGCCGTCAGTGCTGCCACTGGAGTTCTCGTGTCTAGTGGATTCTCGGTTACACAAGTATTGCAGAGAGACTTCTCGATCGCATTGTAAAATGTAGTGCACAAGCCACCAATTCCTGTATATATTTGTGTGTGTGTGTCGTCACTTCATTTTGCATCACATTTATTTTCTGTGATAGTTACACAAATGATGTCACTTCTTTTTTGTGTTCAAATTGTTTTCCTTCTGCATTAGTACATGAAGTCTGTGTGGAATATTTTTGATACTTCTGGCGAGTTTCTGGTTTCCTCCCATACACCGAGTTTTTCACAGCACATCACAGGTAGAATTCCATTGGAGTGAGATCAAGTGAACATGGTCGGATTTCAATGCCTGCATGCAGTCCTAACACACTAACTTGATCTAAGTATATTTCTAGCATAATGGGGAGGAGCTCCTTCGTGCTGGAAGTAGAGTTCATCAGAGTTGCAGTCCATCTCAAAAGTTTTAATGATGCTGTATTAACTGCGTGGCATTTATGGAATTGATCGTAGCAAGATGCCATTTTTTCGAGATGAGGCCACAGCATTATCTGATATTCACCTTACAACCAACCAGGTATTCAGTCCAAGCAGTATCCAAACCCATATACGAGCGCAGCTTTTAAGCACGAGTTCCACTTGTAAGCAGTAGATGGCACCAGTTGGAATAAAAACATACCATTCCATACAGAACGGCTATATTCACTTCTCTTAAAAAAATTTGCTTACAACTCGTGACTACTAACAGATTCCCAACTTACCTCAAGCATCTGCTGCAAAGTTAACGTCAATCCTCCTGGTCCTTTATTATTTAAGTTCACAGTTGTAGAGCTATGTGTTGACCTTTCACATGTCTGTGGTTCACAATTCCGCTCTCCATTGCACTCGCCTAAAAATAGAATGCATACTTTCTTTATAAATAATTGAATTAACTGAAATAGTGAGATAGGGATACCTTGGGAAGCATGTAGTCATTAAATTTAAAACTAGCACACAGACAAACCAGCATAATGTGTTCCTAAAAATATTTAGCTTAAAAAGGCACTGTTAATGAGCTCCAGTTGAAACACCTCATTAACTTGCGATATTGATCTCTACAGGAGACAGATATAAAACATGAATTGGTAAATTTAAAGATATCGTCTCTGCGCATTGTTTGCAAAGCCCAAGTGACAGCTTACCAATGCTACCCAATCTAGTCCAGGGACATAATGGGATTTTCTGTCTATGTTTTCATGCGTGAACAATGTAAAGAGTAAACACAATATGCGGCATGTGCAATACACAAAAACCACTCACATCTTCGTCTGACTCTTTCCTTTTGTATGAATGACATTTTTTTTTGGTCTCGCAAAAAGTGCCATTGTTTTGGTGTTGCCGGTTATTTGGGTGCCGGATACAAGGGATTTTACTGTACTGTAGCAGAAGAGTTCATAAGGTAAAAAAAAAACGCACGCACGCACGCACACACACGCACACGCACGCACACTAGGGTGATCAGACATCCTGTTTTTAACGAAATTGTCCCGTTTTTTTCAGCCTCTTGTCCCCTGTCCCGAGAAAAGTATGCTCGGGATGCCAAATGTCCCATTTTTTTAAATTGCATCCAGTTTCCCTGAATTATTTTTAAAATAATTCCTTTTCTTTTATTTTATTTAATAATCACGTAAAATATTGATTAATTCTACACTGTTTCCATCAGATGTCACCGTAATGAATTCAATAAAGGCCATGTTAATCACAAAATGTCATTTCAAAAATGTGTCTTGCAATGACTTCTATAGTTTCTTGAAGGAAAGGCTAACACTTCTAGAGCAAATTCACTCATCAAAGAAATATGCTGATTGTACAGTTGATCTTCATGGAGAATGTTAAAATAGTTAAAAGTTAATATGAGGCAAACAATTTTGTTATGAAACAAGTTCAGAATACATGGATATACTGTAAGGTCCAATTAATCTTAAGTATTTTTAAACAGACAGTTAACATAATTAATCCAGACTAGTAATATAAAGAATTGTTATAATGACTTAAGCCAAGTATCCATGCTATTCTGTTATGTACTTGCATAATTATTATAGCCTAGTTATTGTGAACAGTGTAGAATTTATTACTTTAAAATAAATAAAACTGGACCTTACTGCTCACTGAAATTATATTGTTGTTGTTTTCTAATGCCAGGCATTTGACAATAAAGTCATTTGACCTTTTGCACTCCAATATTTTTCAAAGATATTATCATGACCAGCCACTGAAGCACAGATTTTGAGGTGTTCCGAATCCATTTCTTCACTGAAATTATATAAATGTAAGTAATAATAAATCTTTAGATAAAATATTGATTCATGTCAACTTTAATAAGTCTCCCGTTTTTTTATTTTGGAAATCTGGTCACCCTAACATACACGCACACCTATCCAGTGCAATTTTTTCAAAATGCCACACTCAGCAGAAAACGTTTTGGGGTTGGTTGGGAAAGCTGGCTCCAGTAGTGTCCAAAAGACATTTTAAATACTTTCTCTTTATATTTCCTACAATGAGAAAGTAAAACTAGAATGAGTTTCAATACATGCTTGATCAAGCAACAATAGCAGTGATTTGTAGCATGGTCAGTACAATAGAAGAAAACTGGATATCAGTAACAATTATAGCATAAACATAAACCAGTAAGATTTACTAATAAGGAAAAAAGAGAATCGAGACGTGTTAGTACATGAAACTTAGTAAAGCATTAGTTACAGAAGCTAATGCTTTTAAAACTGTTGTGAACAACGTGTCAACAGTAGTCAGTATAGCACATATGCTTCAACAGCCAACTAATCTAAGTTCTTTTTCTGAACTACTTGTAAAGTATTTCTATAAAAATGTCTGCTCTTTCTTTTCCATCAAAAACACAATGAAAAATATAATTTATATTCTAAATTTGGCTTGTTGCCCTACGGTTTCAAGTTCTCCCTACTTATTTTCTATGAAAACTCATATTATGACAAATTTAATATTCTATACTTACTAATGCAAATTTCCAGACTGTAACCTGCAATCATAAACTCTGAGTAAGCTAATACGATACAATGATATAATATTTGCACTACAACTTTCAGTCAATTAATTCCCTTACGTTTTCTCAATTAGCTGGAGTACATTGAAAATAACAAGTATAATCCTTCACATATACTACCAATACACAATGAAGGAAATCCTAAACAAGAACAACTTATGGAGGTAGGCTTATTACCTACATAGGAGATAATGTACTATCAGCATCAAGGCTGTAAGAAGAAACAGCCGAAATTTCACTATTACTAATTGAAAAATAATCTCACCAACACTAAAAATTCTAAGTTTATTGCTATTAATAACAGATGAAACTTCGCCCTGTATGTTTTTTTATTGCCAATTTCACCACTTCTAAAAAAAATAATTTAACACGAAAAAAAAAAAGTGGTTTTACCTGTAATAATGTAAACACTGTGATAAATAAAGCTACAAAGTTTCAGCAGTCCATTAATTTTATACGAAATTTAGAAGAATACAGACTATGGTACTATCAATAAAGAATAGCTACATGCAGTGTTTCTAACATTTCAAAATAAAAGTGTCTTTATAATCAGTGGGGAAACTATAAATAAGTTTGCTCATCTTGTTCTTGTTACATAATGTCAAACATAACTCAAATGTGTATATGAATGAAATATTGTTAAGTGGATGATTAAAAGTACATTACCTTCATGGTTACAAAATCCATCAGAACATGCAATCTCCGAGCCTTCAGGAGAGCTGGGAAGGCTAGATGAACCAGATCCTGTGTCACAGCAGCCATTGTTATTTTCTGACGAGTACCCACAGTCCTGTGAGTGCTCACTTGAAGACCAATTGCCATTACAACGTGCAGAACCATCACGCAAGCAGTTCTTAAAAGTAGAATTGTTAGCAAGTAGCGTTGCTGACGTCTCAACTAAATCTTGAGCACTCTTGCAAGACTGACAGGGTGACAAGGACTGCTGCATTGAAGGAGGAGGAGTGGAGTTCCTTATACTTGTTATTATGCTATTATTGTTAGAGGATTCTCCAGATGAACAGTTTCCACCAGTCTTCTTGATAAACTGCTGCTGTTTATCACAACTTTTTTGTGCCTTGTTTGATTGATCTTCCACAGATTCTGCTAGAGAACTTTTATCCTTTTTGCGTCTTACACAATCCTCACAGTAACATACTGGTGATCCCTTGCTTTTACGATCCAACACTTGCAACTGAAATAAAATGAAGTGATCATAAAGAACAGACACTAACGGTAATACCAGTACTGTCTTATGAGAATGAAAAGAGTTTAATGTTAAGTTGCCCTCTGTTAATATAACTTGTTAAACCAGTATGTTTTCAGATTTAATTCAACACAAGACAGTCGTCTGGATTAGCCTGGCATAACGAGCCCAACAAAGTAAGTGACTTCTCGGGTCTTACCTTTGCTATGATAATGGAACCTGTACGTAGTTCCGAAACATTGGAAATGTCAGGTTCCAGGACATAGTGAATTACCCAAAAGCCTAATTCTGATCTTGATACTTGACACTTTACTTAATTATACTGAATGTGAATAACTGAATAAAATCTTCAAAAGTTGTTTTATAAGTCAATGACTTGTGATTCTTAATCTACAAGTGTGAGTTACTTTACAGATCTTAAAAAAAAACAATGAATATAAATCGAAACTTAAAATGTATACAGAATTTTCATAAGAAACATATTATCTTATTACAGCTGTTAGTTTTATGATTATATTTGCTTTTGACATCAGAACAATTTGATACAGGCATGTAAATGGTGCAAGTACTGGATTTTCTCCTGGTAAACCTGTGACTTAAAGTAACCCCAGAGATAAAAATCAAGGGTGCTATTCATAGACATTTCGCTAGCCCAGGCTATGAGCATGCTAAACAGGATTCATATCATATCATATCATATCATATCATATCATATCATATCATATCATATCACTAACATTGGTTTATGAATACGAAAAACCTTAGTTCGCTGATCATCCACCGAAAGCCCACGCTAAGAATGTCTATGAATACGGCCCCAAGAGGTGTAAGATCTGGGGAGTGGGTTAGCCATATTCAGCACATTATGTGACATTTCTATTCGAAACACATTTCGTATGTATGAAGAATTTCGGGACATTCTGTATTATAGTTTCTTCTGACAAGAGAACAACTTAAAGAGTAAATTAAATCCAAGAACCACATAATAATTGTAAAGCTGGCAAATATAACATGAGGAACTCGAGTCAAAAAATAGATTCTGGAGCAGTTTGCAGTGTATATTCGTACTTCTACTGCTTGCTGCTGTGCTCATGGCACATTGTCTGGAAAAGAAAATATATGAGGGAGGAGCAAGTGAAGTGAAAACCCCATTTGGACAAAATTAGATATATTTTGTTATTGATATTTATAAATAGACTCTATGGGAATTCGAAGAAACTTTGATTTTATTTAAAAGCTTATTTTTATACCAGCATATGTATATTTACAACCTCATTCTTGTGGGAAATGTCCATTCTAAATAGTTCTAAAATCTTTTTCTGCTGATAGCTCTCGTTATATGTGGCCAGTTTCACGAATTCACTGTTATTTCTTGAACTATTTACTCTTACAAAAACTTTTCTTTTAACAGTCCTTGTTCAAGCCAGGTTCATGTAACTTACATTTCGTTGGAAATATGCAACAATTCTGCAATTTTTGCCTTAAAATGAGTAACAAAGTTTTTCGTGTTTTTTTTTACCACCAATAACTATAAAAAGTCAGTGAATTAATATTTATATTAATTATGTACTTCAATGTTAATGGTGATGTTGAGAAGATTTAAATAAATATTATATAGCATTAATATCACAATGCAATTTTAGTAGTCATAAATTTAACATTTTAGGCACCAGATTAAATTGTACTGTCGTCAAGGTGATCTGGTGCCTGAGAATTTTCTACCCATATAACTGAGTAAGTACTGAATACAAATGAGGGTCAATATTTTTAGCTACTACATTCATCATACAACATCAATTTCATTTCACTTCATTACACAGTTTAACGTCTTTTGCAATATCAATCTATATGAATTCCATTTTTGATTTCATATTTTCAAACACACAATTGTTTCAAACAGATAATTTCATCATTACAAAAAATCACTAAACCACATTTATTAAACTGTGTTGAGAAATGAGTACAGCGAAGTTATCTATATAAATAACTCATCTGGCATAAATTGGGCACCATGTTACAAGGCACATAAGCTCAACAGGAACATGGAGATTGTAAATATGATATTCCAGTACAGTTCAGGGATCGACCTAAAATAACTTTTGACGCACGGATAACAATAATTGTACAAGGTATTAAACACATTGAAAACAGTGAAGCAATTGTGTGTTATCATTTTAAAAAGTTTGTTACTTAGAATCTGAATACTTTGTGCAGACAAGAAATTCAACCATTTCTTGATATATTGTCTAAATAATAGATACTTTTTTAAAAATTCTTGTTTGCTCGACAGACAGACAAGAAATGATAATTGGAGGAAGGAAGAGAGGAAGCTCTTAGTTTTTTATTTAACAAAAGATACTGGACATAAGAAGTACAAAATACATAAATGTCATGCTTATCAAAGTAAAAGCAACATACATAAAAAAGTTAATATAAATTATGTATTATGAAATAACTGATGATTACCTTGTGTCTGTCAGTGTTCTGTGAAGTAGGTTTTGGATCTAAACACGTGCAAGAACTGAAAAGTTCTTCACTATTGTGGTCTGCATTTTCCTCCGACTCACACTGTAAACACAAAACATATTCTGAAAACTTTTTTTTTATTAATATTATTGTTAAATACAAATTTACACAGCACTAGGTCATTTTTCGCATCCCAGTTTCCAAAGACAGGCCTGCCAGTCCTGGGCTGTTATTATGCCATTCAACCAAGTTCGTTTTGGTGTTCCCCTTCTTTGTTGTGTAGGAAAACATCCCATCATTTTCTTTGACTAACGATTTTCCCCTACCCATTGTTCATGTCCATACCATTTTAGCTTTTTTTTTCTAATTATCAATAATATTGGTGAAGTGTCTATACCCATTCGTTTTCTAAGTGTTTCATTCTTTATATGGTATTCTAGGGATTCTGCAATAGCGCTGCCAAAAACCCATTTCCATGCTGCTTACTTTTTATTTGTTTTGTTAAAGAGTCTCCCAAACTTCTGTTTCATAAGTTGTTATATTTTCTAATACTGTTTTATAAATTCTTAATATTTCTTATCCTTTTATTTCAAATTACTGAATGTAACTTTCTTGTTTGTTTTCCCAAGGCTATTTTTTCTTAATTTCTAAATCACTGGTACCATTATTATTAAATATAAATCCAAGATAATTACGTGAATCTCTCATTACCAACATGGATGCTCATGCTACAGCACTCGAGTCGTCTCCAAAACTTTGAGGTTGATATAAGATATCAATGGGCTAGTTAGAAAAGGAAACAACTAAAAATTTTAAGTTTTGAAATAACTGCATTTTAAAGGTTATGTTGCTGTGAAAAATCCAAGAATCATTGAACCTCCAAATTTTGTTAATGATATTTCATATACCAGGTGTTTCAGACCACCCGTATCAGCATTTTTTTCTCGAAAACTATGTGATACTGGTTGTTCATAATAAAAATTTGATAACCAAAACCTATGTAAAGAATCGATTGGTGGTAGAACGATTTCTCGTAACAAACCGGAAGTAGGGGTACCTGTGGTCAACTTCGAAATTTCAAACGAGAACATGGGTCATTGAATGTACCATTGGAAACAACTTTTACTGAAATTTTTTTTTTTAACTTTTATTGTTTACTCACAAAGCAACAAAAATGGTATCTTCTGAGAAATGCTGTATGTTGTTTATGTACGTACACACTTCATAGTAAGTGTTCAAAATGTACGCCATCCTGTTCTGATCACCTCCTAATATCCGTGATTGTACTTCGGCACAGTTAAGAGACCCACAGGCCATTACTTGTTTACAGGATTACTATCATGTGCTTTTTTAGATCAACAAAGGCAGATTTGGGACTTTGTTTTGATGTATCACAATATATAGTTGGAAGATTTCTTGCTAATCTTTTCTCTGTAAGTAGTCTAAGGGCAAATAACTATTGGTTTAAGGAAAGAGGAAGCCAACATGGTTGTTATGAAACTGATTCGATACTGGGAAAAGATCAGCTCCCTCAGCTTCCTTAAGTAATGTAATGTAACATGGAAGAAGTTCTTGCCATGCTGTTTAAACAAATTAATCATATCTATTCAACTCCAATTAACACTAGGATGACCTCCCTGCCATGAACAGTGAAATATACTCATACAGAAAACAAATGCATAGAGGTTTTATCTCCCTGAGATGAAGAGTGAAATAAATTTCAGTATAAAGTTACAACACCAAAATACTTGCAATATACAAGGCCTTAAGGTCTGTCTGAATAATATTAGACTTACCTCACAGCTATTTTCTTTTTCATCTTGCTCTGCTCGCTTTTCTTTCTTCTTCCTCCTTTTCTGTTTTTTATGTTCTTTCTTTTGTTGTTTTGCTAATTCTTCTTTTCTTATTTGTTCATATAATAGTTCTAGTTGAGATACACCCTGTTTTACCTCCACAGCCATCTGGAATTCAACAGCAGGTTTACAAATTACAGTTACTATACTATACAGACATGGGGAATATACCTATGCATTAAGTGAGGGAGACTATCATGTTAAAAGTGATCAGAAAATACATTTTTCAAGTAGTTACATTAAGAAATCGTTTCTGAATAGAAAGATGTAAAAATTTTAAATATTTAATCATTTTTTAAGGTTCTTCTTGGCTTTAACGTGGACGTTTGTGTAAGACATTGCAATGTAAGTTGTTCCTTGAAATGTATTCTTACAATAAGGTTACCAGACTTTTTTTTTTTTTTTTTTTTTTTTCCCCCCACAATTTCTCAGGACAGATATGAACATACGAAAACTGCTTTTAACATTTCTCTTGCTTACCAATGACTTGTATTGTTTTTACAAAATTTAAAGAATTAAAATACTCATTCTAAGTACACACTAAAATTATTCATTCTACATGCCTACTACTTAAACTACTGTATTTTTCAGAATACTGAATTTTTCAAACAGATCTTCTCTGGACCCCAATTTTACAGCAAATACTGACAAGTCAAGTTGAAGCTGGTTAAGATAGCAAGAATGGCTCGGACAGTTTCTAAACTCATTCTGACACAGGTATAGTTTAATAAACGTCTGGAGTTGTGCACAGGGAATAATTTTCTCAGAGAATTTCAGTCCATTTTGAGCAAAGAACAGCATTTTCGTTACACTTCCATATTTTCTCCAAAGTCACATATTTCTTCAAGCATTAATTTTCATCAAATTACCTTCATCCAGGTCAAGTCCATCTACATTTGAAGAAAAGCAATGGACTGTGTCTTCAAATTTCTCTTTTTTCTAGAGGATATCTTAACAATATACATTCCATAGATATCTTGTGAGTGAATAAACCAGGAATTGAGATATTTAAGAGCATTTTAATAAAATTCACAAGTGAGACTAGCAATATATGTTGTGGAATAAGAACCACTTCATCCAAAGATGCAAAAAGTTGCTTAATTGATAATGGAATAATTTTCTATTCTTTCCTGGAGTTCAGTTTCTCTACTAACCTTGAAAATCCGGAGATATATGGGTACATGTTATTAAATCTGGGACGAATTTTGTCTGGGGGCACCTGGTAACATTTTATAAAAACTATTTGCTTTAAGAGACACTCTAATTGAATTTGACATTTTCTATAGTTTTGGTTTAATAGTATGTTAACATCTCTACCAAATGTCATACATTTGTGCCTTCAATATTAAATTTTTTCTTATTTTATCAATCTAAATCATGTGTAAATTCAAAATGCCCCTCGGGTACTATAATTGAAATTCTGTTTTCAAATTTTTTGTGAAGGATTTATATTCCATAATGAATAAAACCACGCAATGATTTTTAAATCTGAGCACTGGTGAAGAATATATAAATTTTTATTTGGGACATAATTTTTTTTCGTTAAATTTCTGTATTTTTTTAAGTAAAAAATTCATTACACGAAAAGTATTTAATCAAGAGCCAAATCCATGCACAGTTTTGTGTATTGATATATAGAGAGTATTCATGCAAAATGTCAAGCAAAATGGAGCTAATGGAAACCACGAAGGACCATTTGTGTGATGAAAAATGTCGTTTTGAGAAAATGCAATTTATTAAAAGAATGTCGATTTTTATCATCTTGAGTATTTCAGAACTCCCCAGCACCTTCCTCCTTCTTCTTCTTCTTGGTTTCCTCCTTTCTCGTTTTTGACATCCTGGTCACCTTCTTGGAATCAGTACTTGACCTCTTACCCTCATACAGCTCCTATTTCGCCTTGCTGTAATCTCTTGTGCCACTCTTGGAAGACCCTACTGTCTGACAGTGGTCTTGTGGAGTTGCATGGCACTGCACCCCATATTGTACTTTCCAATAACATTGCAGGTTGCTATGTCGAGTCTCTTTCCAGAAACAAAATTTTCCTTTGGAGATTTTCGCCATACTTTCACTTTCATTCTGTGTTGATTATGGTGGTATTAGTTCCTTAAAGTATCAAAAAATGGCAGAGGAGGCATACTTTGCGAAAACTGAAGGAAATTTGAATATGAGAGTCGAAAAATAAAGATATTACTTACAACCGAGGAAAAGTGGGTGTTGCAAGTTTTAAATTCCCACAAGCGGAATTTTAAAAATAGCCACCAAACCTTCAAAAATGGCAGATGGACGCTAAATATAGAACAAAAGCTTAGGCAAATGTGGTAAAGTCATCATTTAGTAAAAACAAAAAATTTGAAATTTTTTTTTTGCCATTTTGGCCAAAAATTCAGTCCAGTAATTGTGAAACACAGGCACGCCATTTCGGGTGAGAGACATAAGCCAGTTTTACACCAATCCTAAACATATTTAGTATAACTTGTTGCTTGTGAGCCATCCCAAACCCCGACCTCCACTCCTAAGAGCGCCAGTCGTTATATACCCATCAGTCAAGGCCTTCTGACAAATAAAAGCAATTGACAATAGATATCTCAGTCATGACAACCTCATAAAATATCCAATCAATTGAATAATCGATCTTGCTACGTACAACATAATTATATTATATTATTACCCATTTCAGCGAGTACTGACAACCACTGCAAAATACGACAATTAAGTCCAGGGAACATGCTCTTTCGGCACAAGGATGATTTATGTAACATGTTTCTAAATTATTAGTCTTTTAAATGCCGGTACATTCTTTAATAAATCACTGAAAAACAAATGTGAATATATAGGATGTGGAGTGAGTACGAAATTATTATTATTTTTTATTTTTTGGCGCATCATTTTTACGTAAATAACGACAAATAAAAACTAACATGCCACATAACATTATTTTAAGAAATACAGGAAACAAGGATGAATAATATTCACCATTCTTAATGATCTTGTGATAGAAAAAAAAAGTGGCAGGTAATGACATTGCATATACTGATAATGTTAATAGTGGTGGGCACTGCCTGCCACCTAGCGGTAAAATAACTTTGATTGAGCAGGCAGTTTACGCAGTTATAGGATGCGATCCAGCAGGCAGTGGAAATTACATACAAATGTGCGTGTAATAAACAATAAGCAAACCATCTTCGATTAATCATTTCAAAACAACGTGAATAGAGCTTGGATTATGTAGGAAAATAATTTCTTATATGTTGCTCCCAATGTGCATCATTGTTAACTTATGAAAACAAATGAAAATTAACATGGCATATAAACACTATATGAAGAAAGATAGGAGATATTAAGTAATATTCAGCGTTCTTAATGATCTTCGGATGGAAAATAACAATGAAATATGCATAAAATAGAAATTACATATAGGTGAGTATATAAGAAAAACAATAAGTAAAATCATATTATTTGATTAATAAGCTAAATTACTCCAGGTTCAGTGTAAGAGTGGCCTATATCTATGTCTCCCAGCAAATTACTTAATTTAAAAACAAAAAAATCGTGTTAGAAGATTGAAGTTGTGTATTTTCTCTGAAACTTTCCAAATATTTGTAGGCAGTCTTTTACATTAGATTGCCGAAAATTGGTTTATAGCGCAACATTGGCAGTGATAAAAGTGTGAAATATTCGTTCAGTGGCATTTCGTAGTGCTTCAGCAATAACATGTTTAGCAAGACTTCTGACTTCTGTTGCATTCAAACGATTATAAAATACAATGGTAATTTGGTCCAGGTAGCATCCGTTTTTTGGTGCAAAGATAATTTGTTTGGCGTGTTTCTTAACTGAAATTATGAAATGGCGTTCCTGTGCTTCACATTTAATTTCAGTCCTAACGTCCCTTAAATTTAAATGCTATTTTTCAGAAATATTTAACTTTTCACAAATAAATACTGAATATGCTTGTAAATATGTTTTATATGCAGACTACATGTCATAATTGAATGAATTCATGAAGATATTATATCATTATGTAATTATGTCATTGCTGAAATTTGTCTTGATTAATTATTTTCAGAGATGTTTGTACTTAAATACCTTTTATTCAGGTATTTAAATAATGAGTTCTACTAAATCAGTTTTAGCCATACTAAATAGGGTTCAAATTATTTCAATTTCATTTTAACTTTATTATTTTCAAAGACGTTTGTACTTTCTTACATACCTTTTCTTCAGATATTTAAATATTGGATTTTACTAAATCTGTTTCATCCATACCTAAAACTGTTCAAACTATTTCAATTCAATTTTAACTATTGGGTTGGTGCATAAGGTCGTGGAGTTTTTGTTTCGCGTGTTGGTACTCTGGTTGCTATGGGTTTATTTATCGATTGTCATTTTTTATTTGAAGTTCAATTGTTGTGCTTGGATTTACATACTGAACTTTTCATTTTTGCAGATAGTGAGTGGAACCGTGGATGCTAGAAAATGGAGTGTCAAGTGGACAAAGTGGGGGGGGGGGGGGACACGCGCACGCACGCACGCACGCACACACACACACACACAAACACACATATTTAAAATTACGAAATAAAGAACACTTCATTAATATTGTAAACACGTAAAAATACCACATTTTCTCCTCCTCCTGCACAGGGCTGTGAATAGTCACGAAGTATCTTCTGTGCATAATAAAATATGGGACACATTACACTTTGCACAAATGAGCAAATCCACATATATAAAAAAGCATGGATAGTGAGGAATGAATGTAAACAGATTTACTTAGACATGTTAATTACCTCAAAGTTCCTGCATAAGGCTTCCACAGCAACTGCTGCAAGAACTTTGCAAGTGCATTCTTCTTCACGAAGGCGCAAGTTAATACGATGCAGTCTCTCATACACACACAAACCCAAGCACGTCAACACTTCTTCTTGAGCAATCTCCAATGTCTTTGCATGACGTTCTCTCCTACTGTAAATTAGAACTGGAGTTGTAATGATACAGTGTAACATACCAAAGATATAGTAAATAAAACTTTAAATGTATATGTGCAAAAACATGATTACGTGTTAGATGATTTTCCAATTAGCATTTGCTTGCTAAAATAACAACCAAATAACAGCAACCTGGGTTATATACAATGTCAATGTAACAAAAGATCTTTCAAAATTAATTATACAAGGAATAACAAAAATGTACAATTTTATAATAAAAGGTAAACTTCCTTATGACTGAAATGTAGTAGATTTCGCAGACAAAATATTAATAACCACATAAATGGATTTCTTCAGAAGTTTAGCAGGAATATCTAAATTAGAGTTCAAACATGATAAAATATGCAAAATCACGAGTCAATGAACTATCTAATATTGTGCAGGGTGTAAGAAAATGGCATTTAACTTAATATGCCACGTAAAAATGAGTCATACATTTTTATGCATTTCGTAACAATTCAGTTCTTTTATCATACTATAAATGACATTACCAACTATAGCTTATTTTCCTTACTGACTGCTGTATTTGAAGGCATACCCAAATTAAATCACTTAATATGGAACCAAATTAGAAGCTGAACTTTCAATTCCTGGGTTACACACAAAAGCCATTCTCCATAATCCTAATGTCGACTTCACATTCATGAACTGAATGACTCCTTTAGGGAAAACACTATTGGGAAGATCTAGCCTTAGACATTTGGACAATCTGAAGAAGGACCTACAATTTTTAGAAATTTATGATTACTGAAAAATTGTTTGTCAGAATAGGGCGCAATGGCATTATATTGTAAACTGAACAGCCAAAAGGTTTCATAGTCTATAAGGCTTTATCATTATTATTATTATTATTATTATTATTATTATTAGTAATAATAATAATAATAATAATAATAATAATAATGACTCAAGTAAATACAAGTAATTAATTTGCACAAATTTACGTAAGGTAATCATTAGCTATGTTAATTATAATTTCTCCCAATATGTTTTTTATTTATGAAAATGGCATTTAAATGTTGAAGTACATTATTGTGTATTCTATGACCTGAACAAACCTCTTCCTTTTCATTTTAGAATTTTCAGATGTTCTTTCAATGGTTTATCCAGCATAACGAAAGCTTTTATAACTAGACTGAAATTTCTTTTAATGGGACATGTAAGTCTTTCATACATGAATTTTTTTTTAAATCATTTTCGGGCTAAACTTTTAGAGAAGTTGGAAAAAGAACATGGTCAACTGTAAAACAAGTTTACATTTATGACAGTATGTAAAGAAAAATACTAAATTCAACACAGGCACAAATTTTGTTTCTGAAATGCATTTTCTAAATTAACATAATCTCTAACAGTTTCGTTTTTAAACCATGTGGTCAAATTTAATTTATTATATGTATCATATTTTTTAAACAAGATTTTTTATAGAAAAATATATTCTGAATGTCAGTATGTAACACAGGGAATCCATCTATTATGTCTTGATATAATAATGGGTTATAAACGTTTTTATCTTAGTAGACATTTCAATAGTGTGCATTCAAATTTGGTAAGTATTCAAAACATTCTCAATTAAGCACAGAAAAACTGAAAATGTTAAAATTGTCCGTAATTTCTAAACATAAAGTAATGCATTCCATTGTACATAAAAACGAATTAAGAACAAAAGTATCGCACAATGTAGCAGAAATGAAACCTTTTACAGATGCGGAGATCGTTAAGAAGTGCCTTCTAATTTATGTGACATCTTCTAATTTTCCAAATTCAAAACTGAGTAATGGTGAAATAAAACAACAAATCAACCTGCTTGTAATAATAGTAATGAAACCACATATTTGCACAATAATATGAGAATAACAAACAGAATTCAAGAGGAATATGCTTTCATCTTACCTGCCCAAAAGTTCCGGTTCTGCTCGTGTAATTAGATTAGCTATGTATGTAGTCCGAGTCTGAAGATGAATATGTTTCTCAGGGATACATCGTTTGATACCCAAATACAAGGCAGGCACATAGCCCTTCTCACGGCAAGGATCTGGCTCCTCAACAAGCAATGCATAAGCTCGTAACACCTTAGTACGGCATTCCCCACAGAACCTACAAACACAAGAGAAGTGAAATCAGAAAATGCTTGCTTAACCATTTTGTATTACTTTACATAATCATAATAAAAAATTCAAACTTGTGAGTTGTGGCGGCAGCAGCAGGAAATTATTATTGGGGGGGGGGGGGGGGAATATATTGAAAAATGAGAAAAATTACAGGTTAAAAATATAATTATACTAATTTTTTGGTTTGTATCTCTATTTATGGAATGGCTTAGTATATAATAATAATAATAATAATAATAATAATAATAATTATTATTATTATTATTATATACTAAGCCATTATTATTATTATTATTATTATTATTATTATTATTATTATTATTATATAATAAGCCATTCCATAAATAGACGAATAAGAAAAATTCAGTAGGTTACATATTTTTTAACCCATAATTTTCTCATTTTTCAATATGTTCCTTCCCTACAAACACATTTACTTCATCACTCTACAAGATTTCTAATTCCTGGGAAACAGAATCTTTATCCTAATGCTCTGCTATAACATAGTCACTTAGCAGTTCTGTTCTCACTTGATCATTATTATCGAATTTGATTGCTCTGAGAGCATCTTTCATGGAACTTCACATGTAATAATTTGATTGTGCAAGATCTGGGCTGTATAAGAATCTTCCAGCATAGTTGCTCAATCCATTTGATGGTGCTAAGGGCACACCATAGTTGCTCAATCCATTTGATGGTGCTAAAAGCATAGTGAACCCGAGTGTTTTCTTGAAAAATAAGTAGCCTATCTCCCTCCTTTACATTCCATAACATCTTTGTTACTTTCATAGATACTGTGCAACAATGGCAAAAGTTGCCAATGCCTATCCACAAAATATTGTGCATAGTCAACCATATCTTTTATGTTACAGTCATTTGTCTCTTCAGTTATTGAATGGTCGATGTGTAACAACACAGTAAGTAAAGCATGTGTCAAGAAGGTGGCACATGCTTTCTCAATACACATCTTATAAATTTCCCAACAATTAATTATTTTACTGTATAATGTTACCAATGACACTCCTATGTCTATTTTACTTCCTAGAATTGTATTATTTACAAGACAGACAGAAATAAAATAATATGAATGAATGAACAAGCCAATGTATCCCGTGAAGGGCAAAGGCCTCCTAAGATGGAAGCTTACTCATTGGGACATAAAAAAATAATATACCTTGCATTAAATAAGAAGACAGAACTTTCATTTTCTGCACTGTTTAGACTGAGTAGACTGAAACAGTAGTAATGAAGAGGCCCATCTTTATCTAGAAGAGCAATCCCATAGAATGGTGGCACTTGGCTATTAGTCTATGAAAGCAATTCACAAGAATGTCCAGTGATGCATGATACACAACTGTCCATAATTCTGTCACATCCTAGGGTAACAAGTCCAAAGCTCGAATGGACCTTTCCATAGAATCATAAATATTTTCCACAGAGTTAATGAGGGGCAAACATTGAGACTATTTCACAACGGAACATCTGCAGAATGTTCTTCTAACCATATTATTGTCACCAAGACTGTAAAAAGGTGCATATTCCGCTGGAAGACCTTATTGCTCTGTAGGTGCTTGATGATCATGAAAAGTCTCGTTTAATCTTAAAATTTTTAAATCACGGAAATTCTGGTACCTTCATTTCAGTGAGATCTCTGACGTCACTCATTTTATATATGGTAAGTATTCACAAACAACCTCATGTAAGAAGGACGTAACTACTTCTGTTCATTTATTATGGTGATCCCTACGTTTTAAGCAATGAAAATACTCTACTAATTACCACAACTATGTAATAAGTCCTTCATTAAATTATACGATATTTTTACCTGTGTTTTCGAAGGTAGTTCTCCAGTGTCGCAAGAAGTGTAGAAGACTCTATTAACACCACTTCTTCTTTACACTGAGGTCTCATGCATTCCCACACATCTATCCAAGCACTTGTAACAGGACGAGAACGTTGGGAATCTAGAGAGTGGAGATTGCAACGACGACTTTTCTTTGATCGAGGTTGACTTTCCACCAGATTATTTAGTCTTGAGCTGAACAAATTTAAGTTACAGTAGTTTAAAAAATGTACGAGAAAAAACTGAATTTACAAAGAATTGAAAGATGCAGACAGCATTTATCACAAACATACCTGTGACCACGAAGAAGTGTACATAATACTTGTGGTGATTCCAACTGGTCCTTTCTGATAGATAAAACTCCTTCTGGTGACACATATAGAGGATCAAGAGCTGGATGCCCAGATTTCATCAACTGATAGAACAACCTCTCCACACTCGAAATAAGAAAGAAAACAATATAAATACAAAAATAATTAACGCAATCACTCAACACTGAATTGTTTTATACATACTATTAAAAAAACAAGCCTGGACAGGCTATACTTCGAAAGTGAACCATCAGGACCTTGCACAGTAATAATATTTCGCAATTATATGCCTCTTCGCCTAAAATAGAGCTAAAACATTATTCCAATCAAAATATTCACATATTAAAAAGCAAGAAACACAAAATACGATTATGACAGTTTAAGTATAACCTTACCTCTGATTGAGGTTCTGTACATCTATTATCAGACAGCACATCTCACTTGATGATGTGTCAGAGGAAGAACAATTGTTTTTTTATGCATCTGAAGTCTGATTAGTGTAATATGTAGCTAACCGGCGATGTATGCAATGGAGGTGGAAAGAAACTGGCCATCCTATCCCATTATCTTCTGGCCTAGTTGCCTCATAAGTGGTGCCATGTTGATATCACTTGTAAGGTTCAGACCTGTCTTCGGACAATTGACTAAACAAGTACAAGCTAATAGGGAGGGGGAGGGGAGGGGGACTGTTTAACTGAACTTTTCATTACCCGATACTTTTTTACAATTGAGCTACCAAAGAAAGGTAAGATGTATTTACATACTCGGCTTCTAGTCAAATCATATGTACTATAAACAAAAGCCAAATTGAGCTGTGATGCTAATTTCGCACCAGAATAAGAGTGGGAAGTTGCTGTGAAAGTGGTGGTGGGTGGAGAGGCGGTATCGCATGCCTTGCATGTAAGTTTTTTGTAGGTACATAGAAAGAGAGTTTTCGTAAGGTCGAGCATCAGTGACAGGTTTGGTATGCTTTGCTTAAACGCATTTTGGTCGGTAAGTGGGTATGGATAGATATCTGCCTCCCTTTGATAGCGCAATAATTGTAAAGAATTACATCGAAGATCTTTTTTTTTTTCTTTTATTGTTAATACGGTATCACTATTTGACTAAGAACACTGCTATCCACTAACCATTCATTAGTACAATTGATTTGAAAAGTTCTGCCTGCCATAAAAAGTTCCCATATTTTACTAAATCAAGATCGTGATGACAAATGCTATACAAAGATAAAATGAAACGATAGTGGTGTCGGTATTGTAATTGTTATTACAAAATCTTAATTTTGTACTGTGCGTTATTTTCTGCATTAACACGACAACACGCCAGAGTTTTGATGAAACGAAACTGGCAAAAAGAAACTTAGGTATTTCGAGAAAGTACAATTCAAAGATGCTATGTCCATCACAAACCTCGGTAAGTTACATGTGCCTATAATATTAATACTAACCTACGCTTATCTAATACAATGTGTGTTGAGCTACACAAATGCTTTTTACATGGTATTTATTGATGAACATTTTCAGCTTTACTGAGCCATCTTCAGACCAATTTATACAATAAGCTTACAGCAAGCTTGTTGTACAAATTGATATGAAGAAAGACAGATAGATTTCTTTATTGTCAAGGACATTATAAAAATGCATAGACATTGTCATAAATACAATATTAGGCTATTTAACATAAACTTTAAATTATAAGAAACTCATGCAAGCTTCTTCAATACTGTAAGGACATGATAATATTAATTTGTTTTTAATATGCTTTTTAAATTGATTCATGTCTGTCAATGTTTTAATATTGGCATCTAAAGCATTGTATATTTTTGAGACCAAAAACCAAATATGGCATTAGCATTAGCTAGATGATGGATAAGTTCTTCTTAAACATTCTTTGGTATGAGCGTCATATCTATGAATTCTAAAACATTTAGATGGATCAATTCTAACATTTTTAATATTTATAATCCAATAACAGTTAATATATAAAACTGTAGTAAAAAAATTCTACAAGATGTACGTCTACCAACAATAGATCTAACAACACACTTCTGTGCAATAAAAATATTATTCAGCATGACTCCAGACCTCCAGAAGCAAATTCCATAAGATAGCCGAGATCCAATCTGGGCAAAATAAAATGTTAACAATACATCATAATTAATTATAGATCACAAGAGCCTAATTCAATAAACTATTTAATATTGAAATGGCATTAGTACAGTGAGGTTTCCAAGATAGGCACTCATCAAATGTGAAACCCAAAAACTTTGATGATTTTAATACTGTTATCATTTATATAGAGCTATCGGCCCAGGTATCGTAGTCAGTATAGTGCTGCCCTTCTCTACTCGAGGCTGTGGGATCGATCCTGGCCCAGGTCGATGACATTTAAGTGTGTTTAAATGCGACAGGCTATCATGTCAGTAGATTTACTGGCATGTAAAAGAACTCCTGTGGGACAAAATTCCAGCACACTGGTGACACTGATATAACCTCTGCAGTTGCGAGCGTCGTTAATTTTTTATTTTAGTAGGTTATTTTACGACGTTTTATCAACAGCTTTGGTTATTTAGCGTCTGAATGAGATGAAGGTGATAATGCCGGTGAAATAAGTCTGGGGTCCAGCACCGAAAGTTACCCAGCATTTTCTCATATTGGGTTGAGGGAAAACCCCGGAAAAAACCTCAACCAGGTAACTTGTCCTGACCGGGAATCGAACCCAGGCCACCTGGTTTCGCGGCTAGACGTGCTAACCGTCGAGCGTCGTTAAATAAACCATATTATTATTATTTTTTATATACAACATATGTAAATATGTAAAAAGCATTTGTGTAGCTCAACACACATTGTATTAGAGAGGCTAAGCATAGATGGACATTAAAATAAAATTTACATTACGGCAATGGCTTACCAGAAAATTCAAAATGTTTATAAAACTAATCTGTCTGATAAGAAGCAAGTGACTTGAAAAATAAAGTCGTAGTTGGTTCATGAATCATTTACACAATCTACAACGTTTAAAAAAAACATCCTGGGGTTTCCTATAGCACGTGACATTGAAGATTTTTTTGACAAAAATTGTAAAAAAAATGGTCTAATTTTCATAGGGACGGTAGTTTTGAATGTGAAAAATTCATATCGGACGTCAGTTGACTTGAAACATAAATTATAAAATAGCTAAGAATTGGAAATTGATCAATGTAGGTACCGGTAACCTAAAAGTGGTTATTTAACACATGAAATAAAGTGGTAGAACACTTCAAAATAAATACGAAACGCACATTTCACTTTACTTAATAATTATATACAAAGCATATCAAAAGCCTAAATTAACTTAACTTAACCTAACCTGTCATAGATTCGTACCTATATGTAAAACATACCAAAGTCCTGAATAATCTAAACTAGTCTTCACTGATTCGTATATGCAAGGCATACGAAAAGCCTACACTAACCTAACCTAATCTGTCACACTGTAGAACTTAGGTAACTTAAATGCAAGTTGAAAGTTTCAGTGTCAGGTGCTACAGAAAAGCCAATCCCTGTACACCTTAACTTATTTCACTTTCCTTCCACATTATAAGGGAATAGCATACTTATATAGCAATGCACGCCTAAACTAAGTTCCAGTGATTCTACGCCAAGTAATTTTATTGTAATATTATGCAATACAAAAACACGGTAACCAGAAAAAACACACAGAAATACTTGGAGCAATTAACAAAGATCTCAAAATTAAGATCCGAGAAATAATAAGATAGGCCTAAATAACATTGATGTACATACGCATGAATATATTATCAATCAATCTTCTTAATGTACCCAGCTGTTTGCTGACAACATGAAGTCCAACTGTAGTCTATTCAGTTGTTGTTTTTCACGAGAAATGAGGAGTATTTTGATCGGTGTTCATTATAGATGCCTGTTGCTAGTAGCCAGAGTTGGGGTGTAGTCAATATGTATTGGCAGGGCTATGTCTTCTACAACTGGTCCTGATGATTTTAATTTACTTCTATTGTGGTTTATGGATGGACAGTATGTAAGAATGTGTCCCAGATCTTCATCATGATTATTACACCACAGACAAGTAGGATTATCAGAAATGTGAACTCGGTGTAGGTACAATTGAGTGACAATGTGACCTGTTCTGGCTCTTGTTAAAAATGTTTGAACATGTATATATTATGACTACAGTGAACTAGCGTATCAAAACGCCCAGGACAAGATTTTGACACAAATACATATTTTCAAGTTTAAAACGTAAGTTCCATTGTCTTCACATAACCTACTTTCCAATATATTGTATCTCAATTAGAGAAAACCTGATAAAGGCAACCAGTTTAATGTCTAACTAAATGAATGCACTGTAGTGTACTGGTAAATGAATTATCCATTGAATAATTTCGAGGGAAAAATTGTTCCGGGGCCAGGTATCGAACCCGGGACCTTTGGTTAAACGTACCAACGCTCTACCAACTAAGCTACCCGGAAACTCTACCAGACACCAATCCAACTTTTCCCTTTATATCCACAGACCTCAAAGTGGGCTGACAGCCGTCAAGCAATCAACAATGCAACAATGAGTGCACATTAACTCTGTGTGATTTAAATTGTGGTTTTCTGTTAACGAACAGTTACGTGTATTATGCAAACCAAGCTTTCAGATAGCTCAGTTGGTATAGCGTTGGTACGTTTAACCAAAAGTCCCGGGTTCGATACCCGGTCACGGAACAATTTTTCCCTCGAAATTATTAAAATCAACTGAAAGCTGAAAGCTTGATTTGCGAATTATCCATTATTTGTCACTGTCGAATTGCCTTTGTAATACTGGCTACCATGGCAATATTAATTCCAGATATAATTATTACAGCCACGTACTTATTAGACCTAACCATTTCTGTCGAATTCGCAGCAGCCATAATTAGTAAACGGTTTGGTAAAGATTACCTAAATTTCACTAGAGCAAGAGGCCTACTATGACTTACAAATTACAATTCACCATTATATTTATTATTACTTTACTTCATCTGAAGTTCCATAATTTACACATAACTTAGTGTTTAAACCATCCGCGAAGGTAATTTTTGCGGAATACGGTTCACTGTTGAAAAAAAAAAAAAAAAAAAACGTACGAAGTACAATGGATTCAGATACTAAACGCCTGTGTAACAATGGGAGCATGAATCTAATGGGTCGCGATTTTCTGTATACAGCCCACATTTCTAGTTGTGTTGTAAAACTTGTTGCCTTTTATTTATGAATGCTAATTTACTATCTGAACCCACAGAAAGAGAAGAAGGCCAAAAGTTACATGGAGAACAACAGTAGAAGAGAAAATACGGGAGGCAGGGATATCATGGCCCGAAATTGCTCAGAATAGAAGACGGTGGCGAAAGTTTGTTAATGCCCTTTGCTCCAGTGGAAGATATAGGATATGATAATGAATGTACTATTCGTAACAGAAACTGTAGAATTGTTTCCCTGTGTAAGAATTTAAATTTAACTTTGGTGGTTCACTCTCTAAGCATTTCCTTCAACTTTTACTAACCTTCTTCGACATCCGACACACGGTACAGTTTGACTTAGAATTGCCAACAAATCTTTACATGTTACTTCAAACGCACTCCTCATTTCTGCTGCAGTCAACACATTAAATTTCCGCACAAATTCATCCAATTCTTTGCCTTTAACCATTGGATTATCGCACACTAAACCCATTCCATTTAAGTCCATAATCATCTGCGAAAGAAAAACCCGTAATATAGTAGTACTTTTACAGTAAAATAAGGTATCCAAAAATTACAAAGTTCAAACAGTCCAAAAATCATTAGTGTAACATTTACAAAATATGTGCATTAACATGATATTTTAAAGAGAAAATATAATTCTAATCATCTAGGTCAAACTCAAGTCGTTTTTTAAAAGGTTGCTTCTAATGTCACACAAATTACAAAGGATATAAGGCTACAGTCAATATTTTAAGCTTTTAGCTTCGAACTTTTAACCGTTATGTTACTACAATGTCATATATGTAAAAGTAATTAACAATTATATTTACCGTAAGATTTTCATCAACGATAAGTGGAAGCTGTCTTCTACTCATCGAGGGTTGTTTTTCGGTACGATAAACATCTACTAATTTTGCCATGGTATATTTTTTCGACAAATTTTTTAAAAGAATTATTAAATGAATACTTCACTAATAATCAGTAATTTCCGCTTCCTTCAAAACCAAGTAGTGTTTAATTTCCGTGCCATAAAAACACAACGACGTGTTCCCTTTCTGCCATTTGCAAAGACCAAAGATTACCACACTCGACACCAGTAAGTGCACATAGAAACCTGCGAAACCTCTCGTCTCTATTCGCTATGCCAGAAGCCAGAGCCACCTATTTGGTGGAGGGCAAAATTAGTAGAGGACGAGGAGACAGCACAAACAAGTCTTTCGAATTTAATTATTTAAATGTTGAAAGTTTATGTTTCTGCGTTGTTCATTAGAGAATAAAATTATCTACTTCGGAATTAGGTAGCAATCATCTAGCAACAGTATTTTTCTTGCATATATCATTGTATCAACTCCTTTACTTTTTTGGAATACAATACTTTTCTCTTTAAAACCTCAGTCTGACAGTTCTGTACAGTGTTGCCATATGTATGGTTGTAATTGTAATCAATGTTGCTCCACGGTGGAACCACAATCTAGTATATTATACAGTCACGAAGCTCAATACGTAGTAAATATGCATCCATAGGCAGTTGCTAACCACTAGGATCGCAAATATCGCCTCATTACAGATCATGCGCAATAGTACCGGCACAGTCTATTATTCCTAGCACCCTAGACTGTGACTGTGTACTTGAGTGTGATCGAACTATACGACTGCAGTATCCTGATGTATTTTCACCGCTTGCGCTCTCACAGCGTACATGAACATGTTCTCTTGGCAAATAACATAATTTGCTTTTCGCTTTAAATGCTTTGATAGACATATGTGCAGGGCCGAATTTATATAGGTATAGTGCCTCCCTATGCTGTGCTAAAATTTGCCGCCACCCAACTCTCACAAACAGTTTATGAGCAGCTATTGTACAGGTCGTGTTTAGTTTAAATTAGTTTTAAATGACATGTTACAATTCAGAAAACAATAAATTGTTGGAATCAAAATACAAGCATCTTACTTGTGAATTACGATTTCCTTCACACTTTCTTCACAGAGAAAGCATTGATGATGTCATCAAAGTTGATCTGACGAAGTACATGACTCGATGCAAAGAAATATATTCAAACTTATTCATTGTTGAAACAAAATTGATTTGTGAAAGCCAAGCTGTGGTTTACATTTAAGAATTGCTTTGTTGGTGGTATGATTATTATTACGAATATTTCTTACTTCGATTGGAAGTATAAAGTAAATTGAAAAATAAACTCCCAACTCTTTGTAGAATAAACCTTTCATATCGAATTATATAGTGCACATGCTGAAAGTGATTAAATAGTATTGTTGACGATAAATTATATCAGAAATGTAACTGATATTTCTGGTTACTATTCATAACGAAAATATAATAAACACACATCCAATTTGATTTTCAACAATACATCCTTATTTATACAAGCAGTTAAATTTAGGCAGTTTCATAGTATGTGATACCGGCATTACAATATAACTATGCAGCTGCACATTTTCCTTTTACTCTCGACACGACCACGACAATGCAATAACAAAACAAAATCTGACTTCCACAATGTGTTCAAGAACAAAATTCAGAAAAGATTTAGCAACAAGTGTTTTTAAAACAAATTTCACTGTGAGATGAAGATTAATAAAAAAAATGGAAGAGAAAATGCCGCCCTCCTGGAAATAGTCGCGTAGGCAGCTGCGTAGGTTGCCTAGTGTATAGTATGTGATTCTGCATTTAATATAATACCGTGTGACACAGAAGTCAGTTCACAAGTGGGAAACATAACTGTAATTGAAAATACAATTGTATACAGTATGTTCACTACCGTAAATATTCAAAATGCGTTCCATTTATTTGAAGACAGTGCCTCACTCGATTCTGACATTCTTCTGTCATGCTTTAAAGTGTTGCAGGTGGGATGTGCTGGATAACATGGGTGATCCTTTGTTTCAAGTCATCTATAGATATAGGCTCTGTCTGAAAAACGTGCTGTTTCACAAATCTCCATAGAGAGAAATCAAGGGGTGTGAAGTCTGGTGGCCGTGGAGGTCATGACTGAGTCAACCTCGTCTGACCCAGTGCACACCAAACATCTCATTTTTAGTTTCTGGCAAATCGTTAGAGCATAATGTGTCATGGCCCCATCTTGTTGAAACCACATTCTTATCCGTTTGTTCAGTGGAAAATCGAACAGGAATAGAACAAATTCAAAAAAAGCCTCTATAATCACAGTATTGAACTACAACTTGGTGATCATATGCATAACAGATCAGAGAACATAATAAAGCATTTTACTCTAAAAGGGCACATCCTCTAAAATGCCCTTCTTGCACCCAGCCCCTCAATTATGAAAAATAGACCTTTTCTAGGATATCCTCGCCTTTTAGTATAAATAATTATGACAGCTGGTGAACTGCTTTGGTGTTGTATTATTGGTCCTTTTCTGTACACCATGAATTTTTACTTTATCGTAAATAGACTACAAAGTACATGTACCAAAAAAAAAGTTTCACTTTACAAACAAGTTACATAAATAACTATAAAGCATCTCCACCATTTTACTTTATCGTATATATAAAATACACGTACCTACAAAAAAAAAAAGTTCCACTTTACGGTGTTTCCACCATTATCATTAGTTGCTTGTTGTATGCCAATATTTATTATTTACTGGGCACAATGTGAAGATATTGTACAAATACTTACAACCTCATCAAGTCATCATTGGACAAAATGACGGCCATGCTATTTCATTCTTATGGTTCAGACTGTGTGAAAACTTACCTTCCATAGTGTTTTGATCCCCCATTCAGATGTCCGAAAGGGGGATACTAAGGAAGAACACATTACAACATCCGAACTACCTATATAAATTGCAGAGACTAAGAGGAAGGCAGAAAATAGGGAAGATTGGAGAATGCTGGATTTGCAGTGAAGGACCTGTCCTTGGGCAAAAAAAAAACTCATGAATGAATATTGTTTTGTTTCATGATGAGTTCAATATAAGTACTGTATAATTTTCATTCCAGGAGTAGGAAAGTAGACATACTGAGTGTAAAGCATATTAATATTTGTAAGTTAATAGCATGCAGTTTGTTTCATGGTTACTGACTGTAACAAATATAACAATGTTTTGATTCTGGTTAGATATCAGATTCTTCTTGTCTTCACAACGTTCCTTCCGCAGTTTATGAGATTCTTCCTGTCTTCAAAACGTCCCTTCTGCATTTACACATGCCTATAATAAAATTATATAAACAAACAATAACGTTCTCACTTCTAAACAGTACTGATATTAAGACGAACTGTGCTTCTGGAATGCAAATAAAATATACATGCCTATAGCATTTTTAATAACTATCCTCAACACAAAGTACTTTAACAATGCTCTGAAAGGCAGTCAGAAATGATACTTCAAATGTTACACGGAACTTTTAAATAAATTATTTAAAAATTCTGTATCAACTACAAGGGTGTTTATTAAGTGTCAATAGAATTGTTGATATTGAAATTTTATTTTGGCGAGATAAATCCCAGTATCAGTCATGGAATTACCAGACATTCTCCCCGAGGAAAACCTAGGAGAGAGGAAAAAGCTATACTAATCCATGGCACTACAGCCCACGAAGGTCCAAGACCGACCAGCAGGCTGCTGGTCTCACGGCCACATGCCGAAGCAGAGGTGGACGATCATCCAACCAGAATGGAGGTATCGTGTGGTTAGTACGATGAGCCCCCCAGCCGTTATAGCTGGTTTGCGTAACCGGATTTCGCTACCTATCATAGCTCCCCAAGTGCATCACGATGCTGGGTGGGCACCAGTCCCATACACTGGCCGAAATTTCATGAGAAAATTTCTTCCCCCATGAAGACCCGAACCAGCATGCATTCCATAACGCGAGTCCTAGGTAGGATGCCTCAGACCACGACGCCACGGCGCGGGACAGGAAAAAGCTATAGAGGAACTTAAAAATAATAGAGCACCAGGCATTGATAACATTCAGGCTGAACTTCTGAAACATGCAACAAAGGAACTAAGACAGATGATATATGAACTATTTTGAAGAATATGGAAGGAAGAGACTTTACCAATGGAGTTGAGGATGAGTGTCATATGTCCATGACATAAGAAAGGGGACCAGATGGAATGTTCGAATTATAGAGGCATTGTAGTCCTTAACATGACTTACAAGATAGATCTATGCTCCAAAATCTTATATAAAAAATTACTTCATTATCAAACGGTCTTTCATAAAGGTAAATCTACAATTGGTCAAATATTCAGTTTAAGGCAAATATTGGAGAAAACTATTGAGTACAATATTGAGAACCATCACTTATTCATAGATTTTAGTACAGCCTATGATAGTGTTAATGAATGGCGGAAACTCCTATGGACAGCCAGGACCCATGATGGGTTGTCGAGCTAAGAATGATGATGATAGTGTTAATAGAGCTGGTCTGTATAGAGTGATAGGGAAATGCAAACTCATAAATCTAGTTAAGGCCACAATGACGAACACCCAATGTTATATCAAAATTCAGACTGATATCTCTGATCCTTTGGAAACAAAAAATGAACTTACGCGACTCCTTGGCATGTCTGTTGTTTAATCTAGTTCTGGAGAAAGTTGTCTGAGATGCAAACATCCAAACTCGTGGGAACATACTCTATAAATCTGTTCAATTATTGGCATTTTCTGACGACATGAACATTGTAGCAAGATTGGAAAGATATCAGGCGAACCAGGGCTCTTAAAAGCTCAGCAGAAGCAATGGGTCTAAAAATGAACAAACAAAAAACTAACTATATGGTAGTAGATAGAAATCAGAGAACAAAAATCCACTATAAATTTTAGTATTGTCCCCCATGATCCTCTGAGAAGTCGTGTTACTTTAATCGAGGAGATTTTGTATTTGTCTTTGAAGTAGGTAATTGTTGGAAAATAAATCACCCGTTTTCCTTGATCTACTTCTTCTGGCTCACTACAGTTGATCTCAAATCTGATGATGGGGTCCAAAATATACACTGTGTCATGTGAACAATCAATGAACGAAAAAATACTGTATTTTGGATTTTGTTTTGCCCTTGACTGGGTTCCAACATATGACACACATTTTCTAATATATTGTTATTAAAAACTCTGTATCCAGGCGTAAAAGAAAGAGATCTCTACTTTAAAAATGTGATCAGTCTGATCAGTTCATATTTGCTATACATGTGGATGATGAAGAGTATGTACAGATATGTACTACTCAATACACGAGTTCAGGAAAACATAATAGCCCTACTTATATTTTAAGAAACTACACCAAATTACAATATGGATAAATTATACATATATTGAGATAAAAAAGATTTATTATTAAATGTATTATTGATCATACATATATATGATGGATCAGAACACACTTAGTCTATTTTCTTGATGATTTCGCAGGAACGTGTCTTGTATGTAGTCCTATTGATGAATGCAGGGAAGAATTCGAAAATCTTCATTCCGGAATCATATCTACACTGAGACAATCTTCACCCATATTACTGGGAGATGTTTCTAACTCACATATCTCATTAGATTCGCTGAAAGAAAAAAATAAATACATGCTCCAACATTTGTTCAAAGTTTACAAAATGATACACTCTTCTCTAATGACCAATAATTTAATAATCACACAACGATTTGGGACGGGGGGGGAGGGGGATTACACAATACAAGACAGTAGGTCCATATCCATTTGTATTACAGACATTATTAAATGTTTCAACCATTGAATTTACTGGTCAGTAATGTTCTCATAATCAAACCTTGATTATGCTCTTTCATTATATATATGAGAAGCAACTAATAAAATCGTAAACAAAATTTTCAGAAAAAGCCAAAAACCTGTATTTTCTAAACTTTTGTAGTAGGAAATATGAACAAAACATATCCTGGTGTTTGCTATGCTGGCTTAGATATATATCACAATTAAAACAATTATAAAAAAACATCAAAGTTATTAAACAATTAATGTTGGACAAATTACGTTTTGAAGCAGTCAAAGAAAGAGTTACAAAGACTCATCTCATGGAAATGAATTTTTCTTTTCATTACGCAAACTAAATAAAACATCTTTCATAATAAACAAATTAATCAATTTGTGATAATGTGAACCAAAGTTAACTCCTGCTTTCATTCATAATTAGTTTTCATAGCAATCTGTTATTCTTTTGAGGAGGCCGAAACGTAGATGGGAGGATAATATTAAAATGGATTTGAGAGAGATGGGATATGATGCTAGGGACTGTTTATCTTGCTCAGGATAGGGACCGATGGCGGGCTTATGTGAGGGTGGCGTTGAACCTACGGGTTCCTTAAAAGTCTTTGTAAGTAAGTAAATAAGTAATCTGTTATTATCGTCTTCCACACTCTCTTCAACCAAATGTTGCTTTATCTTTCCATCCATTTTGCAGATATTAAAAAGCCCGTTTCCATGCAGTCTTCCTTCGAAATTATTGTGACGTACCAAAATACATATTATGATATTTTCGTGCAGGAATTTTGCATTACCATATGATGAAGGATGGGTGGAGCGGAAAAAATTCTCTCCGGCACCGGGACTCGAACCCGGGTTTTCAACTCTACGTGCTGATGCTTTATCCACTAAGCCACACCAGATTCCAGTTCTGATGCCGTATTGAATCCTCTCAGTTTAAGTTCCACCTCTTAGTTTCCCTTTAATGGCCAACTCTCATGCACTTCGTCACAAATGTGTGGCAATGGCACAATGTCCAACACATTATGTGCAGAAGTGCACTCATTACAGGTGACTACGTGGCTGGGATCCGACAGAATGAGCCACACCAGATTCCAGTTCCAATGCCAGATTGAATCCTCTCAGTTTAAGTTCCACCTCTTAGTTTCTCTTTAGTGGCCAACTCTAAGTACATAGAGAAACAATGTACCATATACCCTTATTCCGAGGGGGGGGGGTAGAGGGTGGTATTCAATTATACTGAACTGAAGGCATTTATGGTCATTGGCTTGGTGCTAACATCTCGCACCTCCACTCCATTCACTTTCATCAGCGATCACTACTGTTTCTCGCACATTCACCTTGAGTATAACCAGTATTTTGTGTTGCAGTGGCGGCACGTTATTTTTAAATAATTTTTTATCTTGATAAACAGAAATATCCATGCGACAATTATACAGTGAAATGTTAAAGTCCTGATCAGTTTGTTTATAAATAATGGTGTGACCATTATACGATGAAATACAATAGTTGTTCTGCAACGGATTTCACCTCATTGTAGGTTTAATGAAATGACAAACACTCCAGCAAGTTTAACTACATTCTACCAATAACAAGAGAAAGAGCCCAAATACATAGTATCACAGAGAAAATTAAATAGACACTAGACAGAGAATTTCTTCAGATTCCAATTTATGTTCTAAATTCACATTTTATTTCAACATGCAAAACATTTCCATATGACACTTAAAACTTATTATTCATTATTTCCTCTTCAAAGAAAATAATTTATGATTTACCTTAGTTATCTATAAATATCAGTGACAGTTTCTATTTCTTAAATATATGTGAGAAATAATAATTATTTATGAAAAAGAGATCTATATTACATGGTATATAGTACTGTTGGGAGATTTAAATTCAAAGCTCAATATGGCAGTGAAGTTTCGGACAAATCATTTTCTAGTTAGTGATGCGAAATGTAACTCTTAATAAAAATGTTTATTTATTAATGGTAAAAAGATATATGTAATTATTATCATTATTCCAAAAGAAATTAATGCATTCAATGCTTCAGTTACGAAACAGGTGTAAAGGCAGGACATCAATTTCAACATGAATTTGAAGCCATTGTAACACACCGTATACTCTCAAATTTGGCTAGAAAAGTATATACAAAAAATATCAAATCATTATCAGCGCTAATAAGCTTTGGAAGCTCATACTGAGAGGTTTGATCTAATACATATGCATAGGTTAGTATACTGAAGTAAAATATTATACAGTACTTTTTGCATGTTAATATGAATGAAAAGTAACAACGTACCTGTCTAAAGATGGATCATTGCTGAACATCTCTGTTGGAACAGTAGGGGGAGCCTTCTCGGGCACAAGTTCTAAGTAAGTTTGCCTTGACTCTAAATGTCTTTCAACTTCTTCTGGAGTCATATGTCCATCAGAAAGTAGAGATACTGGAACACTACCTAACACCTGCAACTATATATTTAGCAACACTCAATTCTCTTCACAGTATATGTATGACAAGTAAATTACATTACAAATAATTATGATGCAGTGTTTAATTTCGTCATGAAGGTGTACAGAAAGAGCAGCAGTGGAATTCCATGGTGATAAATGTGCTTTCGGCTGTTTTCTAAGCTGGCAAATTAAATTAATGATTATAGTAGCAGTAACAATAGTACTTCAAATGAGCCTAGGTTCTAAATCATTATTCAATAATACCAGTAAATTAAATGCCATTGACCTGGGCAGGGATCGAACCCGGACCTCGAGCATATAAGGCCAGCGCTATACCAACTATGCTACTCAGGGCAACCCTAATTTCTCTTTTATGTCTAATTATTAATATTGTAAATATTAACTGAATGTTCAGAAAATTTGAGAAGTTAAGTGCCTCATGTATGTGAATGATTCTAAGTATCAGTTTTAGAAATAAGTAACCATATTTAAATGTACAATTGTAGCATATTTGAAAAAAAACGAGATTCGAGATTTAATATACTGTATCCAATGTCACTTCATATAAGAGGAAGAACTAAAAAGAAGAGAAAAAACAAGATTTGGAATTGCTTCTCCAGCATTAGTAGGTATTTGGGAATGTTGGTTATTATTGTATCATGCATCGGAAGCTGGTGTTAAAATAAACTAAACCAGTACTTCATTATTATCGTATTCTTACATATACTAGCAAGAGTTGTTTGGTGGGTCCTAACAGAAGACTGGCATTATAGAAACAAATTATATATGAAATGAGGGTCATATTTTTAAGATTGGCTAAAAAGAGATATGAACGTAAAAACCAGGAATCAATGACAGCATTCTGATGCTTTCAGCTGTCATAATGCATAGCATCAAGTAGTAGTACTAATACTGAAACTGTTCTAAACATACCATGAGATTTTAATTAAAATCGGCCTAATAGAAGAAAAAGGCTCATTTAATTCTATAAAAATTCAGATGTAAATAAAAAAGTGTATTTACTAACAGGTGGTATACTATTCTGCTTTTGTTGTTTTGGAGGCGGTCTCTTTTTCTTAACTGATGACTGGACTTTTGGCGTTGACCCAGCACTTTGGGATACTGTTACATGACTGTTTGCTCCACTGTCAGGCTTCTTTCTGAAATAAACATAAAATATAACACTAATTACTCAGATGAACAAATACCTGACCACCTTAACAGTTGTGAGATGTCTAATATGTAGAATGACATTCATATAGGGGAAAGAAGTAAATAAGAAATATAATGAGCTTGTCTGACTTACAAATTTTGCACCAAAGAGATCAATTTTTAATATAATCAAAAACACACTGATCAGCAAGAAAATGAAAACATTTTCCTTTATTCAGAAAATATATGTTTAAGCTTATGCTATTAACAACTATACTTACGGAAATAATGTTAGTACAACAATAATATAACAACATTCTACAGTTTAAAACAACACATTAAACATTTTGTGTTGTTTGTCTTGTTCCTCTATAGGGGCGTACACATTTAGCAAACGAATAAGAGAGAATGACAATGACCTGAAAATGTTGCTTAGTTTCCTCGTCTTTTAATTTCGGAATATTGAATCTCCTAATATTAACTTGTTACTCTACTCACTTGGCTATTGAAAGTCTTTCTCTTAATTCTCCAATTACCAAATAATGGTCAGAATTACAGTCTGCCTCCCTGAAGGTTCGAATGTCTACTATACTAACATATCTTCGTTTATCTATCAAGATGTGATCTATTTCGTTGTGTGTAAAAAATGAAGCAACTAGAGACTATTTTAACCAGTAAAGGAGTGAAACAAAATTTCGAAGATTTCAGATAAAAAAAAAAGTAGGATGGTGATAGCTGAATGTACTGTACTACATTATTGACATTTAAAGTTATATTTAGTTTTTATTTCTTGTGTATCATTTCCTCTTTTCACTAATTAATTTCATTTGAATATTGATTGTTCAGTTCTCTGTCTTTGCTTTGATTAAATTTTCGTAGATAGTTATTTACGTAACAAGGGCAGGATTCTTTTAGTGGCATGGGGGAACAAAAGTGTTAAATACAGCCCTGCATCAACTTATTGAATTGTGTCGAGACCAGGAAATTTTTGGAATAACAGTGGAATTCAGCTATTTCAAAACTCTGAATAAATACATTAAATTTGTACCGGTATACGAATCCCCTCTTGCCAGATATCGAAGTGTTAGTGCTAGTCTTTCATGAACAGGTATTGCTTCTCGAAAGTCAGTTTTTCTTGCAAATTTTTGGTCCTATTTTGCATATTAAATTTCAGTCTATTGCTGAAATTCGTCAGAAGTTCTGAAACTGTCTTGCTCAGTTTAACACAAATTGTTGAGCAAGTCAATGACTCTATTCTATATCGATTGCGACTTTTGTATAGTGGTATTTGCCACCAGCACCTTTTATTTTTCAACTTTATTTTTGTTAGAATGCCTGTAATAACTGCTGCACTTGCTATAATAAATCTTCGTCTGCCATTATTGCAGGTAACCAGCGAACATGAATATTCTCTGTCCTTTTTGCTGGTTACTCATATGTTGTTCCAAACAGCATCTTCAGGACTAACAGCCATTATGAAAGACTTCATGCTCAAAACAGAATGTGAAAGAAATATCTGAATGTCCCAATAGATATATATGAAAGTGTTCAAATAAAAAAAAAATCTTCAAAGAGATTTGTAAGTTCTTTGTTACAAAAAGGCGTGCAAGGAACAAAACTCGGGACAAATGACAATATGGAATGTTGCCTTAAGAAAAGTAGCACATACTTGGATATAGTAGTCGAGTTGCCATCCTTGTGAATGCCCATACAGTCACTTGACATGTGACACAAGCTGAGAGCAGCTTAGTGAGTTCTATTTACTCATGGCTGAGGGTTACTTAATTTTTTATTTTATTTTATTCAAGCTTTAATTTCCCAACCTTAGTGCTAGTATCACGGATTAATTTTTATTATTGATCTATCTGTCCGGAGATCTTCTATGTGTGCAATCTGAGTATAAATTTAGACATGAGCCCATTAACAATTTCCTTAGGCCTATTACAGTAGTTTTATTTATCAGTAAATGTTAATGAAGTCAATCATCTTTTGAAAGACCCTGATTTTCTATAGTGTGAATTACAACTTTTAAATCATCATAACATCTGCTAGGCCTATATCAGTTTTCTACTGATGCAGAATTATAAATGTTGAAGATCGAGTGACACAAACATGATACCAATTTTTTTTTAACTAATGCTGAAAGAAGATATATACATTCACAGAACAGATAATGATCTCACAAATCTACAATTTATCCTAAAAAAGGTAAAGTAAAATGATTAGAATACACCAAATTAGCCACCAGTGTAGCTCTGTCGGCTAAGGCACTTGCCTACCGATCTGGAATTGCACTCGGGCGCGGGTTCGATTCCCGCTTGGGCCCATTACCTGGTTGGGTTTTTCCGAGGTTTTCCCCAACCTTAAGGCAAATGTCAGGTAATCTATGGCGAATCCTCGGCCTCATCTTGCCAAATACCATCTCGCTATCACCAATCCCATCGACGCTAAATAACCTCGTAGTTGATACAGCGTCGTTAAATAACCAAGTAAAATAAAAAAAAAATACACCAAATTTTTATTTCCCCTCTACTGATACCAGTATAGAATTTGAATTTGAGTGAAATTATAAAACTACTGTACGAACCTTTTTGCAGTATCTGGACGGCTTATCTCGCCTTCATCAGAAGATTCTGTCTCTTCACTCTCACTTGATGATACGTCAACCTTCTCATATTGTAATAATCTGTCTAGGAGAAAACTTCGATCACGGCTTGCCTTCAACAAACGTCTCTGTGTAGAACGTAAGGCTTCTTGAAAACATTCATTCTCCTATTGACAAATACAAGGAAAGAATAAAGCTTACTTTGACTTATAACTTATTTAAACAGGCACATTATTTCCTTACAACACAAAGCTATTTTATATAGTTTCCAAAACTGTAACAAAATAGTTTAGGCCTATTTGATTCTTTAATATTCTGTATAATTGCGTTACCACGTTAAGATAGGTACAAATGTATTTACGTACTTGGTTTCTAGTCGAGTCATATGTACCAAGTACCATAAACAAAAGAAAAATTGAGTGCCGACACCAATTTCACATCAAAATTAGTGAGAAAGTTGCTGTGAAAATGGGGACTGGTGGAGAGGAGTGGGCAGGTGGGATCGTTCTGGCGAAGTGGTAAGGGTAGGGGTAGGTGGCAATGAGGCACAGCACGTACTGTACATCTCATTTTTGTGCGTTCTTTTTTCTCCTTCGAATGATGTACACAAGCTAAATATTGCTAGATCATCTTTAATAATTTTGAGCCTTGTTTCTACTATTCTATCATCCTAAAATTTGTAGGTTCTATTTTAAAATTAGACTGTAGAATGACGAAAGAGGTACATCACGATAGTTATAATCGGCAAAGAATAAAATTTTAAATTTTATCTAAGCAACACAACAGAGAATTTTGTTTATGCATCTTTTCTTTAACTAGCCTACAGTTGGAGATCACCAATGTCAAGAATCCTATTCGACAGTAAAACCGAATAATATGTATCCCTTGCCCCAATATAGAGCATATCATTCCCCATGACTGAACAGTTCTGTTTATGCAGAGAAAAAACCGCTCATAATCTCCTTTAACTTTCGTTATTTCTCATTCATAATGATCATTAAAATGGAGGATAAATTTCAGAACACGGATTCCTTAATGGAAATCACGGTAGGTAGACCTACTCAATATGTGTTACTTTGCAGGTTAGAATTCCTGAAGTAAATACAACATATTTAGAGAATTACTATTATAAATTATACTCACATAAATAAGGAATTTCAATTTTCGCTTTAGATTCCTATATTGTGACTTATAATTTATTGTTTCTTCTTGGCTTTCTTCATCTTCCTCTGTATTTGTTACCATTGAACGGCAATACCAGCCATCCAACATTGGTCATCTAAAATAGAATTACAGCATACACAATTAACAACACCAATACCAAATATAAGCCTAAAAAAATATTAAAAAAGAAACAAATTCACTTACCGATATATCACTAATTGCGACAATTATTTATTACAGTATTACACAATTTGAACACCAGCTAGAGCTAACCTATGAATTGATACCAACTCGACTAAAGACAGCATGGGACATTTCGGGTAAACTAAAATTTGACTTTTTTATATAAATAACTATTAAATTTATTCAGACCGACATACATTAAATTATTGATTACTAACACTTTATAATAATGTTTACTAAAATCTTCCGAAATTTGTAATTCACGTTTTCCTTTGTTAACTTCAACAATTGGCATACCTGAAACTATCAAAGACATTCGTGATTAAAAGCGGAAAAGCCACCATAGAGGAAGGAATAAATTAAAATGTCAAAGAATGAAAGAATGTAAAAGTTTAGCAATCACGAATACAGATCACACACAGAATGCGGTTAAACTATAAAACGTCTTTGCAGAATGCAGAAACACACTATTATAAATTAAACAGAAACTTAGGGCTTATATGTTAAATTGAAAAAGGCCTATTTCTTTCAATCTTGTCAGCATAATTCTTTTGATTTAAAATTGCGCTTTTCGTGTGAAGGCGCTATAGTAGTATATACAGTCACGAAGCTAGAGTTTATGAGGGTACTAGGAACAATAGACTGTGCAGGTACTATTTCGCATTGTCTGTAATGAGGCGATATTAGCGATCCTAGTGGTTAGCAACTACTATGGATGCATATTTACTACGTATTGAGCTTCGTGACTGTGTATATACTAGACCATGGCCACAGTCTAGTATATACAGTCGCGAAGCTCAATACGTAGTAAATATGCAAACATTAGGTAGTTGCTCACCACTAGGATCGCTAACATAGCCTCATTACAGGCAATGCAAAATAGTACCGTCGCAGTCTGTTGTTTTTAGCACCCTCAAAACTCAAGCTTCGTGACTGTATATAGTAGACTGTGCTATGGCGCTATATCACAGTCTAGTATATTTTAGATAAATTTCAGTTGACTCTAGACTCAATGTTAGTCACAGAATATCATCCACTAACAGCAACAGATATTGACAATGATGTTCAACATTTTACGGACACAATATGCTCATGTGTAAATTATTCTACAATGTGCTCCAAGCGGCCATTAACACGCTACTACTTACCATCACAGTCTACTATATACTAGACTATGTTACCATCTTCCATACTCCAATTAATTAAGGAAAAACATCGTATTCGTAGACAATGGCAACGAGAGAGGCAACCATGGCAGCGGAAGAAGCTGAATTATCTCATACGATTAGTCAAGACAAATCTTGAACAACATCGCCTGCAGTCATATCAGTCTTACTTATCATCTCTATCTGAAGCTGATAATACTCTTTGGTACGCTACAAAGCGTATTCTACGCGAGCCAACAGTCATCCCGAAACTTCGGTTAGACTCTCAAATAGCCACAGACACAGAGTCGAAATGTAACTTGCTTGCATCTCATTATCAACATGTATTCACCCCAAACGAGAATAAAAATGAACAGACTACCTCTGAATTAGAAAAAGAACTTATAGAAAATATTAATAAACCGACTGTGCCAGAGAAAATTTCCTATACTACTCCACAAGAATTGTCTCACTTCATTCAAAGGCTTCCAAATAAAAAATCTCCAGGCCATGATCTTATACCCAACATTGTACTAAAGAAGCTCACCAACAAAGCTCTTACTTACTTGACGATAATTTTCAATGCTGCCCTTTTAATTGGGTACTTTCCTCGAGCCTAGAAGCTTGCTGAAATCATTGTTTTTCATAAACCTAACAAACCCGAGCCCCTACAGCCGAGGCTGCGCAGAAGTTTAGAGTAGAGACAAATTGAAGCTTGCGTCCGCCGCCATGCTTTGGGAGAAGCACCGGCTAGCAGACGGCTGTACTATACAATACTGAATGTTTAATATATATGTTTGTGTCTCTTAAAAGTCAATCTGAATGGATAAATGAAAAAAAAAATCCTATTAACATTTAAAGCGACCACGTTAAAGACATAATCAAGCTTAGTTACCATTAGTTTGACATGAAACGAGAGAAAACTGTAACAATTTGATACCGTAACAAAAGATGTTGTATAGTTATTTGATAACATATAGAGCGAACACAAATACAAAATGCATATTGTAGTAATAGTTCAGACGAAAAGAAAATTATTAATGTTAACTATTATTAACAAAACACTGCCTGTGTAAGACGTTACATTAGGCCTATATTGTAAACACGTTTGCTTTGATGTGGAGGAGAAATGAACTATTATTATTTATTCGCTTCCATATCACATAATATAGGCCTACATTTGTAAAATAGAAACATTACCTAATGTTTTAGTTAGAAATATAAGTAGGCCTACCGTGCAATAGCTTATTATCACAGCTGTAGTATGAAATAAACGTCACATGCATGAATTAGTCAGTTAGTCATATAATAGAACTCAGGTCTAGTGTACGGAACATCTTGCCTATTGATTCATTATCATTATTATTATTATTAATATTATTATTATTATTATTATTATTATTATTATTATTATTATTATTATTATTATTATTGACTCCGTTAAATATTGTCTTACAACAATTTTATGTAAAGTCGTGTTGTACTGGTAACCTTAAGCTGTGTGCTAACATCTGCTCTTTATGTAGTACTTTCTTTTATTCGGTTATTTAATGACGCTGTATCAACTACTAGATTATTTAGCACCGATGGTATTGATGATAGCGAGACGAGGCCAAGGATCCGCCATAGATTACCTCACATTCACCTTACGGTTGGGGATATAAGAAAAAGACAACCAGGAAATCAGCGGGAATCGAACCCGCGAACGAACGCGACTCCGGACCGACAGTCCTTAGCCCACTGAGCTACGTCAGTAAATCTTTATGTACTTTCATGGTCAGTTTAACAAGTTTAAAATATGTTTCTCGGGAGGAATCTGGGATCCATTTTCTAAAATATGTTCCTATAAGTGTAGAAAGATTGTACAAGTGTTCTACTTCTAGAGCACATTGTTTTCACAAGATATGTAAGAGTGGGTGGTAATATGCCATTGAACTATGAACATCTGTATAATCGCTCTTTCACTTAAGCGGCATATTTCAATAATCTCAGATCATGGTATGACAAGATTCCCATTAATCTTTCGTTAAAAAAATGAAAGAGATTTTGTTTACTGCTGGTAGACTACGTACCATAAATTGAGTCTTTAGATTTATTACACCATATTTTTCTTAATGATTTTAACAACTAAGCCAGCAATGAATACAGTCACATTTTGATAATATTGTGTCATTGAGAATGATGTAAGAATGAGGGAATTGCAATCAATGCCTGCAGTAGAAGAGTCATATCGCCTCTGATTCTCAAAACATTGAGGATTATTATTACAGTGCGTTAGGTGTTTGGAAAATATAATAGGGTATATAGACATTTTTAGCGGACATCCCTCTCTTTGTAATATATTTTAAATAAATTATTTACCTATTTTCTAACGTATATAAATAACATAAGTAAAAATATTCCATGCATTCTGTCATAGGAAATAGAAATAAACTAATAAGTATATTTATGAGCAATATAAGGCGTTTATATTTAAAACAATGCTTAGTTACAATATTTATATTTACTTCTGTTATTTTATATTATACGTTAGAAAATACGTAAATAAGTTCAGTTATATTACAGTGAAGGAGGAAATCCACTAAGAAAACGCCTATATACTCAATGATATTTTCTAAACTCCGAATGCTTTATAGAAACATTAATTCGTGCTCCCCAAACATGGCGTCGCGCGAACCTGCGCGAGAGGTTTCAAATTTGTACACGACACCAGCGCCAATTGTGTGTCTAGATATATAACTACAACGTCTTTGAACAAACCTAAGCACTTGCCATCAAGTTATCGACCTATTAGCTTACTGCTATCGAAATTGTTTGAGAAGGTTATTCATCATCGAATTTGTAAATTTACGTTCCAAAACAAGATAATACCAGATTTTCAGTTTGGCTTTCGTCCAAAACGTTCTACAACACACCAACTGCAAAGTCACTGAATCCATTATAAAAGGCTTTGAAGAAAAACAGTACACTGCCAGTGTTTCTGGATATTGCCCAAGCATTTGATACTGTTTGGCATGATGGTTTAAGCTAAAATTATATAGAATTGGTTTTCTTGACTATCTCACACGCATCGTGAAAAGTTTTTTTTTATCTGAGCGTCAGTTCTCAGTACGTATAGATGGCATTAAATCAACGCTTTGTCCAGTTTTAGCCGGAGTACCACAAGGATCTATACTGTCACCACTTCTCTTCAACATCTTCACATATGACATTCCATGTTTACAACCGTCACACATAGCTATGTATGCTGATGATACAGTTCTCTTTTATTCTCATAGTAACCTAAATACTGCAATCAGCACTCTTCAGACATCCTTACAGGAGCTGTCTAAATGGTTCTCTGACTGGAGATTACTACTCAACATTACCAAGACAGAAGCTAAAATCTTCTCTTTAAGGCCTATTCATAACCCACCTCCTTTGGTTTTTCTAAATGAACAAGTTACATGGCTCTCTAGTCAAGAAGCTGTCAAACATTTGGGAACATTATTAGACACGAAACTTACATGGAATGCCCATATAACTCGCATTGTTACACTAACCTCTTTTAGAATTCGAAAATTATACCCTTTGGTTAATAGACGTTCACAAATTGGATTGGACTGTTCAATGCTACTCTACATCTCGCTTGTACGACCTCTTTTAACTTATGTAGCGCCAGTGTGGGGGACTGCAAATAAGACACACATGCATCACCTACAAGTTCTCCAGATCAAGTTCCTGCGTACTGCAACAAATGCCCCCTGGTTTGTAAGAAATCAACAACTGCATCAAGAATTGGGAATTCTTCCACTAGAACAGTACATCCATTCAATGTCAAAATCTTTCAACAAACTTCCTGGTGTTCCTGGAGCTGTGACATATAACATTGGAGCAAGATCTTGTCAGCCATCTCGACTTAAAAGGAAACTCCCTCAAGACATCCTTCTTAGTGATACTGACGACTCTTCATAAATTTAACACAGAAAATCCTCATATTTTTGTTCACATAATTCACAAAAATGTTTAATTAATTAATTTAAATTAATTAGAGGAGCCTTTAGAGCCAACCTCAGCATGATATTCTGCATGTGATATTCCATAATTTAACAGTGGTCTGTATAGCAAGTTTGCTGGTCGACCAATATTAAACATAAAAAAAAAGTCTAGTATATAGTCACGAATGTCAATACGTAGTAAATATGCATCCATAGATAGTTGCTAACCACTAGGATCGCTACTATCGCCATATCATAGACAATGCGGAATAGTACCTGCACAGTCTATTGTTCCTAGTACTCTCACAACTCAAGCTTCGTGACTGTTGGTTTACGTCCAACGAACTAGAAAGATAGTTTTGTTGTTTACATCTTTTTAGAAATGAATGACTGGGAGGAGAAACACATAATAAGTAATCGAAAATGCATCCTTGCAATGGTGTTTGAACTGAGAAAAACTGAAAATGTGAGCACCAAGCCTGATGGCCACTTGTCTCACTTCGAGTTTCGCTGTTTTACTGATGGTCTCGTTGTTTACGTATTTTTAGAAAAGAATGACTGGGAGGAGAAACACATAATAAGTAATCGAAAATGCATCCTTGCAATGGTGTTTGAACTGAGAAAAACTGAATATGTGAGCTCCAAGCCTGATGGCCACTTGTCTCACTTCGAGTTTCGCTGTTTTACTGATGGCACTTCACAGAATTTTGAAGCCGAAAATGGACGTAACCTAATAGCTACCACATGACAAGGGGAGCAGTATGACATTTTTATTTTAAGTTCAATTGTTGTGCTTGAGTTTACATATTGTAGTTTTCATTTTTGCAGATAGTGGAGCTGTGGATGCTAGAAAATGGAGTGTCAAGTGGAGAAAGTGGAATATTTCCGACATATCCTTCTTTTTGAGTTCAATAGAGGTGCGAAAGCAGTGGAGGCACTGTGTATGGGAACAATGCTATCGGAGAGAGCACGGCAAAAAAATGGTTTTCTCTTTTTAAGGAGGGTTGTTTTGACATTAGTAACACTCCACATTCAGGAAGACCTCATGGGTTTGATGAAGACAGTTTTAACACATTAATCCACAATGATCCACGTCAGTGTACCCGAGAACTGGCAAATGTGATGAACTGTGACCATTCTACCATCGTGTGGCATTTGCATTCAAAGTGCAAGGTTAAAAAATCAGGTGTATGGATACCGCATGCTGTAAGCCAAAACCACAAAAATCAGTGTGTGGCCATATGTACATCTTTGCTTGCTCGTCATCGATTGGCTCATGAACAAAATCGAACATTCCTATCCAATACTGTTACTGGTGACGAGAAATGGTGTCTTTATGCTAACATAAGGAGAAGAAAGGAATGGTTGAGCCAGAACAAGAAAAAAAAAAAAACTCCTCATACAAAGGCTAATGCGCATCCACAAAAGATAATGTTATGCATCTGGTGGAACTGCGAGTGTGTACTGTACTACGAATTGCTTACCCGAGGTGTAACCATTTCTGCCGACATTTATTACCACAAACTGAGATGTGTTGCACACGCGATCCAAGAAAAACGACCTACAAGACTGCGTGAAGTGATGCTACTGCACGATAACACCTCGCGTGCACTCTGCTAACCTGACGCAAAACACTATCCAGGAGTTGGGTTGGGAAGTCATTTTGCACCCGTCTTATTCACTTGATCTTGCATCTTCAGATTTTCACCTTTTCCACTCTCTATTGAACAACCTTGAAGAAACTTCCTTTCTGGATGAAAATGCACACTGAACATAGCTTGACGATTTCCTTAACTCAAAACCACGTGATTTCTACAGGCGTAGGATCGAAAAACTACTCCAGCATTAGCAGACTGTTGTAATAGTGAAGGAGAATATATTCTTGATGATTAATTTTTCTCTTATGTGTATCTGAAGTGTTTAATAAACTTATGAAAAATCACTACGGAATTATGCACCAACCTAATACTTATTTGTGAATAATAATTTTTCATTATAGTCTCCCATTTTACAGATATGCATCTGACAGCGACCAGGAAGTTTCTTTGTTGTTGTTCTTCGTCTAGACTTTTGTCACTGGTTGTGGGGTCGAGTATGAGAGAGCATTCTTCATTTGTCATGGTCCTCCCAACTACTCTCTTTCACTACTTCTCTCTTCTTTCTTAAAGAACATATTTTCGAGGTTGTGTATACTTTAATTATTGGAGGTGTTTGGTTGGATCCAGACCATGCACATGGAGGATGCCCTTACACTACCATTTTTCTCTAATATCTGTCGAATACAAAAAATCTGACTAATAGTCGATCTATTATACCTAAAACCACATTGATTTCATCTACATATGGAGTTAATCTTCTCAAAAGAATATCGAACAAAATTTTGTACTATTTGTTATTAATAGAGAAAAATTCGCTCCAGCACAGAGGATCGAACCCGGCACCCCCAGTTAAATGCACTGGGTGCTCTAACCACTGAACTACACCTAAGTTCAACCCACAGCACCGTATCGAATCTTTATTCTTTGGTTGTTTCCCTTAGTGGCCTTACTCCATGTTCGCTATAATATGTGTCATCACACAAGGAGTGCACTCATTTTGATGACTTGGCGGCCCGGACTCCACAGTATATATGTGCACTGTTAGGAGAATAATCTATGTAAAGATTAATTTTTTGGTCCTACATTCTCAATAACAAATGGTAACCATATCAGATAATTCTGTAGGACAAAAAAAATAATACAAATTTTTGTAAGACGTCAATAAAAGTGATATTCCTCGAAAGTTATTACAGTTAGTCTTTTCCCCCTTTCTAAATACAGATACAATTATCTTTTCAAAAATAGCAAGTAGGAAATTTATATTTCACTAGATAGACTTGTACATTTTCAGCTTTTCTATCACAATTTAGACTTCCCGAAAGTGTGGGTTCGGTCATAAATGGCTCAGCAGTTTGTAGTTGAATTCGCCCTGGTCAATATTTAAGAAAAAATAATGCGCAGTTATAACTAATTCAGTGTAGTATAGCCTAATTAATTATTTTATAGTAGTTTGATTTATTTTACAACAGTGTACCAAGTACGATGGTTATCTAGCATATGAGTGAAATGAAGGTGATAATGCCAACGAAATGACTTCAAGGGACCAGCACCAAAAGTTACCTAACTTTGTGATCTTCAATGGGTTGAGATAACTTGGCCCAACTGTACTGTAGTACTCTAATTGAAACATCTTTATTTATAGAAGTTCTTGGGAAGTAGGTTTCTTTATTCTTAGCTTTCTTGAAACTTCTTCAAAACATTACTTTTTTTTTTTCCCCCAAGGGAAAAATTTTTCCGGGGCCAGGTATAAATCCCTGTACCTTTGGCTTAGCGCCCAGCCCCGGAACAATTTTTCCCTTGAAATTATTCAAGTCAATTTCACAGGGAGCTATACCTGAAAGCCAGATTTACATAATGTTATTACTGTTTCAATAATATGTGATTTGACAGAATTCTCTTTCATGTTAAAGTTTAGTGAATATTTTGTGTCTTCCTTTCCCCTAAAAAATATAAAATCGGTAACATGTTAAAATGAAAGTATGGTACAGATTCCTTAATCTTATCTTGGTGCGAACACAGGAAGATTTTAATAAGAGGAGAGAGAGGTAATGAGAGAAATGGAAGGTGGATTTTAGTGGCCTTTTGTGATTTTGGGAAGTGATAATAATGTTCACCACAGTATTCTCTTCAATGAGTGGAGTATGGTAAACACCTTATATTAATATGGGATTTTGTTCCATTGCTGCTAAGGATGGTGAATTGTCGCATATTGTAGTTTATTGCTGGAAGACATAATTGGGACAGTAACTTAAATATTTTAGAGAATATACATTTAAGGAAACTTAAATTATCAAAAAAATTGTTAAATATGTTGTAAGACTGTTATTTGCATTGATTTAATTCAGGAATAAATTTTATGAGGACTAAGAAATTTGGTGATAGTTACAGAAAATGATGAATTACTTTACCGGTATTTATTAGAAAACTTTTACGTCTTGTATTCTTTCTGGTAGTGAGCGTCAAAAAAATTAGTTTTTTAAATTATACAGTATATGTAATTTTAATGGAAATATTTTCCAAATTGAGAGGGGAAGGTACTTGAATGATCAACTTGATGAAAGCAACCTCTTCTGCAAGCAACACACCAAAACAAATTTATTTATTACCTTAGATGAGATAATTATGAAGATAATACTGACAGAGATATCACTGGTATCCTGCTGAAAGAACTTTACTGAAACGAAAGCGAGAATTTGAACCCAGTATGGAAAGTCCACACTTCAGCCAATCAGCTTAACAGTATGCCTGTATTATAATGTATGACTACAGGATTTTTGTGATGAGATGAAAATTAATTGTCTCACAAAATCTAATTAGGTACTGTTAAATTGTTTTGTAAATCATGACAAATGTAAAATGAAAATGTCATTTTGTAGATACTATTCAAGCACGTGCAATAAGATTTTCAAGGAGCAAAATATGCAATTAAAAAAGAGACATATGTAGGTAGATAGATATAGCAGATGGATAGCTAAGTCAGGAGGAAAGCAAGAAAGGGGAGACAGAGTGCAGGAAATATATGTAGACATATCATTCGAGAAAAGTGAGAGAGAGGGGGGGGGGGGGGAAGAGGCTTTATTACTGATGGATTGTATTTAACTTATACCATGCTCTAATCGAGATCATAACTTAAAATTTCAAACCAATCTGTCCAGGTTATCAACAAAAAAAAGTACATTTCTAACTTAGAAGAATTATGGACTCATAAAACCTGTTTGTTGATTCGGACCATGACTGCTGGAACTGCAATTGTAAAGAAATTTCCATATGTGAATAAAATAGAAAACAAGCCAATGATTTTATTACAGTCTTGTCAGTTGTGTAATCAGAGAAGATATTATGGAGGACATACAGGAATGTTTTGAGCAATGTACAGGTCCTACCAGGGAGTGAGGGAAAGAAAGTTGTGCCTAAATATACACCCTTATATCAAAAGAAGAAGAAAAGGGAAGGAAAGAAACAGTAGATACCACCTGTGTCAAAAGTTATCCACAGCTGAAGGCAAAAAATGTGCTATACTACAGAAAAAAATTAATTTTTAAGTGAATTTATAAATACAGTCAACTCTGGATATAGTGAACTCGGTTATAGTGAACCTAAATCGTTGATCCCGAGCCGCATACATTAAAAAGTACATTAATATTTCCGTTTATAGTGAACCCTTGCTTTGGTTATAGTGAACTTTGTATCCTGACAATTCTTATTTGAAGTCAGACCTTCTTGTATAAGATTGAAAGAATATGTTGAGAACAACATTCTAAGTTTCTTACTCCTTTAGTCAAAGGACAAAGGTAGGATTAATGATTCCTAGACAATGAGCTGTACTGTAAATCCAGGCAATGAGTGACGACGATCTTGCCTCACTCCACCGTCGAAGGGTTGACATTTTGTTCTCAGGCACTCTACTCTACTGTTATTTCTAACCCTCCACCATCAAAGGGTTGCCTTTTGTTCTCAGAAACATTGATGGATAGCATCGAAACAACGGAAAATGAAATTGCCTTCTTTTATTAAAAGGGAACAGACATTATGTCCAGAGCATAAATGAAGGTAAGATTTCGATGGCTTTCAAACTCCATCAACCCCTTCCCAGTTTCCATTAAGTGACCCGGGAAATTCCAAGGCTAAGTATGCAGTCACACCATAACAGCATTTGTCATTTCTACCTGATCTAATGTTCCAACAGTAAATGTACTATATAAAAATGTCGAAGCGTAAAGTGTTTTCTTTAGAAGATAAGACGAATATTATAAGTGACACTCAACGTGGTTTTTCATAAGCGGACATGGGTCAAGAGCATAGTTTAAGTAAATCAACTGTGAGTAATAGTATACAGTGTAATCCATTCCACAAAAATGAAATATTTTAGTTTCTTGTTCACAATTTCATTCATTTCTGTCATTTAAGGTTAGGGCAGAGACACTTCGGATTTAGTGAACCTCAGATATAGTGAACGAAATATGCAAGTCCGCAGAGGTTGTTCATATAATGTTGACTGTACCACAGTCTAGTATATAGTCACGAAGCTTAAGGTGATGAGAGTACTAGGAACAATAGACTGTGCCGGTACTATTTCGCATTGTCTGTGATGAGGCGATAGTAGCAATCCTAGTGGTTAGCAACTATCTATGGATGCATATTCCCTACATATTGCGCTTCGTGACTGCATATACTAGACTGTGTTAATACCAGCATGTCAATTTTGCTTGCCATGTCTTCATCCTTGTCATCACTGCTCTCCAAATCAACTCTGATTATTATTTTCTCAATTTCTTTTTCCATCATAGCATCGTGTTCTTCTATGATTTTAACTTTGGCACATACTTTTTTCTTGTCCTCTTCAGTGATATTACTCAAACATTGGCTAGTTAAAGCAAGTGCGTTTATACTAATGGAACTAATATTTTTGTCTGTAATATTTTGTTTTATGAGATTCCATATCAATTCAGTGGGGTTTAGATCATAATGACAAGGTGGCAGTCTCAAAACACTAAATCCATTTTCTCTTAATAATTAATTCACTGTGTACACTGTCTCTGCCTTAACTTCACATTTTGTAACATCGTGCTCTTAGTTAAATTTTTATCAAATTTCACTCCATTCTCTTTAAGTTATGTTGCAAGCTAATCTTTTCGAAATGTTATAGTGGGAACTTCATTTTGTGGTAAGAAGCATTATCAAGTATAACAGTGCTCTCAGGTGTAAGATTTGGCATAAGCTTTTTGTGAAGCCGTATGTTATAATTGGTACTGTTCATCTTATTATAGTAAATTTCTGTTGCAGATTTATAATCAATCATAAACGAGTTCTGCCCTATTGATAAATTCCATCTCCCCACCTACTAGCATGTACCACTATAATTGACCAACACACCAGGAATGTCGTCATGTTGCCAACACTTATTAACTCTGTAATGATATGTACTAGAGTTGGGTCGATTCGTGAACGAATCGTTCAGTCGAACGACTAATAATAAAGAATCGTAAGAATCGATTCGTGGTATCAACGAATCGTCGTTCAAAAGAATAGTAACGAATCGTCGTTCAAAAGAATTGTAAGGAATCAGCACGGTATCATAACCCACGATTCTATTAGTTGTTTGATGTAACCTGTCAACGGACATTTCCGAACCGTGTCGAATGCTCCCGAGCGAGAGTGAAATCAAAATACTGCATTTGTTAAGTATGGAAAATAATAAACACAAACCTGAAATGTGCATAGTTAAATAGAGATGTAATGCAAAAAATGTACTTCATAATAAGGTTCAGTTGATAAATTATAATTTAGAGACATTATCTTGGGTAATTTTGTAGATTAATGGAGGTCATGCTGAATGGTTCCAGCCAATGAGAAAGAGGCAATCCAATGTCTCGCCTCTTATGCCATCTATGCAAGAGATGTAGAACGTTTTTGTTCTATGCGTGATTTGCAATGGAAAGTGTCCTGTAAGTCATTCGTTGACGAATCGTTGGAATCGCAGAGTAGGAAGAATTGTGAACTCGTTGACGATTCAAAAGAATAGTTGGAATCGCAGACTGAGAAGAATCGTGAACAAATCGTTAGAATCGATTTGTAATGTGTGATTGAATCGTTGGAATCGACTTCTGAAAAAGAATCGTGTTGCCCAACTCTAGTATGTACCCAAGTTTCATCAGTGTAGACAACTGGTTTCTTGGGTCTCTTTTCATTCTTTCTCATAACCCGCAAATAGGCTGCTCTGCATGTAACAATGTCCTGGTACTTCATTAAAATCTTCCGAAAATTTTTAGACTTTTTGAAAGTAAGCCCCATTTCTTTCATTAGTCGTCAAAATGATTTCTTTCCAACAGTGAATTTAATTTCACTTTACAACATTGTTGCAATTTCTTTGCTTACCTCATAATATTCTAGAAAATATTCTATGAACAACCCTTATTAAACTTTTTCAGATTTTTAACTGTAGCTGAAATTTGTGTGACCCAAATGTTAGCTTTTTCATGTTCATTAGCAATATTTCTGACCTATCAAAAGATACTCTTTTGCTGTTCTTGCCATGGCTCTTTGCAAAGAAAGAATCAGACAGTTCTTTTTTTTCTTCTTTGCAGAAACGCAAAATATTGTAATTTTTTTTATGTTTGTGAATTTGTAACTTTCCACAATGATTTTTTAGGTAGAGTTTCCTTAATTTAAAAATGCACAAAATACTTGATATCTGATATTGTCCACAACATGAAACATCAACAATTGATCATGTTCAAAGGCAACATTTTTCCTGCAGAGTGTATTGATGATGTCACTGTGGAGATTAATAGTTTTAATAGTGCGTAAACTAGATATCTCCAAAGATACCTGTCCCATGTAATACATTAAACACTTTCTGAAATTCTCCAGATCACATAAGGGAAAATGTGATGTCGTTTTCGGTTTAGCAGGTAAATAAAAATGCATAAATGAATAAATAAAAACAGCATTAATAAAGCAAGCATCCTTTTCTCTCTCTGTTGTCCAAATTGTATTTAAATTAAAAACAGATGAACTTCTTAATCTTACAGATCTTTGAACATAAAATTGAAATCATTTCAAGAAAAAGTACAACTATTCAGAGAAATTTCGAAATATATAATTTATCTACCTTAACTGACACTTTGATGACAAAATAATTTGATTAAAATTAATTCATTTGACAAGTGGAGTGAAAGGATATTTAATGACAATATGTGAACATTATGTTGTAAATGCAACAGACTTCTATAGATCAACATCTACAACAAGTTACTGTAGCAGATTACCCAACAATACTAACAATGGTCTAGCTACTTCTGCAGTACTTAAGTGCCAGTATGAAAATAAATAGTGTTCAAAATTTGAATGACGGATATGAAAATAACTTCGTCAAAAAATGAAGTGGAGCATTAAAATGGGTAGATGAAATTGATAAAAATGTAACAAATTTTCGTACTTCGGCATGACTAATTATTACTAATTTTATTCAGAGATGTAATTATACTGAAAGACTAGATGCCATCGCTTAAATACTTCTCCAAATTTAAATTAACTGCCAGTTAATTTCCTCTATTACATGCTATTATTCAATCGAGTTTCTTCTTGTCAACTTGGAATGAAGTTGCTGTGTACACTGTTTATTTCACAATTTAAGTGCATGGCAGACTTCCACTTAGCACCACTACACCATTTTAATGGCTTAAGAAGTCAATCTGTATTCCACAATGACCTCTTGCACATAAATATATACACACACATACACACACATACCAAGTTTAAAAAATCAGTTTTAACAGCTTCTGTGTCAAGAATAGCAGTGATGATGGTCAAAAGAATCTGACCACTAAACAATATGATAGTTGAAGATGACTATGTACATAATGAGAAATAATCTTTTCCTGACACCTTACTCTCTAACAACAAATGTACTATGTAAACATACCACAGCATGACTCTTCTTTGAAGCAAGTGAAACAACTTTCATGCCTCAATTTATTTTTCGTATGACCTTTTATACAAATGTAAAGTGCATGTTTCTGTTAATGATATGCAAGATCTTATTAGGCCACATCAAAACTGTCATGTAGTGTAAAACTATACTGAGAAATAAGACAGCGAAACTAATAGAGCTATAGTACAAAAGTACGTCGAAGACAAATTAACAATAATTTCGATCTTGAAAAAAATGAAACTATCATACAAAAGAATGTTTATGAACTACTAAGCAACCATCTTGATCTTCATATTGCCACTGTTGCTAGGAGAACTGTTATATCATCTGGTTTACCACCTATACACACAAAAAGAAAAATACAATTATTACAAGCTTTCAAACATAAATTAAGAATTGAAGTACTACAATACTACTACATAGCTTGCTATACTCACCAACAGCATCAATGCCATTCTCTTGAGCATTCTGTGCAAAAGGGGACATAAAGTTGCCATCAAATGCAAGACTTCTTGCCATTAATGCAATGGAATTTGCAACTCCCTGAATCTTCGTAGGATCACGTTCACCTTGCACCTTCGTCAATTCTGTGATCAACAGTTGATCAGGGACATTATCAAATACTCCATCTGTTGCTAACAATATTACATCACCATCTTCAACTTGGAAGTTTGATGTATCGGCAGACTCTGGCCTACGTAACAGAAAAAAATGCACTTATTAAACATTTTCATTAGGAACAACTGGAGAATATGTGTGGCACAGCAGCACTGACTGCTCGCTACTAGTGACTGGGATATACCAAGTCACGTAAAATAAAAGAGAAGTGTCGTCGGTTTTAAAGCAAATGGTTATAACCCTGAGTTTAAAAACTTTCTAGGAGGTAAAAAGCGAATTATGTATTTTATTCTATTTTTTTATGAGTAAGCCACATGACTTAACAGTGTAACCTGTCATTATTATTAAAAATCAATATTAGGGAAAATGCTAACCCAATACCGAAAGGGAAACAGAAAATGGTTTAAGTCTGCTGATTCCTAGGTAAATCATCACAGTGCAAAGTACATTCAAGAACAGAGAAACTTTCTTTCAAAATCCAGCTCCCTCATTACTCCACAAAGGCAAGCTAGAAGGGGACTAGGTAAATGATGAACCTGCGCCACCAGCTTTGCTCAGATGCAGTGAGTTCGACTCGAGATCTGAGCCTGCATTCGGACCTGAATTCGAATCCTGTTTGGATTGACTATATGGTTGGGTTTTTTCACTGTAAGATGAATGTCAGGTAATCATAAGGCGAATCCTCAGACATCCCACCGAATACCATCTCACTATCATTAAATCCACTGAAAAGCATAAGCCTTCTGACTGTATGGCTAAGGTTACAGTGGATGCATATTCTGACGATTTTGTCTGAACTATTCATCAGAAGCGCATGGTTATAGTAAGCGCATATTCTGACGAACTCATTCTGACCTCAGCTACACAAGATGGATATCATTTAGACCACTACTGAGTCTTTCATGTAGAATTTTACACACTGTCATGATAGATAATTTATGACATTTGTTTTTCGATATGGAATTGTTTCCATGAGAAACATTTGCCTTTATCCTCAAAAACCATCACACATGACTATTTAAAAAAAAAAGGAATTTTCCTAATTGTTGTTGTGCGCCGGTCTCCGTGGACGTCCCTCTGATGTGTAGGAAGGGAAACGGGAGTGATGAGACAAGAAGGCTGAAGCTTGGTTTTTGTAGAGGTGATGACACTACGATGTTATGCCCCACATTCGGTGCCAGTCTCCATTGACGTCCCTCTGGCGTGTCGTCGATGTGTAGAGAGGGGAAATGGGAGTGACGGGACAAGAAATCTGTAGCTTGTGGGTGGGGTGATGATGCGAGATTATGATGATGTGCAATAAAGATACACTTACCTCACAAGTACCATAAATAACTATTATACATCATCAATAATTTCAATTTTAGGAATGCAAGCATATTTATGGAAATTAAGTGAAGTCTAAAAATGAAATGCTTTCAAATCATAAACATAGGAAACCAACCTGTCACTAAGCACCAGACCACTGTGTCCTGGTGGTGGTAGAGATAACTGAAATGGTGTGTTGAAATAATGCTGCTGTTCTTCAGATCGATGTACAACTTCTCCATGGCGAACAATTACAAAACCACTATCACCAATATTTGCTGTGTACACCATGTTGTTTTCACGATTTAGTACAATAACGCATGCAGTGCTGCTGCCTGCAATTAAAATGATTAATTATATAATTTTACAATATATTAATATATCAAGTTTTCAAGTAAAAATTTGAAAACAATTTAATTACATCTATGAAAGTCAGAAAGAAACGACAACACTTTGATATCGTTTCAAAAGAAAGTCAAAGTTGTGTAACAAGTTGGGTGTGCAAGGCCTACATGGATAAAATCACAGCATTAAAACATAAAAGTGGGAGGTAGAGAGGTTAAGTCACTCATGGAAAGTGCTCTAGACATAAGTATTCATCTATTTGAGAAATGTGTATGTATAAAAATACAGGTGATGAGAGTACGCAATACTGAAGACAGGTGGCAAGAACTCAGTCACAATCATATGGGATCATAATGCGACGAGTGTCAGCATTTATTTGTGGTTGGAAAGAGTGACAAATGTGCCTCTTACAGGATGGTCACCCATTAATGTCGACGTATACATCCTGAAGCTCATTCAATCCTCGAGGAAGATGGATCAATGATGGACAGTGTGAAAAAGCTTGAAGAGAAGAGTGAGCTCATAAAGTGCAAAAATACTGCTGATATATCATTGCCAATGATAATCTGGTATGCTACAACAAAGAGGGTGAAGAATAATCATTCAAAATTAAATCTGGCCAACTTTACGAAACAGAACTGAGAAGTTGGTTAAGTGAATGACAATGATCAATGTTCCTGTACAAGGAAATTGTGCCAAGAGTCTATAAACTTGTAGATGATATCCATGGTGTCACTTCATCATAAGGTTCTGTTGGATCAGATTATGGACACATAGTTTTCCTACAAGTTTCTGGAGCATCATCTTCATCTTTCTGTGCAGAAGTATCTGCATTTCTGAGAAAACCCACCCCTTAGCTCTGCATGACAATTTCTGACAGCTGGTCCCTGTCAATTGGTTCCAAACACATTCGTCCCGATCCAGTTTAGATCCCATTTTATTTTTTCCCAGGTTCTAATAAAATTAGTCCCATTCCATGTTGTACCAGACTGCAATTGGAGCTGTCCCTGAATTTAGCTTGCCTCAGCTAATTAAACAAAGTAGTTTCTCCTATAAATTATTTATTGAAAATTCGTCTTGTATATTGCTATGTATAATGTGTAACTGACACTTAATTCCAGGAGCAGACCAAAAGGCTCCATCACAAATCAGATATGCACAATAGTAAAGTCTTCGGAAATGTGAATCGCCTGCCAAAAGTACCAGTTTGAAATCAGCATCAATTTTAGAAGCCACTGAGTCCCATCCTTATCCAATGTATTTCTCTTTGGTATAATCTCTAGAACTCCAAACATTTTCGGATTTGATGGAAAATTCTGCATTCTTATGCGCTGAAAAGTCTTTTTACAATCTGTCTTTTGGAAAGCTTCATATATGTTTCACTTGAAACTGCAATGACATGTCTATTAACAATGAAAACAGAAGGCTCAATGAAGGTTTGTGCTATTTCTTTTATTCATGTCATTACCTCTGTGGTATTACACTTATTCCAATTGGGGCCCTGGGTATGGTGAGCTCCTCCTCCAAGTCAACAGTAAGATAGACTCGCAGCAACATTAATTTCCTCATTCACAGCGTCATTCTGTTTTGTTTTTTTCCTCCAGCACAATAATACATCTCACTTGATATGTATCAGAGGAAGAACAATTGTTTGTATGCATCTGAAGTATGATTAGTGTAATATGTAACTAGTTAGTGATGTATGCAATGGAGGAAAGGAATTGGCCAATCTACCCCAATATCTCCTGGCCAAGTTGCCTCATGAGTGATGCCTTGTTGGTGTCAGTTGTGGGGTCCAGACTTGTCTTCGGACAGTTGACTAAACAACAACAACGTCTATTTGTACAGAATGCCTTTGTACATTAATTTGAAATGTATCCCAGCAACGGCACCATTATTTACACCACAATATAAGAACATTTAATGTAATAATTTAAATTATCTGGTACAAACTGTTAAGGGACCAATTCAATTCTGGTACGAGTTGTCATAGGACAGATTTAATAATTGTGGAATGAGTTGTCATGGGACAAATTTCTAACTTGGGATGAGTTATTGTAGTATGAATTACTTGGGACAAATTGTCCAGACTCACAATGCACACTGTCACAGTTCAGAATATTCTGAGATGGTATCTGTGGAAGTCCTTGAACAGCTACAATACTTCCTGTAAATGAATCCATGCGATTGTACTCTTTACAACACCTCAACAGCTCAAGTTTCACACAGTCTTTTACAAGTAAAAACTATATGAGAGAGAAAATATATAACTAAAAGAAACACAACACGAAGTAAAAGTAAGAAAAGTGAAGTCATAAATTTTTCTTATTCTGACAAACAAAGCCTATTTTCAATAAATATCGAAACATACCACACAGACAATTAATTTTGTTTGTAATTTTCCGAATTGTAGCATCATTCTTGTACAATTAATAATGGCATACAATACAACATAATACAATAGATTCATAACATACATTTAGTATTTTACTAGTTATATTACCTAGAATAGGTTGCTTGCTTTCAAGCAGTTCGTAGTAGCTTCTTGCAAGAAGACCTGCAGGTTCTGTAGCAATAAATCTTCCACTTGACACCAATCTTTCACATGTTCTCATCAAGAATGCTGAGAACTCTCCTGGATCGATTCCATAATGCCGCCATCCACCAACACCATCAGCCACACCTTTACGGCGAAAAAAGAGTGTAAAAAGGTATATGAATGAATGAATTTAGACATATTCTTATAGACAACCTACATTATTCTCGTTCTAACATAAATATTGTTAAACCAGGAACAAGTAAAAGACAAATATTCAATCAATCACTAAAAACAACTCTAAATGAATGAATGAATAATTAATGAATAAGTAATATATTAAGTGATTTCAGAAAGACAGATAAACACTGACAACACGTGAATCAATAAGGAAGAAAAATTAACAAATACGAAAAAGAAACTTACTTATGACTTTTAAGGAACCCGGAGGTTCACTGCCATCCTCACATAAGCCCGCCATCGGTCCCTATCCTGAGCAAGATCAATCCAGTCTCCACTGCACTCAATATATCCCACTGCACTCAAATCCATCAATATTATCCTCCCATCTATGTCTCGGCCTCCCCAAAGGTCTTTTTCCCTCTGGCCTCCCAACTAACGCTCTATATGCATTTCTGGATTCGCCCATATGTACTACATGCTCTGCCCATCTCAAACACCTTGATTTAATGTTCCTAATTATGTCAGGTAAAGAATACAACGTGTGCAGTTCTGCGTTGTGTAACTTTCTCCATTCTCCTGTAACTTCAATCCTCTTAGCCCCAAATATTTTCCTAAGCACCTTATTCTCGAATACCCTTAACCTCTGTTTCTCTCTTAAAGTGAGAGTCCAAGTTTCACAACCATACAGAACAACTGGTAATATAATTGTTTTATAAATTTTATGCTCGACCATGCCGAAATGTAGTAATTATACACCTGGTAGCAGTCCTTTAATGCATGTCATTAAAGTACACCTACTCATTAAAATACAGGTGTTCGGCCAATGACAACTCAGCTTACAGGTGTTCAGCCAATGACAAGTCAGCTTTGTACCGTTATAAAACCGCAAGTATCGATTATTCTCGGATATGCAATCGAAAGAGAATTAGCGAAGTCACGGAGGCTGGAAATCCAATACTGTCGTAGAAGGTTATGTTCTGTTATTATAATAATTAGCGTTAATTGTAAATAATATTCAAATAAATTCAATTTGTCATCTCGTTTTTCAATGTCGAATTCAATAATCAAGGTTATATCAAGTTTAACGGGATTACATCAAGGTCAATGACATTATTGTTCCTCGGAAAAAATCAATACTTTCGCGTCTGCGCACATCTCACAATTCACGACCTAGAACAAGGTCACTTCCGATCTAGTCAGATACAAATAAAATGTATACATCTGAATAATTTCAAGTTAGAAATATGGTCGAGCATAAAAAGTCGTATGAAACTTGCCTATCATGGTAATTAAGACGCTCATGAATATCATGAAACTTGCTTGCGCTTGTTTCATAAACATCCATACTTGCGTCTTAATTACTATCATTATAGGCTCGTTGCATAATGTATTATTAACTTTCAGCTTTTTTGAGAGCAAAAGCTTCCCAATCGAATAACACGCATTTCCCATATTTATTCTGTGTTTAATTTCCTCTCGAGTGGGATTTATATTTGTTACTGTTGTTCCAAGATATTTTAACTTTTCCACCTCTTCAAAGGATAAATTTCCAATTTTTATATTTCCAATATTCTGGTCATGAGACATAATCATATACTTTGTCTTTTCGAGATTTAGTTCCAAAATTATCTCTTTACTTGCTTCAAGTAAAATTCCCATGTTTTCCCTAATAGCTTGTGGATTTTCTCCTAACATATTCACGTCATCTGCATAGACAAGCAGCTGATGTAACCAGTTCAATTCCAAACCCTCCCAGTTATCCTGGACTTTCCTAATAGCATATTCTAGAGCAAAGTTAAAAAGTAAAGGTAATAGTGTGCATCTCCTTGCTTTAGCATGCTGTGAATTGGAAAAGCATCCAACAGAAACTGATTTATACGGACTCTGCTGTACGTTTCACTGAGAGACATTTTAATTAATCGAACTAATGTTGTAATAGTGTATGTCTTATATGCAATACATTTTGTTTGTTGAAATCTTCTATATATGATTGTTCATCAGGTAGTTCTTGACTTGTGTAACATATGTGTATTTGAATAAATTTAATGATTAAATCAAGATATGTTAATATAATTGACAATCTTTCGTATCATACTGTAATAATTCTTAAAGAAAATGTAATTAAATAAAAACTTACGTATTATGTACGTACATAAATTTTAATTATAACAATAATATTTGCATAATATCACGTTGAATCTGTGTCACACAGACATAAATACAAATATTTTACATTTTATCAATTTTAACAATTTATATATATATATATATATATATATATATATATATATATATATATATATATTCGGGGTTCGATCCCAGGTGGTAACAGGATTTTTTCTCGTTGCCAAACTTTCAGAACGGCCCCGAGGTTCACTCAGCCTCCTATAAAATTGAGTACCGGGTCCTTCCCGGGGGTAAAAGGCGGTCAGAGCGTGGTGCCGACCACACCACCTCATTCTAGTGCCGAGGTCATGGAAAGCATGGGGCTCTACCTCCATGCCCCCCAAGTGCCTTCATGGCATGTTACGGGGATACCTTTACCTTTACCTTTTATATATATATATATTAGTGACATTCAACAAACACAAAATATGTAACATGAGTTTTATGTAATTTATATTTTATATTTTCACATTTTCGGCAAGTCAACGAAACTACACACAAATCAGTCAAATCGAACATTTCTCACACCAATATTCAGATTCTTATTACATACAACTCATGATCAATTATTTAAATCATTGTTATGCTTATTACTGTGAATACCTTATTTGACTTACGTTTTAGAGATCGTTATAATGTTTGAATATCTGATGAGGCCGTATAGGCGAAAATGTTAATATATTTTCTTCTGTAAGATGTATTAGCAAATAATAATTTGCAACAAATGATAAATCATATGATTGAAAAACTTTAAAAAAAATTTATAATGAATATTGCAGGCCTATAAACATTAAACTCAAACATGAAACAAGTGATCTGATAAAAGAAGAAATTGATTAATATAATAATAATAATCAAATAGACAATATTCAATCAACAACAGCTTTCTTTAACAATATTGCTGTTGAAATAAAGCATGAACTGAAAATTACCATGGTTGATGGTACAATATGTAACACAGTTATGGAAAACAAATCTGTACAGGTGTGTTATATTTGTAGAGCATCGCCAAAGCATATGAATGATACAGATTCTCTGCAACAAAGAACTGTGAATCACAAGTCATTTTCATTTGGATTGTCGATTCTTCATGCTTAGATCAGATTTTTAGAATGCCTCTTTCATGTGGGCTACAGGCTCGATTTCAAGAAATGGCAAGCTCGTGGCAGAGATAATGAAATCATGAAGTTTCGAAAAAAATCAATCCAGAAAAGTTTTCGAGCCAAAATAGGACTGATAATTGATAGACCAAAACCGGGTGGGAGTGGCACCTCAAACAATGGCAGTATGATGTGCTGGTTTTTTGCTAAACCTGAACTAGCTGCTACAATAACTAAAAATTGATGTAGAAATTATACCACGTTTCTCAGTTATTCTTCAAGGGATTTCTTGTGGAAAAGACATAAATACTGAGCATTTTAATGACTATGCACTTGAAACTGCAAAGCTTTTGTACAAAAATATCCCTGGTTTTACCTTCCTGTGAGTGTCCACAAAGTGTTAATTCATGGGCTCTCAGATAATAAGCTCAACCATGCTTCCTATAGGACAATTATCGGAGGAAGCTTAGGAGGCTCGCAAAAAAAACATTAAAAGGTTCCGAGAACATCATACAAGAAAAAACTCTCATATCAATACAAGGACAGATTTAGTAAACAATCTGTTAGTGTCGTCGGATCCTCTCATTTCTAGTTTAAGGAAGGCACATGAAAAACCTTCCAGTAGGCCTACTCTTCCTGACGAGGCGAAATACTTACTGCAGTCTCGAAGTGGTGTAAATAGAAATGAAGAAGAGGAAGAGCAAATTGCAGAGGAACTGGAGGAGCAGCAGCAGTCAACCAGTGGAGAGGAATATGACAGTGAATAGCAAGATGGTTTTTTATAGGTAAAACAATTAAAATATGTTATTATTTAGCTTTTTCTATAAGAAATCTATCTTACTTTAAGGATGGACATGAATTGTATCTTTCATCCATGTCAAAAAGCTGACTAAATACTTTTGCCCAATTTGACCACAGTCTGGCCCACTGTGTTGTGGCGTGGTTGTACTACGGTCCGTGTGAGTTGAGCCTTATCAGTGGGTAAGAGACGCTAGCCTGAGGGTGCACTGTTCTAACGACTGCTGGTCTAGGTTATGAAAAATACCGTTGTGTGTTGTTGACAAAAACTTTCGAATCAGTGCTGTATGTTTGACAAGTCTATATACTACTGTGGGAAAGTAGGTTACGTAAATGGTACACCCGACACACAACAGTCTGCAACCAATTTACATACGCAGTGAACAACAAAAGACTAATGCAAAGAAAAGTTACGTGTTGTTATTTGGAGAAGTACTAACTACACGCAAGTAAGGTGCGCCAAATCTCCAAACGTCCTCACAGTGCAAAAAAATTGTATATGTTCAACGTTCATGTTCACGCTCTTATAAATTGTTTTATATACAACTCTATTTTCTTGAACATTCTAAGATAACTACTGCACTTTATATCTTATACATACCAATGCATATTTCGTGTGTAAGGCTATTTCCGTGACCATTTTACGAACTTTCAGAGGTGACTGGAAAGGACAAAACCACCAATCTGAGATAAGGAATTCTAGTCCGGAAAGGCCTCAATTAAATGTTACAAGCCATAATAGTTTTTAATAAATAGGAGCAGGAGAGCAGGCAACCTCTCTTTCATTTGTGCAGTTTGGGATGCCTAGTACCCAAAGTCCACTACTTGTAGATTTAATTACATTACAATTTAATTATTTAATTTTATAATTTATTATATCAAACCAAGCTGATGGATTACTTTTAATTAAAGGTAGGAAGTTCCTATCAAAACACAGATTTCCGTTGTGTGCAGCCACGCATATACTGTAGATCTCGTCTCTATTACACTCAGTGGCGGTTCCTGCATATTTCTTAAGAGGAGGAAAGAGGTTAACAGAATGAAATGACACCTTCTTGAATGAAATATTCTACAAATTAGCCTACATGCATACCTGTAAGACCAGGTAGTGTTGTGGTTGGCCTTCCCTTCTGTATAGCAATAATCTGTTCTTGTAAACTGAGTTTCCTAAATTGTCCAAAATATATTATGTTTTCACTTCCTTTCATTGTTAATTAATTGTGCAAATTAACAATTACAAGGAAATTCACAACCTCGTAGCATTTTTCGAGCACACTACAGCATCACACGTGTTGGAAGAGACTAGCTACTAACTCGTAACCGGAACCGTTTTACGGAAATGGAAATGGGAATGGGAAATAATCTGAGAAAAGCGAGAACACTGCACCCACCCACGTGGTCCCTGTTGCCACATGTACATTTTACAAGTTCAGTATCACATGCTTTTGAAGAATGTCAGTTCTTGTAAAGTCATACTATCATTATTGTTCAAAGCTGCCGGTGGCCGATTAATTTTTTTATGTTAAAAATGATGTAGTTTGGAGTACCTACTTTCAGTTTCAAATATATTTGTACAAAACTGACAACTTGGCTGTTGCCCTGTCTAGTAAACAATGAATAGACGTGAATTTCAGGGGCCAACTACGTAGAACTACTTCCTCTTTGTTTTAAATAAACCCGACTTTAACTTTCAAATATCCATGAAAGTTTCAAACCATGAATAAAAGCCTATATAAAGTGCAATGAATAATATTTTTGATTTATAATTAAAAAAAAAAGTTTATATGGTGTCTTTCAAAGCGTTGCGTTAAAACTGTTTTTATTGTGCCTCCTCCTAGATGTGTTCTAGTATGGTTGAATGCAAGATCGTTAGATGGCAGCAGTAAAAAGCTTGCTGCACGACCAGTCGGTTTCTATTTCCCGCCCATGCGCTGATTCAGAGGAGGATCTCCTCCCTCTCCGTTCATTTACTCGCTTTAAAACTCTGGTTCTTTCTCTGGCCGCTAGTGCGCTGTTGTCTATGATAACTGCAGTAGAGGAGGAATGGAGTGCCTTTCCTCTACTACACAGACAATCTCGCATTTTTCTTACAGTTTTCTACAGCACATGAGCGCGCGTCGTTTAAAACTCGATCATCCGAGTTCTTCTTATAGCTGTGAACTTAAAAATTATCGAATCTTCCTCGAATTTCAAGGCACATATTTTATTTGGTATTTACTTTCAAAAGAAGAAAAATGTGACGAGGACGTTCCTCCCTTCCCTCCCCCGAGGAACCGCCACTGATTACACTAGCTGTCTTCCGTTCACATAAACAACTCACAGTATATCCTCAAGTGTGGATGGATGACTTTTGTAACTACATTACAGCAATATGCACAGTAGAGAAGCACTTTTAATACATGTTAATATTTGCAGTGTAGTTGTGCAGTTTAGTAAGCAGTTTTTAACATGGCAGAAATTTAAATCTTCCAATCAAACGAAGTTGAATGTAATAATTCAAACTTACTAATAACCATACATCAACAAATGGAGAAACACATTCCCGCAAATGATTTAATGTGTATACGTAATGTAAAGAACGAATATTATTTCAGGGACACTGTGCTACGAAACATTTATATGGAATACTTTCTTTGCATGGACAATACAACAATCAAGAGAAATATTCTACTTTAAAAAAATTGACTCAAAATGTACGTAATTTCGTAATTTCTCGACCTATGTACCGTATGATGTTGGTATGTTTCAATATCCCTTCAAAGACATTGGCGTAGCTCAGTCGGCTGGGGATGGGGCGTTTGTCTGCCGATTCGGAGTTGCGCTCGGGCGCGCGTTCGATTCCCGCATGAACTGATTACCTGGTTGGGTTTTTTACGAGGTATTTATCACTCTAAGGCGAATGTCAGGTAATTTATGGCGAATCCTCGGTCTCATCTCGCCAAATATCTCGCTACCACCAATTCCATCGATGCTAACTAATCTAGTAGTTGATACAGCGTCATTAAGTAACAAACAAAAAAATATATATACTTCAAACAATTGCCTGTAGCAGTCTACAAATATATAAATGACGAGATGTGGAAGAATAATTATTGTTCAAATATATACAAAGCTGTTATTCACTTAGGGCCTAGTGATACAGTAAAGAACAAGGGTGCTCAACCTTATGAATAGTGCGGGCCAATATAAAAAAAATGTTCTTTTGGAAGGCCGCAGACATCCTCCAATAATAATAAATGATTTACATAAATGTCTAATTTGTGATTACTGTAATTTATAGTAATTAATAATTCAAGCCTGTTCAAATATTTTTTTAAATTTTAAATTTGAAACTTTAGTATCTGGCTGCAGCAAACATAGTGGCGGGCCGCGGGTTGTCATCACTGGTAAAGAATATTGTATCATATTTCAAATTTGCTCCAGTCACGTCTTGTGAAGTAGAACGAACATTTTAAGAGTAGAAATATTATTCTTGTGAACATAGAAAGGTATGTTTTTGACAAACTGAAAATGTACATTATTATTATTATTATTATTATTATTATTATTATTATTATTATTATTAGTAACAAGGCTAGATACATATTACGTATTTTGTTTGTTAAAAAAAATTATGGTTTATTTAACGACGCTCGCAACTGCAGAGGTTATATCAGTGTCGCTGGTGTGCCGGAATTTTGTCCCGCAGGAGTTTTTTTACATGCCAGTAAATCCACTGACATGAGCCTGTCGCATTTAAACACACTCAAATGCCAACGACCTGGGTCGGGATCGAACCCGCAACCTCGAGCACAGAAGGCCAGCGCTATACCGACTACGCTACCCAGGCCGACTTTGTTATTCTTATATGTATGGGTAAATTATTTTATTGATTTAAAAGTTTAAAATTCAAATACACTATAATTATCATAGTATTAAAACACACAATATTAAAACTGTAGTCACCAACTCACACCGGCGTCACATCTCAGCAAACACCAGCTAATCAGTTATGACTACTGAAGATAGGACTGCAGGTCCAGAAACATGTTATAGTCGAAACATGATTTTTAATAGCATGTGTTTTAATACTGCGATAATTATAGAGCATTTGTATTTTAAACTTTTAAATCAATTGGAAGAAAACACAGTTGAAGTAAGACTAGTCTCAAATATGTCTGTCTGTTGTAAGCATGTCTAATGTTATGAAATTATTTTATATTGAAAATTACGAACAATGTAGTTGCAAATATTGTTTTCCTTACACAATGTTAATTATTCATTTTCCTTCTTATTCTAAGGCCATGAATCATTGGCACAAAGATAAGTTTGGTTACCACCTGACTGCACATGTTTGTTTTGCTGGTTTGTTGACGTTGAGAGCTGTATCGGATTTAACATGATTATGCATTAGCCCATTTCTGAGCTGATGCTCGCGAATATCTCGATTATACTTTTCGTGGAAGGTGTGTCAGGGGAGGAGAGCAGAGCAGTTCCGACTCTAAGAGATGGTGAATTAACGCTAATTAAGCCATAACTGCAATAGCTTTCATAAATTTTTTAAGACAAATCCCCGATTCTCTTGATGTAAATTACATCAAACAACTCGTAACATGCAATCAAACAAATATGAGTAATTACATAAACAGAATTGTAAAAACAGTTCCGTACTAAAGTTTGCTGCCCAAGTATTCTCATCTTTCAACAGCGCTGGTTGTGAAACTATACCTATGCGTTGTGCATGCAAAACAAATCTGTTAAACTGTTAATAAGTTTAGCACGTCATAAACATCAGCCAGTGTTGAATCCAGTTGTACTTTTTACGACATAATTTTGGGCACTCAGTGACAGTGGTTCTCAAAGCATGTACTGCGTAACAGTAATAGTTCTCTAGCCAACGACGTGTTTAAACTACAGAGGCTATTCTACTCGTACATTGACCAGATTACCAATGGTTGCAACGAGAGCCCGACTATGTATAGCAAAAACGAATATCTCAAATAACATAGCTAAAAAAACAGACGTTAAGTCAATGAATTCACCTTTTCGTATTCTGTGCTTGCTATACAGTTATACACTTTCTCTAATAAGCATAATATTATATCTTCGCACACCTTACAAAATTACAAAAAAATTCGATCATCCGTCTCACGATTAATCGATCATTCCATTATCCGATGGTCTTTCCGCTTTTTCCCCACATTTTTCACGAAATTCCAGCAAACATTCGATATGCATTCTTCAATATAAAGGATCTCGTACGAAACCTGCAATGCGGGACTTCAAAATTAAAGAGCGTACCCCTTTCTTTGGCACTCTATTGCCATTTGCAGCAGTTGACACCCCCACTCACCCCTCACATTCAAATAAAAAACAATACCTTTGACAATGAGGAACTTGCAGACAAATTTCAAGGAGTTAAAGAGAATGACGACGACGGAAGAATATCCCATATTAATAATAAGACAAAAGTTAGTGGAGCAAAATGACCATTCTTTGATGTGGATGAAGAAAACATTAATCAGTGGCTGGATACAGACTTGGCGCATTTCGGGCATGAGATAAAAAAGATGGTGACATTATTGCAGATCTTATGTGAGGCTACAAGTGTGACATTAACGATAGTGAAGGGGAAGAAGAGATAGTGGCTGAACCATGTGTTCCACTACAAACTGAATTTGAATCAGCTGACCCTCATGAGATTTTAAGAGCAAGAAGGTGACACTTCATTCCTGGACACTGTTTTATTTCAGAGAATTAGAATGGAGATCACAGATCAGAAAAAAATTTTCTGGTAATAAAGTTGAGAAAAAAGTAACAGATTTGTTTAAAAAGAACATGAGAAAAAAAGTAACAGACTTATTTAAAAAGAACAATTACAGAGTAAGAAGAAGTCATTTTCGATTAACTATTTCTCTCCTACCATTCATTACAACCGTTAATAATCGAGATTCTACTGTATAGCACAGCGATTTTCAAACTTTTTGGATCCACGGCTCCCTTGACCTGAATATAAATACCTTTGGTACACGACATCCGACACGAAGTGTGGGGCTAAATAAACATATGAATAAGATTGTTTTTATTTCTTCACATTAACTATTAACACACTTTAATCTACTTTTAGTTGTATGACATCTTATTCTTGTAAAAAAAATCAATGGTAAGATGAGCTTGCTTCTTCATCAATTCTTCAAATCTGGTCACAAGATTGAAAACTGCGATTCGCATCTCTTTCTCGACGTTCAATAGGATGTCGCAAAAAATCAAAACGTGTAGGACCTTGTTATACTCTTGCTTTCTCAACCTTCAAAACTCGGGCAGTGATGAAGAAACGAACTTCGATTTCAATGTGGAGTCTGAAGAAATATCAATGAGTTGCTCTTATTCTCCAGTGGTAAGTTTTGATAAGAATTCTGTGCTGAAAGAATCTTTGATACAGTTGTGTTGTTTGACCTCTGGAAAGTACTTGTGAAAATAAACACTGAGTTCAGTTAAATGGTCCACAAACACAGATTTCAGCTCTTTACTCAACTGTAAGTCAATGCCTTCTAAATTCGTGTGCAGAGCAAGGAAACAGTAATTTACATCTTTATCATTCAACTTTTCCTTCCACAATAGTAATTTCTTTCTGAAGGCTGAAATCTTCTCTAATAGTTGCAGAATGTTGGTCTCAGTACCTTGCAGTAACACATTTAATGAATTGAGTTTTTCAAAGATATCACAAAGACATGCCAGCTTCAAAACAAAGTCACTGTCTACGAATTTCTCAGAAATGAATTGTTTTTCTTGAACAAGATAACAGTGAAGTTCATTCCTGAGTTCATACCCTCTTTCAAGACATTTCTACGTGAAAGCCAGTAATAAAGTAGGGAAGTGTATCCAGCCCCGCACATTTGTTCAAAACACCTGGACGTAAGTAACAGACTTTTAGTGAATTTACCACTTCGATCACTGGTAGAACAACTTCATGAAAGGCAGGCTGATGTTTTTATGCCAGTATTTCCCTGTGAATAATGCTATGTGTCCAAATAGCACAAGACACTTTATCAAGGATCTGAGCTTGCAGTCCGCCATAACAGCCATCCATAGAACGACTTCTATCTGTACACACGCCTACACAATTCTCTCAGTTAATGTTGTTTTCTTCCATAACAGAATGTGGTATTTTAAAGACGTCACAGAGTTGCCTACTAAATTGATGTACGGGCTGTATGTCCTCTGGTGGTGTTGGAACATTTCGATAGACAGCATCCTTGACCACTCCCCAAAGAAAACAATCTAATGGCGTATTGTCAGGAAAACGAGCAGGCCAACTAACTGATTTGGGCCTAATCTGTTCTCTCCCTTGTGAGAATTATGAATCAATTATAAATTCACTAGTGGGAATCTGCCATATGATCAACTGATCAGTGTAACATAAGGACACCGCTCAAGACAACACAGAAGAAATACAAAGCAGTGACACAGACAGATCCCAATGGAAGAGACATGAATACCACTTATCCATTGGGAATCGGACCAGAGTACTCTAAATGTGTAGTTAAGAACGCTACCGCTTGCATCACAACGAATAAGATTTAATATCACTAAAGACAAATTTCTACTACCGGTATGAGAAATTCTTAAACTATGATGAATTAATGATGTTGTTTGGAGTAATTGTCAGCATGCCTGGATTCCGAAACTCACGGGCCCAGGATGGAAACTAGTTGGGACAAATTAGCTGTTTGAGTTTTTTCCGTGATTTTTCCTCTACCCTTCGAGTAACTGCTGAGTACTTACATCATTTCGTCCTCGGACTCATTTCGCTATCATCATCATCATCATCATCATCATCATCATCATCATCAATGGGAAACTACGTGTCTTTCCCTTAATACAATCTAGTAGCTGACGGATCGCCATTACGATCGTTACGATCACATACAGTCTGATATAAGGGATCTGGTCAGACATAAAGAAGAAGAGTGATGTAGCAACGTAGTCAATATGTATTGAGCCATACATCCAGTTATGGAATACTGTCTTGTGAAAATATGAACAATACCACGCACATAAAACAAGCATTCAACATTTAATCGAAAGATCGATTGAGTTGTTGCGTGAGGTGATGTTGCTACTTCAATCATGCAATATTTTTTCCCTGAAACTCGCAACAACACTGACTGTATAATGGAATTTCAAGTTCACCTTCGTTAACATTTCTTTACGGTTCAGGTTGAAATTTCATCCAAAAGCTAAACGCAGTACAACATTGCCTAAAGAAATCCGATCTCCTAATTGTTCATGGTTTCTCGTATTCCAAGCGAAATAGTTAGAGCATCTTTAAAATGATATGGCTTCCCTGCAGATTCATCAATCAGAAATGCATATTGACAACCGACACCAGGGTTGCCAGGTAAATGAAACGCAATCGTCATACAAACTTATGAAAACTGTCGTACTTAAGCATAAAATTGTCATTTTACTGTTTTATAGAGAGTGCGCACAAATATAGTTCACATAACATAAAAAAGTGGTTCATAGGCATATTCATTCATAGTGTTCTGTCCAAGGGCAGGTCTTTCACTGCAAACCCAGCATTCTCCAGTCTTTCCTATTCCAACATCCATTTTTTCATCCAATCAAGAATATTAGTAATTAATTATAGTTGATATCCACAATGACATTTAGCATTCAAATTACCATTTCTTCATCAACACTGTCATTTTAGTAAAGCATGCACGACGACGCTTGGTCGGAAACAACATCATTATATTGAAAGCCAGCAGAAACTTTATTTTTGGCAGGCGCAATGGCAGATATTTAATATCAATCAATGCGGCAGCTGATGATTACATCAAATTAATCCATCTGCAGTTTACTCAAATCCGACACCGTTAAAATGTCGGCGCGTTTAGACTTCTTAATCCTACTCCGGTATTATTTCATTAATAAAAACAAAAACTTTCATTGCGGAACATACAGTGAAGTTAGCATTTCTCTGAACTCGTGTTACTTCGATATAACCGCACCGTACATGAAACCTGGAGCTCAAGATGACGAATTTATGACTTGCATGGCAAGTGTAGTCACCATATTGATTTTCAAAGCATCTTTTATCCCTTTGAATATAAGTTATATGTGTGATCAGGTATATTAGTGAATGACATACTGAATGAAGAAAAGTTGTCTAGAAAAGGGGCAAATTAACTGTTAATTTTTAAAATTATAGTCCGACATTGTGAGTTCCAAAATAATTTTGCCCCATTCAGTAAAACAGTCGTACAAAATTGCGTGTGACTTAGAGTTCGGTCGTACCTCGTACAATTAGTGAAAATAGTCGTAAGGGTACGACTACAGTTGTACATATGGCAACCCTGACCGACACTGAACTAGAACACAAACACTATTCCATTAAAAAATAAAATGTCTTGCTTTTGAATAGTTGACACGTGCTTGGCTACTATTGTTCGTTAAAATTCAAACGGAGCCTTAAGAACAGTTAAGATGACTTCTTAAGTTGCTAAATGTCACCTCACGTGAATCAAATTTGTAAGGCCACCCGGAAATAATACTGGACACTTTTCGACCTGACAGACGAACTCCAGTAAATATCCCGTGACGTAGTATAAAGACAACACTGTAATTGTACGTATATCGATACAATGACAAGAGAAAAATAGCAATACAATATATTATGTTGCGTACATTAAAGCCAGCGGAACGTAAATATGCTTTCACAAGAAGTGATAAAATAATAAAAAAATAGGCAATAAAAAATCTTGAATAACTGCTCAAGTTGAAAGCGTATTTAAATTAATGGTAATTTTCCAGAAGTAGTCTATCACGAAACAGATTACATTCAGGAAGCGAAATATTGATTAACCGAATATGTTACTCAAAGAAACGCTTTAAAACCACTGCAGGAGTTACAAATCTGTAACACCACCTGGACATTAATTTATATTTCAATACTCACTGGCACATAGGCTTTCGCTAATTAAAAAAATTGTTTTTATTAATTTCTGTACATAATAGGCTCGTAAAGAAGTCACTCACGTTTGGCGCAAATAGCCATAGTTGCTGACGCGCCCTTCTTAAATCCCACTCACTCACGTTCAGTCTACTCTTCTCACATTTATTTTAAAGCTATAATTTCGTTTCGTTTTTTACAACAGTTTCAACCTCAAAGACATCGCACAAATACATACAGTCATATTAAGTAACTGACCAAATCCATGGGATTTTATGGAAAGAATATAAGAAGAGTGAAAACTGAAATTGAAGGGTCCATAATTGAACAAATATCTGAATTTAACAAACATCTGAAAACAATTTCGTTTCGTTTTTTTACAACAGTTTCATCCTCATAGGCATTGCACGAATACATACTCGTACATTATATTAAGTAACTGACCATAGCATTCTAAACATTATATTAAGTAACATTGCAAAAAAAGTGTGACATGCAAATCTCATTGTCAAAAACCAAATCTATGGGATTTTATGGAAAGAATATAAGCAGAGTGAAAACTGAAATTGAAGGGTCCATAATTGAACAAATATCTGAATTTAACTATCTTGGCTATATCATATTTGAAACGAGGACGTCGATATAAAACAGCAGAAATACAACCAGTTATGATGTCATTAAAATAAATTTTGGTAAACAAATGTCAGTGACTACAAAAATGGAGATTGCATAATATGCAGTAGTATCGAAGCCTGCCCTTTATATGGTTGTGAAAGTTGGGGTCTTAGTAAGGAAAATAAAAGAAAGTTAGAACCTGCTCATATGAAATTCTTGAGACCTTTATTGGGTTTAACAAGATTAAACAAACATAACTATTAGGGAGAAATTAGATGTCAGCAACATTATTTGCAGTTATAAGTTACAATGGAGAGCGAATACATCAACCGAATGGATCCAGATTGCCTCCCCATCTTGCCTTTCCAGTATCGACCCAGAGGCAAGTGGAATTCGGAAAAATCCAAGATGATGGCGAGATCAGGAACATATTTATGATTTATAAGAAACAGGAAAAATGTGTTATTAATCTCGTTTTTATGATGATGATGACGATGATGATGATGATGGCGTACATAAAAGCCCAGGGCCCGATTCAGGTATAGTGCCGCCCCTAGGCAGTGCCTCTAACTCCCACAAACAATTTATAAGCAGCTATTATACAGGTCACGTTTAGTTTAAATTAGTTTCAAATGAAATGTTACAATTCAGAAAATAAATTACTGGAATCAAAATATATGGATCTTATTTGTGAATTTATAAAGACTTATTCTTCGCGTTTTCTTCACAGAGAAAGCATTGATGATGTCATCAAAGTCGATCTGACGAAGCACATCAGACTCGATGCAAAGAAACATCATTCAAACTTATTCATTGCAGAAACATGGACATTACGATGAAGTGAAGAGAAGAGACTAGAAGCATTTGAAATGTGGATATGGCGAAGAATGGAACGTGTGAAGTGGACAGACAGAATAAGAAATGAATATGTGTTGGAAAGAGTGGGTGAAGAAAGAATGATGCTGAAACTGATCAAAAAGAGAAAAAGAGAAGAAACTGCCTTCTAAAAAATGCACTGGAAGGAATGGTGGACAGGAGAAGAGCTCGGGGCAGAAGATATCAGATGATAAATGGCATTAAGATATATAGATAATATGCGGAGACAAAGAGGAAGTCAGAAAATAGGAAAGATTGGAGAATGCTGGGTTTGCAGTGAAAGACCTGACCTTGGGCAGAACACTGAATGAATTCAATGCTGAAACAAAACTGATTTGTGAAAGGCAGGTTGTGGTTTATTTTTAAGCACTGGTTTTGTTGATGGAATAATTCGATGGCTGAGAACCAGACTGTTATGTAAATCCAACTTTTTAGAACAAGGTAAGTTCTGTTTCATTGTGTTCCATGTCCTTGTCTGCGTAATATATGAATCAAACAAACTTGTAAATATTACTCCTCATAAGCTTGCCATGAGCCTATTTCAAAGTGTTCCATGTCCATCTTTGAAAGTCAGGAACTTAAAATAGGTCTCCTAAAAATAATGAAACGGACTTGGGACAATCTGGTTATCAGCCATCGAATTATTAAGAGTATTTCTTACTTCGATAGGAAGTATGAAGTAAATTGAAAAATGAACTCAAACTCTTTGCGGAATAAACTTTTATATCGAATTATATAGTACATATGCTAGAAAGTGATTAAATAGTATTGTTTACGATATAATATTGGAAATATAACTTAGAGTTGTCGTTACTATTCATATTCATAGTGATACATAATATAACACACATCCAATTTGATTTTCAACAATGCATTCTTGTTTATACAAGCAGTTAAATTTAAGCAGTTTCATAGTACAATATAATAATATAATAGTATAATAACGTAATACCGGTATTACAATATAATTAATAATTATTATGCAGCTGCACATTTTCCTTTTACTCTCGCCCGCGACAATGCGGTAATAAAACAATATTAGACTTCCACAAGGTGTTCAAGAACAAACTTAAGAAAAGATTTACCAACAAGTGTTAAAAAAAAAAAGGGGAAAGAAAAATAGAAAGAGAGAGAAAACGCCGCCCCCTGAAAATTGCCGCCCTAGACAACTGTCTAGATTACCTAGGCCTAAATCCAGCACTGTAAAAAGCCACCGGCATAGTTCGGCTGAGGCGCTTGTCTGCAGATCCAGAGCTGCGCTCGGGCGTGGGTTCGAATCCAGCTTGGGCTGATTACCTGGTCGGATTTTTTCCGAAGCTTTCCTTAACCGTTAGGCGAATGTCAGGTAATATATGACGAATTCTCGGCCTTATCTCTCCAAATACCATCTCGCTATCACCAATCCCATCGACGCTAAAAAACAGTAGCTGAAGCGTAATTAAATAACCAACTAAAAAAATACATAAAACTCTTCTTTACGATGCATTTTTATAATTTTGTCTGCATTTTAGAGCTAGACCTCCCAATCTATTTCGATTTAAAATGTACATATTTTAATGACTCGACTTACTCTTCTTTGTCTATTTTGATTTTACAGAACTAATTTTAAGATTCTTTGTACATGCTTCTTAAAATGCGGGGTAAAACAATAACATCAATCAAATGGAAATGGGCAATTCATTTACTTTCATACACAGTATATAGGTACATTTTAGTACTGTTTCATTTATGTTTTATTATTTTGTTTATGAAATTGATTAAATTTATAGTAATTTCAAGCTGTACATGCACTAAGGTAATAATTCTAACGTAAATTACATTTGAGATATCCTAAATGTTGTTAACGCAAAAAGTATACTTCGTACGGACATGAGATATCTCTTCATCAGTCTCAACTTATTATTTTACATTACTTCCTGAAATTAAAAACTCACTCTCCACAAGATTACTTTTCTCGAAATGTCTGTACTTGTATGTTTTATGTAATATGGATAAATCATTTCTAATTTAATCCCCTCCTACACCTACCTCTATTTGTATACACTTTCATAGCTCGCAGAAAATTCACTTTTTACAAGCGAAAAATAACATTAAATATACTTCTTACTAATCAATGTAGGTTAACGTACTTTTCACAGTATATATCAATTACTATGCACATTATATGCTCAAGTAACATTGCACAGTAACATTAGCATAATATTTAAATCGCGTATACATAAAAAACACGGCACAATAACTCTACAGAGTACTTTCAATCTAGTGTACTTCTTCCATAAAGTAAGTATATTTACATATTAAACTGACGTCACGGAATGGAAGTTCAATTGACTGCGTATTTGTGGGTCGACACATTGAGTCTAGTCTTTCTCGTTGGAAGATGATAGGACTACACTGAGCAGGGTCAGGTCGGGGCTCGTCCTCGACCCTCATTTCTTCGGATGTTTTCATTTTTTTTAAACGCGTGAACAGAACGGAACATAACATCTTCGAGAGTGCAGACAGAAATAGACTATTCTGCATATTATGTAAGGCTGTACAAAAATAAATCAGAATCACACTGAAAGTAGACCGTTTCAATAAAAGTAGGTATCTATTAGGTACAATACAAGAAGTTCGAAATAACCATTACCATAGTATAAGTTAACGTGTGTAATTATCGTAGTGATAGGGCATGACGCTCCTCCAATCCCTTCATTTTTAGGTAAGAAAATTATTTAGTTTGCGCAAACCTTGTACTGAAGCTAAGTCTTTGTAGACTGGGATCCCTCGAGAGAAGTAAAATTTGTTTCCTTGCTTCTTTTTCTTGTCTTTTTTTTTTTTTTTTTTTCATTTTGAACATTTGGTTAAGAGAGACATATTATGTACTATACTTATGCCCTCCCCTCCAAGAACAAACACTGAGTTCGAACTATCATTAGTTTTAGGAATCCTACTTGTTGAAAAAACATTTTTATTAAAAAAACTGAAAAAAATCGCGTCTCCTATTACATTTTTCCAAACCAATAGTCCTCACTCGACATTAAGCTATGGATCATATGAGGAAACGAAAGAAAGGCAGAAAATAGGAAAGATTGGAGAAAGCTGTATTTGCAGTGATAGACCTGTCCTTAGACAGAACACTAAATGAATGAATGAGTCCTTACTAACATCATCACTGATAGTAGTTTTACACCAAACATTTAATAACAACAATAACAACAACAACAACAACAACAATAATAATAATAATAATAATAATAATAATAATAATCATCATCATCATCTCAGCCACTCAACCATCTGAAGTGAACGAAGAGAAAAAGAAAATCTACGAGCCCACGATTCAGTACCTATCAGCGAAATACAACACTAAAAATCACAGTTACCGGTCTCTTCTTCGGAGCGAGAGGCACCATTCCGAAAGCCTTTGTAAAGTGGAGGGAAAAATACAAGCTGACGAGAGATCTTCAAGATGCCATCGTCACCACCATTTTAACATGTTCTGTAGCGACATTTCGTCAGCATCGTCACATGGCGTACATTCAATTTAAATTATACTTGGTTCTATTTTTTTTCTTATGTCTTAATCACTTTTGTCTGAAACCTGTTTATATAATTTTTCATTTTAAATTTTGTGAGCTATTCTGTGTCGCAGGGCAAACCCAAAATATTGGGTCAGACCAATAAATTAACAATAATATAATAATAATAATAATAATAATAATAATAATAATATATATATATATGTAGCGGTAGCGGCGAAAAGTTAGCCCGTTATGAATTATTATTATTATTATTATTATTAGTATTATTATTATTATTATTATTATTATTATTATTATTATTATTATTATTATATAACTAAAACAAAAAAGATATATTTACAATGGAATTGTTGCAAAAAATATTTTCTGACGTTTGGAAAGCAGCAGCAGTAATAATAATAATAATAATAATAATAATAATAATAATAATAATAATAATAATAATAGCAAAAAAGCTCTTGGTAGCAACTGAATTTTTTAAGACGGACAAACAAAACATCAAGAATAAAGAGTCAGAAATAGAAAAATGCAGGAAGGGAAGTAAATCAAACAATAATGAAAGAAATAATGACAAAATAGATATTTGGTATGATCATACAGGACTTGAAGTATGCCCACTACAAGGCTTCCCAAGAAACCATTTCATTAGAAACTTCACGTGGTGGAATGGATGCATAAACTAAGAAATGGAGAGGATTATTCTGCGGTCTACGGGAGGATCGGGATGCTTGGTGATTGGGAATTCTGAAGACGTAGTGACACTTCAAAGAACAGATGCTATAATTATTTTATCAGGAAGCTAAGAAGGGTAGTATGATTCCTAAACTTTGGTAGATCACTATTCTCCATGTTTAAGTCCTGAAATACGATATGCACTGTTGATAGACTAAAATGAGGTGCGTCTCCTATCTTTATCCATTTTCTTAACTTAAATTAATAATAATAATAATAATAATAATAATAATAATAATAATAATAATAATATATTTATTTATTGATATTTATGTGCTGGACAACAGCCATAGGCCAATAAAAGTCCAGCACAGTGATACAAATAATGCAATAAAATGAACAACTATGGTACACATTACATAATAGAGATAACAAAATAAAGAACATAGATTACAATGATTATTTTACAAGAATTAATACTATTATATTTTATGGAAATAATAATAATAATAATAATAATAATAATAATAATAATAATAATAGTAATAATAATTTATTTATTTCGAATATTAATGTGCAAAACAACAGCACAAGGCCAATTACAGTTTAGCACAAAATAAAAAACAAAACAAAACAGAACAAATGATTATGAGAATGAATGACAGAAAATGGCAGTGAGATGAAAATGATGAAATACAATCATATAATAGTCAACATTAATCATTCACCAAATGCAACAAAATAAATGGCAGTATCTAACAAATAATAAAAGATATTAAATAACAAGTAAGGATATATCATGCATAAGTAAAATCAAATCAGATCTTGTAAATTAGCACTTTTAATACACCTGGCTATTGGAGAAAGGGATTTAAATAATTTAGTGAAAAAAAAATTCTTTGACCACGAAAACCTTTCACGGAAATTCTAAGATAGGTGTTATGTATAAAAGAATCACAATCAATGACACCATTAATAGCATTATTAAATAAAGTGTAATCAATATCCTGACGTCTCGAAAACAGAGTGGTACAGTTAAAATATTTACTAGATAGTTCATAATTTAAAGAAGAGGAGTTAGGTACAAATCTGAACGCACAAAGAGAAATGAATTTTCTTTAGATATTTTCTAGTTTAGCCGAATCAGTAGAAGTAATAGAGTTCCACGCAACAGATGCATATTCTAATTTAGACCTTACTAAAGCATAATATAATGTAAGTAGTGTATCAGGAGAGGAGAAGGAATAAGTAATAGATCTAATGAGACCAAGCATTCTTAGTGAATGGTTAAATAAATGATGATGATGATAATAATAATAATAATAATAATAATAATAATAATAATAATAATAATAATAATAATAATGTGCGCGAAAGGCCGAGGTCTATCAGCCGAGTGCTGGCCTCACGTTCACATGCCTCAGCAGAGATGAACAATCATCCCAAACAATACGGAGGTAAACTGTACTATAGGTATCACAATGATTCCCTTCCAGTTATTAAATCTAGCTCGCGCAACCGGATTTCGCTTAATATCTACTATAGTTCCCCAAATTCTTCGCGATGCTGGGTGGCCACCAGTCCTATACACTGGCTGAAATTTCATGAGAAAATTTCTTATCCAATGAAGACACGGACTACGCTCATTCTTCAATCTCACCAATTTGAACTGACGGGATCGTACTCAGTTTTCAATTGCTGGTGGTCTGGTGTAGAGCATTTAATTAGGAATGCGATTGCAGCTGCAAATTGTTGATGTTACGTTAGAGGCTTTCACATAGGACCCATTCAGAGGTTATCATTTTTGAGTTGGTTATTTAACGACGCTGTACCAACTAATTACTGTAACTACCTACTAGGTCATTTGATGTCTATGGAATTAGTGATAGCGAAATGGTATTTGTCGAGATGATGCCGAGGATTCGCCATTGATTACCTGACATTCACCTTAGTTGGGGAAAATCTTGGAAAAAACCCACCAGGTAATCAGCCCAAATGGGTATCGAATCCACGCCCGAGCGCAGCTCTCAGGTTATCTATAGCAGTGGTATTTAATCGGGGGTACGCGAAGACTTCTTAAGGGGTACGTAAAATTTAAAAATAATATACATTTCATGAATGATCAGAGCTAATGAAAGGCATTTCTGCCAGAGCGAATTTGTATTGCCTTCTATTATTCTACTCAACAATGAAGTCTTGCAGTTCCGTTTGTTACGATAATTGTGCTTTATTAGGCTACGAATAACATCGATCGATGCCTCGGGGTATACTGAGTTAACAAGAATTTGTGTACAGTACTACATAAAACTTTTTCAACAGCTACTGTTACAGTTGTCCAGTTACACAGGTGAAAAATGTATAAAATATTACCAAACTGGTCAAGATTGAAGTTCGACAGGTGATCAACTCTTTCAGTAATGTGGTGACTGTTGTATGCAGGTTCAGTTTCTTTACTGCTATTAGTCTCGATTCTCACTCCTTATACTTGAGAATTTAAGTGCAAATTAATAATCGTTCACTTTCTTCTCATTACTGCTGCAGTAGGCTAAATATTTTCATTTCTCTCGCAACATGGATAAAATCATATGTGGGAAACGTAAAATCTATGAAAAAAGTGAAAGTGGCGATAGTGTTGAACCACTGACTGTGAAAAGTATTACAGTATCTATCCCATCACTGAAAATAGTGAAAATAGCGTTGAACCATCTACGATCCAGTCGAAAATCCCCAAAAATGTAAAATATAGACATTACAATGAATCATACATTAAATATGGATTTGTGTAGAATATGTATTGATCCACCTCTTACCCTCTGCATTATTTGCAATCAAACTCTATCGAATAACTTTATGAAACCATCCTTACTTCACAGACACTTGGTAACCAATCACGGCGAATATAAAGTCAAGCTAGTAGAAAGTTCCACAGTAATACCCAATCGACAAAGGTGGCATTGGAGACATCGTATGAGTCAGCATTGCTAGTTACAAAAAATAAATGTCTATATACCGCAGTTGAATCTCTTCGTTCCTGGCGCTTTGATTATAGTGTTACACAAAAATTCCGCTAAAAGTAATAAAAGCAATTCCGAATTCTGACAAGTGTAAGGCGAAGAATTCATGACATGGCACAAGGTGTTGAGCAAACAGTAAGAAACATTAAATTGGGCAAAATATTTGTGATTCAAATTGAATCGGTGGATGTGTCTGAGGATGCGAGTAATTTATAAATGTTCGTTATTTTGATGTAAGAAATGTGCTATTGCTGATGAAATTCTAGGATGTAAACAATTACCAGAACATACAAAGGGAGAGAATATTTTAAAAATTCTTGTAATTTCATAAGATTAGAATTAAATTTGTCATGAACTGATGTGTAGATGTGTCCATAGATGGAGCTGTTTCATTGTCAGGTCAGAAAAGCGGTCTTGTTGCTCGTATTCGCGAAATTAAACCCAAAATAATTTGGCAACATTGTATTATGCATAGAGAAAATTTGGTTTCGAAAAATAATAACTCCTGATTTATACGAAATGTTGAACATTGCTGTAAAAGTGGTAATTTAATCAAGTAGCATGTACTACTTCCGTCTTTAAAAAAAAAACGTGCGAGGAGATGGGATCTGCACACACTCAACTCACATACCCAGTAAAATACTGTCAATATGTCAAAAATCACATATTACTTTCGTAAATAATTTCCAACACTGTTTTACCGATTGGAGATATAAAATAATAATAATAAAATAATAAATTATCAAAAGTTTTGGTATCTATTTATTAAAATACTTTTACAGCAGTATTTTACTAGGAAATAACATAGCTTTTCAAATCACAATATTCGAGTTACGATACTATTTTACTGGGAGTGCGAAATGTTTTTGTACATCGAGATGCAGTGGTTATCACGAGGACAGGTATTGGCTCGGCTTTTTAAATTGAAAAAATGAGGTGAAGTGTTTCCTTACAAAATTTAAATCCGATCTGGTTATGTGTTTTGAAGATGAAGGTGGATTTTTCAACTAGCTTATTCGAAAGATATTTTCAACAATCTTCAACCGTAATCGTGAGAAAGTAAAAGGGTTTTATAAGAAAGTTTTATTTTTGGACTGATTGCGATAATAAAGGGAATATTGCAGTTTTTCCAACTCTATTTGAATATAGTAGACAAAATAAAGTTAGTTTAACCCATGGAGTTTTGGAAATCAAATGCTACATAGAGAATCTCAGGATACTATTTTTAAATACAGTAGGCCTACTTTCCAGAAATTGCGAAAGAAGAAAAAACAAGATTGGATTACAAATCCGTTTTTCACAACAGCCATCAATTCACCTGAACTTTCCTTAAAATAGAACAAGTTTGCTAGAAATGTTCGTTGATAGTTCACTGTAAATAAAATTTAAAAAATTGTCAGTTCCCTTGTAACTTTTGGTGTTATGCTCGCAAGTGGTACATGAAATTTAGTGACACTGCCAATTCACATCTTCTGCCATTCCCATCTGCTTACTTATGCGAGCAGGGTTCTCTGCATTGCTATCAATCGAAACGAAACACAGAAATCGCTTCAATTCGACCAAGAATCAAGGAGATGGCGTGCAAAAAATAACCTCAGCCATTTCATTAACAAGTCAGAATCATTTAAGTTAATAACATAATTAGTCTTTTTTTATTTTAGTAGGTTATTTTACGACGCTTTATCAACAGCTTAGATTATGTAGCATCTGAATGAGATGAAGGTGATAATGCCGGTGAAATGAGTCCGGGGTCCAGCACCGAAAGTTACCCTGCATTTGATCATATTGGGTTGAGGGAAAACCCCGGAAAAACCTCAACCAGGTAACTTGTCCCGACCGGGAGTCGAACCTGGGCCACCTGGTTTCGCGGCTAGACGCGCTAGCCGTTACTCCACAGGTGTGGATTAGTCTTTTTATTGATATCTGTAACGTTGTTCCTTTAATTAATTAATTTAATAGTATGATTCTCCTTTTTTACAGTTTTAAACTGGGTGATTTAATAATTGATAAATTGTATAATTTAATTCAGTTTAGATATAGTTATGCATAATTTGAATAAAGCATAACAATTTTGGGGGTACAAGCTTGAGTGGAAAAGTGTCTCTATTTTGTGAGCAGACTATCTCCTCTAACATTTTTTTTTTTTTTTGCTGCAGTTAAAAAATATTTGGGGCTAAGCGGGATGAAGTTACAGGAGAATGGAGAAAGTTACACAACACAGAACTGCACGCATTGTATTCTTCACCTGACATAATTAGGAACTTGAAATCCAGACGTTTGAGATGGGCAGGGCATGTAGCACGTATGGGCGAATCCAGAAATGCATATAGAGTGTTAGTTGGGAGACCGGAGGGAAAAAGACCTTTAGGGAGGCCGAGACGTAGATGGGAGGATAATATTAAAATGGATTTGAGGGAGGTGGGGTATGATGATAGAGACTGGATTAATCTTGCACAGGATAGGGACCGCTGGCGGGCTTATGTGAGGGCGGCAATGAACCTTCGGGTTCCTTAAAAGCCATTTGTAAGTAAGTAAGTAAGTAAGTTAATATAAATGAACCAATAGCCTCGGTCTCCTAAATTGAGACCTTACATCCTACATGTGGTTTTTCCCGTGATTTCCCTCAGACATTAAGCCAGGATGAACCCTAAAAAAAAGTCCAAATTTCCAAAATGCTCGCAAGGAGGCGTACTCGTGTACCTTTTATAACACTCTCCTTCCTTTATCCTCAATGATTTATTCCTTCAAGAAGAATGGAAAAGTACAGTTTATCCGAATCTTGAATAAACAGAACAAGAATCATAGAGTGGGGCAAAAATTATGGAGAAAAATAAGACTTTTACGAATAATAGTCAAGAGTGCTCTAGCATTAGCTGTGCATTGCCACAACTATATAGTTTAGTTAGGGAAGTGACAACAAATGGTTGGAACTGCCTGAAACACATGGCATCTCACTTTCCAGAATTTTGAGGCATACCTTCCTCTTGCAGTGGACCCTCTCAATTAACAATAGTCCAAACAGTTGAAAGTCAGTTTGCTTAACGATAAAAGATCTACATTTGGGAAAGCTTGTCTAAAACTGTTTAAGACGCAACTAAAAATCTAGTTCATATCGGGCAAAATTAACATGTTTAACATTGACATGTTATTGAAGATTCGAAGTTGTTTATACAGTGTCTTAACTAGTCTGTCAGGGTAAGTTCTGCTATCTCCGAAAACATGTTGGCAATTTATCGCTAGAAAACGACTTTTTACGAGAAATGCCACTGCTATTTTCCTTCAGTTTATCAAAGTTTTACTATCTCACACTCTAGACAATACTACTTACAGTTCCATTCGGTTAAAAATTGAAAATATAATTTGGAAAAACAGTACACTAGACTTGCAGGTCGCCTAACAGATTCGATATGCCATAATCTAAGACACGAATACAAGAGTGTCTCAAAGTTACTTTCCTCCCCAAGAAAGTCTTGTTTTTATCACCCTTTACAATCCATCGTTCTCGACAAGGGTTTGTACCAGCGAACCTGGGATACAACGGCTAGCACAATGTTCACTATACATACCAAGGACTCATCGGCGGAGAGAGAACCGTTTCCTTGGGGGAGGGGGGGGAGCAAAACCGTAGAATCCCCATATAACAGGGTTACGGGGGACATATTTATCTCATAGCTTGACCGTGGTACAATATATCGGAATATGATTACCATATTTTCGAGAGCATGTTTCTTACTATGTTACATCCACATCCGCGATGTTTTGGACCGAGCTGTATAGTAGGACTTTAACTGTAGGTCTGCTACAAATTTTAATAGAGCATAACTTAAAAAAAAAAATCTCCCTCCTTTTCTTTCTCTCGTACAGAAACATATGCATACGTCAATAAACTACGTAACAGTGCTAACAGAGACTTTTTTTATATGAAGTTTACCTTCCTAAGATATCATATGAAATATAAACTTTAATTATTTTATTTAATCTCGTCTTTAAGTTTACACATTATACCGGGATCACTTTTCTTTTATCTGCATTGTTGTGCGGTACGTTATTCATATTTCTCCAAGTGCGTCCTGAATATCTGCAGACTTCTAACATATGAGTACAGGCTGTTATAAAAGAAACATTACACTGCTTCCATACCTTGTACCTGAGGTATAGAAATTCTTACAAATTCAGAAATTAAAAATAAATAGGCCTATTATAGTCCAGACACATGATCTGAAGACATTAATTAATCATTTTAAGCACAGAAACTTAATCCTAAAAAGCAAAAAAGATCTTTTGAATTAAATATTTTCTAAAATCAATAGAAAAAAAAAAGAAAGAGTTTAGACAAGTTTGGGGGGGGGCAGTGCCCCTCCCCATAACTCCGCCTATGCAAGGACTGAAGATATATGAATAATAATAATAATAATAATAATAATAATAATAATAATCATCATCATCCAAGGCACGACAGCCCATGAAGGACCATTACCGACCAGCCGGCTGCTAGCCTCACGACAACACACCAAAGCAAAGGTGGACGATCATCCAACCAGAAAGCAGGTATCGTGTGGTTAGCACGATGGTCCCCTCATCCGTTACAGCTGGTTTTTAAATGAACAAAAACAATATTCATAGGATCCTCATAGTAACATTTTAATAAAAAGTGACTTTAATATGTAAAGCACACGTCTATCTTACAGTAAAGAGATTTATACTTTTCGCTTGACATAAGCACTACCTGGATACATATGATGGGATTTCTTTGAGTGGGAACAAAACAAAGCCGGATCTCCAGCAAATACAACACGCAATATGACAATAGAAAAGCGCAAACAGAACTCGAACCCACGTCAATAGCTTCTAAGCAACATTTTTTCTTATTTATTCCCTCAGATGATTTTCATGTTTCTTGCATTTAATATGGTTTTAAAATATTTAATCCTCTTTCGTGTCAATGAAACGCCTATTAAAAATATTGTATTATTTCCTTCATTTCTACACACCACATTAAGACTGATCACACAATGAAATACAATTCAGTGTTGCAGCATTTCTGTTCAAGCCTGTCATTCGCCCCCACTTCCTCAATAGTATCAGCCCACCTATCTCATCTTCAGGTATTTTTATGTCATTCCAATCCCGTTAATCTCTACAGTTCAGATCCCAGATCAAAGACCCGGATAGTATATGGTCTTTCTGTGTGGGTACATCTTAGAATATGCTGCAATAAATGTCTGCATCCTTCTTACGAGTACCTCATGAAAGAATGTGCACCAAAAATTCCGTTTGATGTGTGAACGAAATAGCACTACTAGAACTGAAATGGAGTAGGCCAAACAATGTTGGTGTAGAGTGTAGACTCTTGACGTGAAAAGTAGGTCTAATTAACTTATTGCAGATTACATTATACTGTAGTTATGTATTAAGCTACTGTACAAGGCTGGAGAAAATGAATACACGTGTCAATGATAAACACGAAGTGCTGAAAAAGTGATAGAGTTTTACTAGACGTAATACACAACAATTTTTAGCTTTATAGTTTTTCTGACTCCCAGGTCATATCGTAACAGTACAGTTTACTGTTCGGAATGCTTGTTGCTGTTGTACTGTGTCTATTACTTCGTGGTAATTGAGGTACAATCCGACATTCGCCTTTATTTAGCCCTAACTAGGGTTGCCAACTATTTTTGAAGAAAATACGGGAGATAAACGACCTACAATATTTCACATAGAAAATTCACAAATTATACAATTGAAGACTTCGGGTGTAAATAATGATAACCCACATTTACAATTTGCACACATTTAATTTTTTCTGCAAACACAAGAGGATTGTCATATTTTTGAAGTAGCATAATCCAATCATTTTTAACATATTTACATAATTATTTAACCAAAACAAAGATAATGTGGCTTATAGGTGTTAACAACCAGAAAACTGTCAATCTCAATTTTGAGGGTTATCACTATTTATCCCCGAGGTCTTCAATTCAGCTACTGGTACTTAAAAAACAATTTTATTCTACACTTAGGCAGTTAGGCTTAAATTAAGAGTATTTTGAGACAGTTTTCCTCGCGTAATAGTTTCAAACCAGTTGTAAAAATTTCCTACATCAATAGTTGAAGTTCACTTTCATTTGCAGTTATGATTTGATTATATTATGCATCATGTTCCTTTTCGAACATCTGATTTTTATTGTACCTTGTGTATCAGGGTTTATTAAATTAAATTATATATTTTTTATTTCCCAATTTTAAAGGATTTAATTAATTATTTTAATTATTGTTTTATAATTACTGTTGAAAAAACACTCTCTGCATGAGCTTTGCTGCCTGTATGCTTACAACACAACTCATTACTTTTTTTTTTCTTCATTTTTAACTCTTAACATTGTTTAATTTTAAACTCGTGAGCCCTGCAACTATTTCTGGCAAGTATTACCTTCTACAGAGTTTGCACATTTCAGTGCATTTTTGGAACAACAGAATGCAACATATAAATCATCTTCAATCATGGAAAAATTAAATGTTTCAAATAGATTTTACATTAGGGCAATAATAAGGGAGAAAAATGCTCAAAGAGAAGAAAAGTATGGGAGTCTGAGATTATTAAAAATTTGGGCTAAATACGGGAAATATGGGAGAGTTGGTAACCCTAGGCCTAACTGAAACTCAATTAACTTATTTTATTCAGGACATTAATAGCTTCCAATAGTGGTAATGGGTTGCCCAAATTGACAAAGCACACCAAACAAAAGAAATTAAATTATCCGTTATAAATTTACAAGAATTTATTTTTAAATTATTATTATTATTATTAGCATAATAGCACAATCAGGTGACAGAACAGCAATGGTTCCGAAAAAAATAATAACGAGTCTTTAAGGGTACTGAGCACTATGTCATACTCATAAAATACAGGCCTAGTCTACAGTAGGCCTACTGGTATTCCTTTCTTAAAAAGAATACTGTGACTTTTAATTCAAAACAATAATGTTACTTTTATTCACAACAATAATGGCTTTCTATTTCTGAATTTAAACACTCCCGTCAACAATGGGTATTTCACTCCACACATCAACACATATTCGTTATTGCACTCCACAGACGACAATGACAATTCACTTGGATTATTGAGAACAACAATGTACTCCTAATCTCAACTAATGTTCACAAAGCACTATTTACAAAACAAAACTGTCAGTTCTCAGTTCAAAGTTCGTTTGCCTTGGCTGTTCTTCTAGCTCATTCACTCAAGTTCACAGTATATCGAAGCCAAGACTTCCAGAGACAGTCCACTGAACTTCGAACTCAAGACTTTCGGATGCGTTGCTTCCGCCTGGACGCTGCCACGGTACTCAAGTTCATCGCGTGTCGAACCAAAGACTCCTGGACGCGTTGCTTCCGCCTGGGCGCTGCCGATTCACCAACTGAACTCGCTGTCCAAACTACAACTGGCTTTGCGGCTCTTCTTCTCCTCGAACCCCCAGTCTCGAAGGCTGGCTTCCTTGCTCGTTCACTGCTGCTTCACAAGACTAACTGAACTGGCTCTCTTCGAAGGCTGTTCGCTTTTATTTGTTAAACAACACTTCGCGAACCTTCGATTTTCAGGAACAATCTGTTTCTCCAACAATCGGTTCGCAAACTTTCTGGGCCTCTCCACACTCGGAATAAAGACGTTCCCCTTACGTCCGTCCCCTCCAATCCGAGCCGTGCCCCAGCGCCCGCCGACTTGCGTCCCCCCTCTCCGCCACCTTCCTTCCGCGCGCCCTCCCTTCTGCCGGACGCGTGCTCGACTCCGGAGGCAGCGAGAACTTTCCAGCATGGTTGCCACAATACTTTCCAAAAGGCCATGAAAGTTCAGGAATCGTTCCACGTGCACCTATTAGTAACCCTAAAGCCTATAAACTTTTGAGGCGATAAGTACTCGTCAATTTAACATAAATATGGTATTGCAGAGTTATAAATAGTCATTTTTCCAGACTGACTTCTTCAGGTTGAGAAATATGACTCTCAAACTTAATAGTGGGATCAATGATATTATATCCACTTTTGTCCCTGAATGCAATGTCCACTCTCCTATACTCGTTACTTGTGGTACATGTCAATATATTATCATAATATGGTATTGCAGGGTTATAAATAGTCGGCTTTTTCAGGCTGACTTCAAGTTGAAAAATATGACTCTTCTTCTTCTTCTTGGCTTTTTTTTTATGGACGTCATATCCTCTTCGAGCAGCCAAGAGTTTGGTGTCCTTATGTTTGTCATACGTTAATTGAGTTTTATTTCATGCACATAGTGATCTGTGATTCACAATTTCATTTTACATGTCTTCATGTGTTTGTATAGGATCCTTACAATTTTTTAATTTCCAACTACAGTATTGGCAATTTCCAGGGACCAAAACCCACAGAGCGTTCCAGCAATAATTACCGATTTATTCTTCTGCTGCTGGACAGTACGGTGCTTGAGCGACTGCCAGAAACCGGCCCTTAAACTTGTGGAGCTTCACCGAATTAAAACTTGCACACATACTTAATAACCATAATATGTTGTATTTAACAATTGTTATATGTTATATTAATTACAGAATTTTGTAGTCACCCTCATGACAGCAGCTGCTGGAAGTGTTGACCATTTTGCGCTAGACAGAGTTTTCTGACAATTACACGACCTGTTTCAATAAACTTTTTTGAGGTATTGAAGGCCGAGAGAGGAGGAGCTGGCTGCCTGGCAGTTGCTCAACCACTGCTGCTATGTAACAGCCGATGAATAAAGTGATACTTATCGCTGGAATGCTCTATAGTATCTTCCCAAGCCATGGAATTATGATATCGATTTCTTACCTACCCTATATGATGCACATTGAAAAAAAAAAGTTAATAATCCCCGGAGCATGTAAGCATGAACACATGGGTGAATCCTGTAGAGTGTAGACCAATCTTATGCATGTACCATGAAGTATGACTGACCCTTAATTTTATGCCACAAACAAGTGCTATAATAGAATGGTTTCCTTTGAAAGTTCAATACCAGGAGTGGCTTGGTGTGTTTATGTGTCCTGAATTGTTCTGATTTGTCATTTATCAGGTCGTGAAATGTGATATTGAGGAGATTACGGTTCGTCATATTAATTGCTTCTTTAGCTAAGCCAACACCTATTTCATTACCTCTTGTATTGGCATGGCCAGGATTCCACAGTAGTTTCATGGTGTTATTTTGGGCGACTTTGTAAAGGGATTGTTTGATGTTAATTTCCAACCATGACTGGCAAGTATGTATGTGGTGTTTGTAAACAGTCAATGCAGCTGTTTATTGTCAGACTTTAGGCCTGAGGAGAGCCATTCAAAACAAAAGAAGAGGCATGTTGACTTCTGGAGTTCTCCTGATTTATGACAACGCCCGTCCTCACAATGGTGCTGTAACTCAACAGCTTCTTCAGTAATTTCAATGAGTTGTGTGTGGAATTTCCTCAAGTTTCAAGATCACCTGTTTACACGATCGTAACAGAATACCTACGCTACAAAAAAAACTCTGCGCTCAATGGGTTCCACAAGATGTTATCTGATGACTACAAGGTCGCTGAATGGCATCAGCGCTGACGTTCCTCACCCATTATGAGGCTGAAAGTGAAGATTTTATAAAATCAATTGTGAGTGGAGATGAGACCTGGATTCAATAAGTCATCCCCGAAACAAAACAACAGTCACAACAATGAATAGACTCAAACTCGCCAACAAACCGAAAAAGTTGAAACAAACCTTCAACAACAGGAAGGTTATGGCTACTGTGTTTTGGGACCAAAAGGTATGTTGCTTGTTGAGTTCATGGAACTGAGGACTACGATCAATGCAGTTGTTTACCGTCAGACTTTACGACGACTGCAGAGAGCCACTCAAAACAAAAGAAGAGGCATGCTGACTTCTGGAGTTCTTCTGATTCATGACAATGCCCACCCTCACAGTGCTGCTCTAACTCAATAGCTTCTTCAGCAATTTCGATGGGAAGTGTTTGAATAACCGCATATAGCCCCGACTTACCCCCAAGCGACTTCCTCCTCTTCCCTAAATGAAAAATTGGCTAGGAGGGCAGAGGTTCCAGACTAATGAGCTTCAAAACAACGTTAAGGACCATCTCAACTCACTGGCGGCAACATTCTATGAAGAGGCGATGGAAAGCTGTCCACAGATATGACAAATGCCTTAATCTTCATGGTGATTATGTCGAAAAGTAACCATGTTTGTACATAACTTTTGGTAATAAATTCATTTTGTTATTTACAACTTGTCTTTTTTTTTATATGGACCATTGGAGGTTGAAAAAAAATTGTCCTCGTATCTTTGAGCAGCACAAGCCATGCCATTTTAATTACCATCATGGCATGGGGACAGGTGAATATCGTGAATTTTGTTGTTGAAGCGTAGTGAAGGTATTTAAAAATTGGTGATTCTGTGATTGCAACACAGTGGCAATTTCGTACCCATTTTAGAGTAGGTTGACATGGAAGAATTCCTGATACGAAAACCATATCGTTAAGGGTGAGAAATTTCAGACAAATGTTCAATTTTCAAACAGAAGTTGTCCAGTAGATGTCGCAACATTCAGACTCCCGAGAATATCGCAGCAGTGAGACATGCTGATACCACTTCTCTATGACATTCAGCCATTAAACATGCTCTGACGTTGGGAATATCTGAACGGAGTGTCAAACGAATCTTGCACCTAGACCTCAAGTTCTGTCCCTACAAAATTATGGTTGTTCAGGAACTTCGGGAACGTGATTGGCTCAACCACCAAGCTGCTTGCAAGACCATATTGGAAAATGTTCCAGGCAACATTGTTGTGCTCAGTCATGACTAAGCTCATTTTCATCTGTCGGGTTGCATCAACAAACAAAACCTTTAGTGCTCGGCCCCAGAAAATCCTCGAGAAATCCATCAGCGACCTCTCCACAGTGAGTATGTTACTGTTGTGTGCTGTTGCACAATTTGGGATAATGAGACCATAGTTTTTGAGGTAGGACGCACAGTCATTGTTTCAGGTGTGTATAACTCGTGAGGGCAAGCATTTGGACGATATTATTTTTAAAACAAAGTGATGTTAAAATGGGAAGCATTCTTCTGTAAGAAGGTAAAATAAAATTTTGAATAGGATCTATGTTGTTCTTTTTACTTATGTTTATTTATATCATTCTGCCGGACCCTGTAAGAATATGAAAAATCTCCAATGATTTTAAGTACTATGTTTTCTCTCTCATGTGTAGTTTGGGGAGATATGGAAATTGCATCATATTTTGTTCATACAAAATGTATAGTATAGGTATATTCATATTTTGCTAAAATTTATATCTCTGATCTCTGGCAAATAAAGCATCATTATTATTATTATTATTATTATTATTATTATTATTATTATCTCGCTACTTACCAGTCATGGATATAGGCCTATCTGATTAAGTGTTGCATTATTTTATGATGAAATTGAGAGATGATATACTAACTGAAGTCTACACATTTCACCTTGTGTTTAGAGTGGATTTCTGTACCTAATTTTGAGGTTTTTTTTCCCCCCCATGGTTTAAGTAGGCCTACGTTATTTATTTCGTGTCATATGTAGCAGGGTTTAAGTTTTGTTTTGCTCTTTATTCATTTAGCCTATGTAGAGTTTTATTTTTGGAATGTATTTCAATGTTTTGTTATTATAATTTTTAATAGGCCTATTTCCATACCTATATATTTTGTAAACGAGTAAACATATATTCCTGAGTATATTATTCTGCGCCATGTTGGAGGTAATAGTTAATTTTGGTTATAAGCTATAATTTCCATCTTTAACATATGTAGGTATATTTATTTAATTACGTTATAGTTTGGGATTTTATATGGTTAATTTAAAATAAATTTAAATTAATAGAGTATATAGTTAATTTAGATAACAGATTTTATTGTGTTTCTTGTTTTTGTGTTTGGTATCTTGTTAGTATACTTGTGCAGGTGGGGGTTTAGTTTATTTTATGATACCAGCAATCTTAAATTGTTTATTGAATTTGTGTTTGGTATCGGATTCTGCACTTGTACGGTGGGGGGTTTAGTTTACTTTACGATACCAGTAGTCGTAAACTTCTTGCATATAGGCCTATTACGTTAATTGAATTTGTGTTTGGTATCGGTTTGTACATTTGTGCGGGTCAGAGTTTAGTTTACTTCACGATATGTACAATCATAAATATCTTGTGTATGTTATGTTTATTGAATTAGTGTTTGGTATCGGTTTGTACATTTGTGCTGGTGGGGTCTGGTGTACTTTACGATATCATGATTTGTAAAATCCCAGTTTCCAATGTGGCTCCCCTATTGTCTTTTGTTGGTAATATCGCCATCTTGTGATGCCATCATTTCTACGTTATGCGGTTTCATACGCCGGTATCGTAATGTATGCTATCCTCCCTTTACCTTTATGTTGTAAACTGCTTCACTCTGAGAAAGATCGTTCTTTCAGCTCTTTTAGCAAGGTACCTTTATGGGTTCAGTGATTCGTAGTCTAGGATGTATCAAATGGCCAGATGGAGAAACATCAAACACCACTGAGTGAGTCACTTGAGATTCTAATTCATAAGTGGCGTAAATGTAATTATTTCCCGATAACCTCAGCACTTTATAGATACTGTATGTACTGTGAAAAATCCTGAATGTTAGTATTGAAAAGCTTTAGGTTTTATATCTGAATACAGCATTCATTGATTCAGAGTTCTGCTCAAGGGCAGGATTTTCACTGCAAATCCAGTTTCCTCCAATCTTTCCTTGAATACAACATAGAGTTTGAAATATCTGAAGCTGTAAAATATTCTTTACTATCCTTCTTAGCATAATAATTATTAATATAATTGATGAAAAATTTTAGTATTCCATCAGGTTGGATGGTTCGAAATGGGTATATTGAACTGGGACTGATCGAGGAAAATCTCGACCAGATTGGTCGGCACCATGGATCGAACAGTAACCTCCCGAATGCGAGTCCTGTGCATTACCACTTTACCACTGAACTATCTAGCTCGGTCACAACATAGTTATCAACAAATGGGAGGGGGGGGGGATGTTGTTTTTATTTAACCTCACTTTCAACTGCTGAGAATATAATTACGCCTCAAAAATCAACATGGGTGAGAAACGAGACAAATTTTGCCTGAGTCTTCTATCAGGGGCAAGCTACTTTTACGTGCCGCAAATTTATGAAAATGGACTCTTTCGGGAGAAGCATGCAAAGGATTTTATCGCCTTTTAAAATCCATCGTCCTCGGCCGAATTTGAACCAGCGAATCTCAGATCCAACGGCTAGCATGGTAACGATCACCACTGACGACATAACATAGGTTCTGATGATCGTAAACAGATCTGCTGTTTTGAAACTCCATTGTAAGAATCCAAAATATTTACTGCATCTACATTAATAATAGCACAGTCTACTATATACAGTCGCGAAGCTCAATATGTAGTAAAAATGCAAACATGGGTAGTTGCCCACCACTAGGATCGCTACTATCGCCTCATCATCGCAGATCTCTCTCCTAGCAGTCGACAAAATATGTCATACTTTCGTTGTCGTGTTCTTTTGGAAAAATTAATACCTTCCTTCCATTATTGAAATATTAAATGCATAAAGTTAATTTATTATTTTAATGAAGTATATTAAATTCCACCATAAACTCGAAGATACCTGCAAGAAATAAGTTAATATAATTTTTGTTTGTGCAAAACGAACTAAAATTTACTATAATAGCTTCACTCATTCAAGATTATTGTGATAATTAACTATGAAACCAATAAATATTAATTTGCATTTCTCTTTACAACAATAATAATGGAAATATGAATTAATGGAGTAACTTACGTGTACCGGTACTTGTAGTGTAGGCTTACGTAGTTAACAAAGTGGGATGAGGTTAAGCAATAATAAGTAATCACACCAGAATTGGAAATAAAACGTGATCAATAAATTTTATTGTAACAGACTTTTTCTACGTCTCTAGTAAAGCAACAAATAAAAATAACAAAATTAACAGCTATAATTAAAAACATATTCTTTGAAGAAAAAAGTAGGCCTAAGCAATAATAATCCCACCAGAATTGAAAATAAAACGTGATCAATAAATTTCATTAAAACAAACTTAATTTTTCTACGTCTTTAGTAAAATAACACATAAAAATAATAACAAAATTAATAGCTACAATTAAAAATATATCCCCTGAAAAAAAAAAAAAAGTAGACCTAACCTTTATTTCTCTGGAAATTTAGCAGCCTAAGTGACAGAACTTTAACCGGTATCTAATGTCCTTTCGGTTAGACTGAAACATTTCATTGTGAAATTTAAGGATATAATGTATTCTAACAGTCACAAAGAACTTCAAATTAATAGTTTTGTTTCTGCACGGCATTCTTGTGGAAACCCAGGAACCTTTCTGAATCTTTCGGAAATCGGAAAAAGGATAACTCTGGCCTCTTTCTCTTATTGTTGCTACAATTTATAGCACTACAAAGTCTCCTCCTTGTCCCATATTATTATTCCAATTATTATATTTTAGCCATTAACATTTTCATTATAACCAATAACGAACATTTCACAAGCATCAATGTGAAATACGCAACGAGCTAGCACTCGATAGAAATACGACACAGTCCAAAGTCGACCATGGACAGTCTATTGTTTCTAGTTGCTAACCGCTTGGAGCGCTTTATCACGAGATTTGCAAAAAAACACCTCAAGCTTCGCGACTGTATATAGTAGACTGTGATAATATCTTCAAGAAGCACCCTTTGCCAGTCACTCCATTTTTCGCCCTCATCTTAACAGATGACGACACTGTTGCGATAGGGGGCGGACAATACAGAACCGTAATGGAAGTGTTGTCAGACGAATCCTGTATTCAGTGATGACATCACCCAGAAGGGTAGGCCTACAGGTATTGATATTGAAGGGTTTTATTTTTCGCGGTTGAAGACTGCATTAACATTGAAAGATTTTATATTTCGCGAATGAGGTTAATATTTTAGTTTACGTCTCGATGACTGTCGTTTGTTTCATACAACACAAGGCAATGTTTTACTACAATGCCATTTGATAAAGGAAAAGAAACTCTTTAAAAAAAATATAAACGTCATAAAATATCACTCTGATATGGCTACGTACAAAGAGCAGTCGCCTTCGATAGTAATCACTATAAATAGGGCAAGGAAGTTCATGTATTTTGCATATATTTTTCCACTGGCTGTAATTAATTGCTTAATTATCTTCACGAATCCTCAACTATCTTCTGAAGGATGCACTGGAAGGAATGGTGAACGGGAGAAGAGTTCGGGGCAGAAGAAGATATCAGATGATAGCCGAAATTAAGATCATATGAGGAGACAAAGAGGAAGGCAGAAAATAGGAAAGACTGAAGAATGCTGGGTTTGCAGTGAAAGACCTGTACTTGAGCAGAACAATATGAATGAATGAAAAACGCATAGTTTGGATGTTTTAAATAAAAGCAACATATCCTGTTTTTGAAAACTGGTATTGAGTGAAATTATTATTACTATTTTTATCAGAAAAGTATTTAAAGTTTCGCGGCACAACTAGCGAAACTTACCGCACAGCAGTGTGCCGCTGTCAACAATAAATCATCGGTTTACAAGCAAAACACATCAAGTGAAAAATATTACTTTTGAGATGCTTAGCATGTTTTCCTCCAGGAGGAAGCAAAACTGGGAAGCTTATGTCCAGAATTACGAGACGTAAAAGAACACCATCACTGGTACAAGGCTATAAGGTTGCAAGAAAAATTCGTCTGCCATTTCTCGACCACGTGAAATCATACGTTGAATAATCTCTGCAGTTGAAACAGACGTTAAGTGAAATTGTATATAATTATTTATTATGGAATTGTTATGCAGAATACGAAAATAACGCTTTATTCTTAATCTTAATAGTCAGAATTACAAACTAAAACGTTAATATTACTATAGCAGTTTGTAGTTACTTCGACACTGATTTTTTTTTAATTCGTTGAAATGATGAAACGTCTAGGCTACACGAATATTAATATTTGTGTGAACATAAAGCATAAAGCATGAGGCTACCAATAGATAGTTGCGATTATTTGGTCATCTCATTTATCTATAAACGCACCAAACAATAATTCAGTGTTCCACCGGCAAACATAAAATATATTTGGTTTTTATTTTCCATTATGTTTACTCACTAGTTGTAAATCATCGCAACTACAATACGAGTTAATACAGCATGAACGACCGGGTTATGCCTACTAAATGAAGGAAATGATTTACAAAAGAACGTCAAAAAGAATTTCGAACAGATTGTAATTTCTTATAAGTCATAGTAATATCTGATTATCAAATCCCATTCAAATTTCATGCCGTATTGCAAAATGTATTAAACAGAACTTCAATAAAATTTGACCTAAATCAACATACTTTCTGGTAGATACAGAAATTTACTTACCAATAACATCAGCCGACTTGTATTTGGCAGTAAACCATGCATCATCTCCGAACTGTCCTTTTTTCAGTCTTGAATGAGCCAATTCTTTAGGAAATCCACATACAGCAGACACTATTCGGGATTCATGCCTCCTGTTGAGATTTGGATCTGTACAATTTGAGTAATTTGAAAACCCATTCCACAAGGCACGAGACAAAAGCCTTCCAGTCCAAACAATGGACTGCATCATAAAGTAATGACCACTGAAATTATATACACTTCATTTTTGTTGGGTTACACCCATTTATACTTCAATTTGCACAGCAGAAACTTTACTACAAAACAAACCCGACGTCCATTAGTCACAATCGGACGAGCGTGTTCTACAATAGCAATAGTGAGCGCTGGTAAAGATATCCAGTCTAGGCTATCTACTTCCCGTTATTTCCCTCAGTTTACCTTGCAATATCACCAACCATAAAACTACAGCAGAGAGTTTCGAAAGCAGTTGCTGCAGAGTTGCTAGAGAGCGTGTATAGCTGCGCAGAAGGCTACTAAGGGCATGTGTATATTGTTGTTATTGTTTCATGGTGCAGTGAACACTTGATCACTGTTTCACCGGTAAATGAACAGTTTACTCACTGGAGTGAAAGTGATTTTTTAATCACCGGTGAAAAATCGCTGCTAGTGATCGCTGCTAGTGATTTTTCCTTCAATCTTTAGACTGTATATCCTACTATAAAATATGCTATATATATTATAAGTACTATAGATTATAGGCTGTTGTAGGAACTATGACTGATATCAGAGCCAACTGAAGATATGGCTGCTCATGCACATGTTGTGTGTTTTTATCTATTCATTGAATATGAATATGAATGAATTTTATGTTATATACTAAATATACTTATAAGATTCCGTACATGATACCAATTTATATAATACGTGCACTTCTCGACTACTATTTCCAAAAACGTTCCCTTCAACGTCTTTGGCTATTTCGTACTTTTTGTTGTAGAAATCTGGCAATCCTGGTTATGTATCAGATGTATAGTGTTCGAATGTTCGATGCAATTGCACTTATTGCAGTCCTAGATCAAGGTTGCAGTAGAGAGTGAAGACCACCAAACAAAAAACAACAATTACACTTTGTTTTGTTGTTGGGTTGAGCTCGATGCCATAGAAAGTAAGTGCAGCTGTTATTTGTAGCACTCATATCTTTTCCAGTAACATAATTATGTAATAAAGTAGAATAAATTCATAGTATTGGCCTCTGTGAGTGTAATAGTAATATTATAATGTTGAGATTAATTAACAAAACAGGAAATAAATGGAATGCGCGGAATGCAAGAACGGCACAAGTGAATGCCCGATTTTGCAACTAGCGATAGAATATGATTGTAACAATCCTAAAAAGAAATGGACTTTTATGTGAGCGTTGGATTGTGTATAAGGATTTGAACTGTTTTATCTCCGTGGAATATAATTATTTTAATGTACTGTTATTGCAGGATGCCGAGCTGTATAATATGCAAGTTAAGTCCAGACTCATATGTTGCAAAGGAAGAAAAACTTCACTTCTATCGTTTTCCACGGGGTGAAACCTATGCAAAGTGGTTAGAATTTTGTAAGATTGCACCAGGTGCCTCCTTAGCCAAAAATTTGTACTTGTGTGCTCGGCATTTTAAAAGTGAAGACTATATTGGCACTATGGTGAAAATGAGGTCTTTTCTACGGCCTGGAACTGTTCCTTGTTTTTGTAAGTTTTAGCCATTTTACATACTTTAATTAACTTAGTAATGCCTTTATTGATTCCATGGTTCCACAATTTGCACACACATTTATCGGACAATACGCCGTGTCTTAACAGAATAAGAGATCACAGTTCTTACAATGACCCTTTTGAAAATCCAAATCCGTCCACTTTGTATTAATTACACATTCATAACCCTGACGGTAAAATTGACCAATTATTGGACATCGAAAAATAGTCTGAAAAGAAGCAGAATCATCCATTGACAACTGTCGCACAAATTCCCCGGGGACTTTGGGTCCTGCGTCCTCTATGTTCGTTAACCAAGTATTGATATTCACCATTACCAGTACAATTAGGCCTAATAATAGCATATTAGGCATCAAGCCCAGCAACGTGGGCATGAACCTCAGCTAAGGAAATAACTTTTTTCTTGAACATCTGTTTTGTTCTACTAATTAATATTATCACATTTGCTCGTGATGTCCATTGTAGTTGAGACAGAAAGAACCAAGTAGTCCAGTTTCATGCTGTTATTACTCATATTATTGTTTTATGTGCAGATCCACCAATTGGTCCAGATGTGTGCCGACATGACAATGATGGATGTTGTATGAATACCGGTACTGGTAAGTCTGGAAAAATCAACTAGCCCAGTTTGATGATTTGTTTTGTTATTAATTAATGTTATCATGTAGGCCTATGCCTACTACGGGGTCATCCAATTACCTTCTGACCAGAACTGTGGCAGGACTGCCTCAGCCGATAAGACGCCTATTACCAGACGGGAAAGTGGGTGAGTGGAGTTAACTGGTTTTGACCTCTGCCACGACAGTGTTGTTTGAACAGTGCAAGCAACTATACATGTACCTACTGTCTGCTAAGAATAAATGGCAAATAATGGGCATAAGTATTCTATTCCACATCGGGTGTTTATTTACGATATGTATGTTTGTACAGGATCTACTTATTCTGTCAGGAGATTATTTGAAGAGACTTTTACCTCTGGGGACCATTAACCTGTTTCTGCCTGATTTGTTTTTAATTTATAAATTTGTTAGATTATATGTTTGTGCATCTATTTTGATTTCAGAAACATATTACAATAGATAAAAAAAAATGAAACAATGCTTAGTTTTAACAATGGAGGGTGTGACATAATGTCACGCTATGCAGAATATGCATTTGGAATACAATGTAGGCCTATACATTGGAACCAGAGAATGCAATGAAACCTATTTTATGTTTAGGCAGCACTTTTCATTTTCATTTTCTATGGGATGATGCGAAATACTCTGCACAACACACATCAACATTGATAGCATGGCTTTTGCTCATCATCATTACATCATTTTTCTTGTCATATGAGGGTAGGGTTACCATGAGAAGAAATTCTATAGGAGGACATGGAATCTAAAATAAGAAAACATTGCTGAAAAAGAAGGACTTTTTAAAAATTGGTATGAACAAAATTAAAGATAAAAACAATGGCTCACCTTAGTCAGTTTTCTCAGTAGTTGCTGGATCAGTATTACATCTGTACCCTACTTACCGGTGGAGCCCACTTTGTGCACAAGAGCCTGAAGGGACCAACTTATATCTTGTAACAAATAACTATGGAACTGTTCACAAGAAATGTCCTTGAAATTATATTTCACCACGATGATACTTCTGACTGTCTCCGTTAGCATGCAATCTCGTTCTTTTGTCCATTGAGCAGATATTAGGGAAAATACCCTCTCAGCACTTCCATTGTGACTTGGAAAAAATAAATAGAATTGACATATTTTTTTAGAGTTCTGAGAAAGTTTCAGTGCTCGCAGAACTATTGGAATTGAAGAATTTGCAGTATTGTTTATCTAAACTTAAATCTTTGTCAAAATTGACTTTGGCATATCTTTGTACATTGCACAATAAAATTGATAAAATAGTTTAGAATCACATTTTTAGAGTGTAAGAATTCAATGCATGTCAAAGGTCATTATATATTTTTTTTATGTGCTCCAGCTTCAACCATTGAAAGCAGTTAAATTCTTTCATAGGCTTTCACCATTTATTTAGATATTCTATGCATAATATCGCACATTATTCAATACTCATATTAATTCTAGTTGAAATGCGAAATGCCGGACATTTAAAATATTTTTAAAATGCCTGCCAGACAGGATAAAATGATTAAAAGGTTTTAAAAATGTTTTTTTAGGTGGCTAAAATATTAGAATTTATAAAACATAAAATAGGCTCTAAAAGTATAGGATGGGAAAACATTATAGGTATGAAAAAAATTAGTACAATGTTAACAAATTAGGAAATTTTTCGACAAAGGCAAAGAAACCAATATCAGACCTATACATAGAGTTGTAAACTATAGGAAATAGTACTTTAGTATCCAAACTGTGTTTATATAAAATATCAAACTTTGTTAACGGTACAGGTACTGTCACTTAAAATGATATGTATACACCTAAATATATTTAAAACTCCACAAAAATTGTTTCAACTGTTCAAACCATAGATGGCTTTGCAATAAATTACTGAAACTAAATTAATGAAAGCTATATATTATAAATAGAAAAATAGGTTTGTCTAGTTATTAGACACTGAATCTCAATCTGTCAGATAATAGTTCAATACTGTTGACAAATGAAGCAAAAGGGATGCTGCTCAATGTTAATATGTTAGCAGAGGATTCTTGCTTGATCTTCTATAGACGAGATCTGCCTGCTCCAGTCTTCTCTTATTGTTCCCTCACTAATCTTTCATCATCATATCAACTAAACGTTCATTTGCATGTATTGATCGTTCCTGAGGAATATTTTTCTTCTGAAACCTGTTACAGGCCTTTTAGAGAGTGTTAAGTTCTCTCTAACCTTAGAATATTCTCTGGACAGTAAAAAACATTGCTTCTATGCACCATACCAATATAGTGAGACTTTTGCCAATATGTCACCAAAAAGATTGTTCCTGCAGCTTCTAGATTTAAAAAGCATGTTACGTAACAAAATTACTGCTAAACTGACTGAAAAGCTAAAACAACGTTGCAATTTAATCAAACAATAACAATGGACTATGGCTATGTCCAGGATTTAGAACGAAATCATTAACAAGTCATAAATTTTATTATTGAACAATGCACGATTTTAGTCGCATACTGGTGATTATGAGGAACATAAACCACCTTTTTATAAGAAAAATCCCTCAAGAAGGAGAAGAGAATGCTGTTATCAGCTGAAAATGTGTGGGAACAATGGAAAAATGTTTTAATTAGATTTTATATTGATTGCATAGATATTTATGCAGTGTAGCTTTTTTCTATGTCAGTTTTGCATGTTTGATGTATTTATTGCTAGCTATTTTATCTACTGACGTCATAGAGCACACGGATAACTGTGATAGATGATTACCTATGACTTGCAGATCTCCTCAAATTACAGTAACGTGTCAGTATTTCTCACCATGACAAGGATTTGCTGAAATCAGGCTGTGAAATCAACATGGAATTTAGTCTGTCTCATATTGGTTTGAGTGAAACAGTAGAGTAAATATGTACATAATATTGTCAAATTTTTATCACTTGTGTGAATATACACAATTATTGTTTTTTTTTTTTTTTTTAACAGATGTGTTATCGAAAGAGGATCAGCCACAGATACTTCAAACAGTCGATCAACAGATGCAGATTATACCTGTTCCTTCAACTTCCTGTGAAGTAACTTCTCAAAGTTCTCTTGTGAATGAATGTGTTATTAGTTCTTCCAATACCATAGAAAGGGAGGAAAATAATCCTCTTAAAATACTTGGTGTAAGGAGTGATAAAGAGCTCTCACCTAGCACGAGAAAGCTAGTAATGGCTTTTAGAAAGTTGAAGAGAAGAAATAGATATTTAAAGCAAAAACTGAGGACAATTACTGCTTCAAATCGAGCAAGATATTCTTCAAAAGGAAAGAAATCAGAATCACAAGTGATAGACTTTTCATCCCCTTTGCTCAAAGACCAATTGGCCAATTTGACTCGTCCACCAACAGGTTGCCGTTGGTCACGTGATGCGATAGCAACAGCATCTGAACTTTATGCTCATGGTGCTACTGCCTACGACCTGATGAGAAGTGTTGTTACTTTACCATCTGTGCGACAACTTATCCGCACCAAAGTAAAGAATCGTATCTTTCCAGATACCTGTGTGCTTCAACTTTAACTGAAACAAGAAAATGACTTTCACAATGAGAAAAACTTGGTGTGTTTAACTTTTAATGGAATGGTTACATAAGGTCTATTGATCATAATTAAAATTTGGCATTGTATGACTGTGACAAGGATAGTGTCATTTCAAGCTCACTGGTAACACGTGATGCATAGTTTGATAGAAAAGTGGTAACAGTTGTGTGATTATTTTTTATCAACAGTAATCTCACTAGACGTTTTGATTTATCTAGAGAAAATCAAAACTCGAGTGGGATTTAATTGACTATTACACGATTAGAAGAAAGTATATAAAGATTAGAAGTAACGAAGTACTCCAATACAATAAAATATTGACTTACGAAAATACAACAGTCTTCAAATGTATTATTGTACCATCTCAACATTACAAATATTACGCTAGATGCATGCTAGATGGCAGTAGTGAGCAATGCCTTCTCGAGAAGTTCTCGATCTATTATACACGATGGCAATGTTACTAGTCAAGAAGGCTTTGTTGATTCAGTTTCATTTTTATTAAAATGCAACATTCCATTTCAATTATCCAAATCCCAGTAATCAACGTCACTTGACAGATGATTTTCAATAAATCGTAATATTAAACAATCTCTGATACGTGACTATCCATAATGTCATATAGCAGAAGCTATAATATAACCTAACTAATATGCACAAGTGTTAGAAAAGTTTTAATTAACGACGATGACATAAAAAATAAACATGAATAATTTTAAAAGGAATAATTATTGAATGTACAATTTTCAAATTTGAATGTGGTTGGTAGTTCATTTGATGTTATATTGGACGTGTGCGTAATAGAAGTGGAACTCATTGATTTAGGCCTACATGGTGTATTCAACTTATTCAGGATTTCCGAATGGTGCTGTTCATTTATTTGTAAATCGGATTTCAGAAGATGCATAGGTATGATCAGTGATTTTTATTAATTCTTGTTCTTGAATGCCAATGCGAGTCATATTTGAAACTGCTGTGCATTGACTGGAGTGGTTTGTAATTTTATATATATATTTTTTTTTGACGTCCAGACCAGCGCAGTTTCAAATGTTGGCAAACAAATGCTAGGGACGCGATAAAATTGTGCGATAAGCAGCCATGATTGGTTGAAATACGTCCTTCTGTACCGTTTTATTGGTCAAAAGTAGTATGACGTAGTAAGAGTGTAATAGTCAGGGTAAACACTTTGATGGATAGGTTATTGTGAAAATTAAGAGAACTTGAATATCTTATTGATATTGGACTGTTAACTGTTAATGAGCTCATGTCCAAGCTTCCCTAGGTGCATACAACTCACAGCAGACAGACAACAGCCACATATTTGTAGAGTAGTTGTAGTAGTAGTGGAAGTTGGACATTGTGCCACTGTCACACATCTGTGACATAGTTCATGAGGGTTACCCACTAAAAGGAAACCAAGAGGTGGAACTTAAACTAAGCAGATTCAATCTGGTATCGGAACTGGAATCCGGTGTGGCTTAGTGGATAAAGCGGCAGCACATAGAGCTGAAAACCCGGTTCGAGACCCGGTGCTGGAGAGAATTTTTCTCCGCTCCACCCATCCTTCATCATATGGTAATGCAGAATCACTACACGGAAATATCATACGTATTTTGGTACATCACAATAATTAATAAAATAAGCTTCACATCATCCGTTTCATTATACCTTCAATATTACCACGTTTGGAGACCCTGGAGATGTATTTGCCATGACATTCTTTATTTCGATCTTGGATCGTACAGATATCTGTTTAGAATTCTGAATGGAATCCAGTCATGTGGACAGAGGCAATACGGCCAAATGGGTGATGCTCCATTTAAAATAATACAAAGAATAAAACTTCGAATGTGGCAAATTAATTTTTTCCGGTAAGTGAGTGCCTCGCTTGAGTAGTGCTGAATATGGGGCATTTCTTCCATTTTTTACTATAAGAATCAGAATATAGAGCACACTTGCCACACTTATCTCAGCTTAAGGCATGTGTCTCTGTACTCTGTGAAATTGTGAGGTACTACATAAAATAATGTTTTCTCAAGCCTATGTGCAGGACTTGCTCAATTATGTATGGTATATACAGTTTCTGCAACAATGTGCAGTCAGCAGGCGAGACATGCTGACATGTCTGGCAGACTACAGATCATTGGTCTTTGACGGAAACCTAAAAAGTGTGTATACAGTATATATATATATATATATATATATATATATATATATATATATATAATTTATACATTTACTGTTTTATTCACCTTTTGAAACATCTTGAATATATATTTTATATTAAAATAATATGTATATAATGTAATATAACATAAACATGTAAACATCAGTCACAACCCAGTACAATATTTAACAATGTTACGAAAAAATACTTTAGAAATCCACACAGAAAAATAATTGCTTCAACAATAATTATGTATTTTTATTAATTTAAGTCAGTTTTCCAGATAAATATATTTGAAACATTCGAAATGATATTATATAAATTTGTGTATAAGATTTCTTAAACTGAAAATCGAGACAACACATGTTCATGGAATATGGGCATCCAACTTCCGCTCATCCCAAGAAGTTCAAGACACAGCCATCAACTGGTAAAGTCATGGTCACCATCTTTTGGGACTGTAGTGCTGGTTGAATTTCTGGAACATGGCGCAGCTGTCAACTCAGCATGCTATGTACAGAAATTGCAAGCACATATGCAGAAAAATATAATTCAATACAACAACACTCAGTTCCACACAAGTTGGGAGAAAACTATGACATTCGAGAAGCTGCAGTTCCAGAATCTTTTGCCTCACCCACCTTATAACCCAGATCTGGCACCATGTGATTTTGGCTCTTTCTGAAGCTCAAGGAACATCTGAAGGGCACACACTTCGCAGCCAAAGAAGTCACAATGTAGTGCATTGTTGTCAGCAGGTACCTCATTCTTCTCCAACAGTATGCAGAAACTAGTGCACCGATGATGAAAGTGCAATGCCAGAGGAGACTATATGGAAAAATGATGTACTCCTCGGAAAGAGGACATTTAAGATTTTTCTTTTGAATGTAACATCTTTCACGTTAACAATTAATAAACGAGTTACAGCCCAGGAGGCAAAACTTATTTAACAACCCTTATACGAAAATAATAAATATGAGTTTTTAGGCATTCATGGTAACTGTGATCAGAGTTAGGTTCTTTGGTATTCCTCCAGGTCCTAGAACTTGACATTTCCAACGTTTCGTAACTACTTACAGGTTCCATCATCAGGGCAGAAGGTAAGACTGGAAGGGGGGGGGGGGGTTGCCTACTCTGTTGGGCTGATTATGCCAGACTAATTCAGATGACTGGTTCCAGGACATGGTGGAATATCCAAAAACTTAATTTTGCAGAAAAATGTATTTGTAACACTTTACTTGAATGGTCATGAATGATCGAGAATAATAAATTTAAAATTCAAATTCAAATAAGAACAGCATTACAGTCATATAGCACTATGCACTCTTAATATTTTAAAGGGAGTTATGAATGAATTTTAAAACTTCTAGAATTTTGAACTTATTATGAAATTTTTATCACGTATTTATGCTTTATAAGTATGTACTATACCAAATTTGGGTTTATTAGTTTCAAGTTTATTAGCATTTATTAACTTTGAATTATTTGCTGAGTGTAGAAGATTGGAGAATACTGGGTTTGCAGTGAAAGACCTGCCCACAAGCAGAAAATTATGAATGAAAGGATAGAAAGACCCTTGTATGGCTTTCCCGGCATTTGATGTAGAATAACTCTTCTCAGGTTTGAGAACCTGAGAAGAGTTATTCTAGAAAGACCCTTATATGAGAGTTTTAATCTGACCAAATTAAAGTACATAATTTCTCATGCCTTCTATTCTGTAGGTGAATTCATGACATTCAACAACGCTTCATGAAACTGATACTAAAACTTTGTGTTGTACTAGTAGACTATATATATTTTAATTGGTTATTTAACGATGCTGTAACAACTACGAGGTTATTTAGCATCAATGAGATTGGTGATTGCAAGCTGGTATTTGGCGAGATGAGGCCGAGGACTCGCCATAGATTACCTGGCATTCACCTTACAGTTGGGGAAAACCTCGGGAAAAAAAAACCTGACCAGGTAATCAGCCCAAGCAGGGATCAAACCTGCGCCCAAGTGCACCTTCAGACCAGCAGGCAAGCGCTTTAACCGACTGAGCCACGCTGGTGGCTAGTAGACTATATTGTAAACCTCTTCTGTATATATTTCAACTAGGCTGCGACTATAAATTAAGACTTTATAGTAGTATTAAGTTTTTTGACTTGTTCCATATCCTAGCTATGAAACAATCTATGAATACCATGGAATGTTAATAAATACAATACAATACAACCTAACTGAAATTTTGCAGAATACATTTCACAAAACAAAACTTGCTATGGAAATTTAATATTTTATATATATTTTACTACTAGAAATTGTAACTTTTACTTTTATTGTTTAAAAATGCATTACTATTGTAATCTAACATTAACATTTAACCTAAAATTAATTTGACATGAAATCCCAGACAGATTTTAAACTTTATACTTATTACAATATTCTCTGAAAATTCCAGCTGATTCAAATAAGAATTGCATCGCAAGGAGCAAAATGTGCTGGGGGAGGGGGGAACTGATAAAACAGCTAGGGGGAGGTATATACCAGATCTCTAAATACGCATGTATTTTAAAAATGTCTGCCAGGGACTTAAGGGAGAAACAGGTAAAGTAATGACATTTTCTAAGAGAGAGAGAACTGAATTTTTTAATATAAAAGATAAATTTTTTTTTTGGTCCAAATTCTCAAATTTCAGTCATAACTCGCCTTAGTTGGGTAATTACCACTAATTCTGAGGGATTGTGATGCTGTTGGGCTCACTGTAGTTAATCTCTGTCATTCCAATGGTGTCTATATATACACTATATTGAAATTTTACTTTTATTCTATATTAATTCACCATTATGAAATCAATAATATATTGAATTCAATGATATCAACGATTTTGTATACTCAAAATAAGTTTTCAAAGCTGAACACCAACCCCGTTGAATACTAAAAACAAAACTGGAAAGCATAAAAACTTGGAGTCAATCCTAAGATACTGGGCATTCTTATCAAGCCATGAGATTACTTTTTGACTGTTTCCTCTTAGCCTAGTGCAGGACACAATGTGTGTTCTTCTTGTTTGCACTAAGTCAGCAACAGTAATTCTGCTGGCATTTTGCATTGGTAATCTCTTTTGATGAGATGTTACTACACACCTCTTGATTTTCGTTTGTCCCAGTCACTATAGGGTATTCTTATTAATTCCTCATACTGTGTGATATATGAACTTACAAAAATAATCTTTATTGTGTTCTGAAAAACCTATCCTTCATGAAGTGTCTCTCTCTAGGATGAGATGAGAAAATTGGTGTATGGTGCCCATGAACAGCAACATAATTGAAGCGTCAGCTGGAACAACGTTATAAGTTACATTTAGTAAAATTTAAAGGAGCTGCAAAAATGTGTACATGTACAACGTTGTTCTTATAGGGTAGCAAACTTTTGAGTGGACAAATTTCACGTACTGCATTGATGGACAGTTGCAAGCCAAAGGGTATAGCAAGGTAACATGACATACAACATTATTACACGGAAACACGCCGAATGAAAATTTTTGTAACTTACAACCTTGTTCTAGCCGACGCTTCAATTATAGAACCATTTTTTATGTGACAATAATAATAATTATTGATGTCCACACATATGTGTATACGATTTCTCCTCCCTGCCATTTAAAGAATTAACAGTTAATGTTTCGATCACAGAAATTCAGTGTGTTCAACCAGGACACAATCATTGGCACTGTTAGCTATATATTTTTGGGGAGGACACTAGGGGAAAAAAACTTTAGACTATTATAAATTTCAAAGGCTTTAAATTTATTTATATCTGTATTACTGATTGAATAATAAAACATATCAACATATTATTAATAATAATAATTATATGATTAGGCCAAATCTTGGGGGAGGGGGGGGACGAAAGCATAGGAAGTTGAGAGGGGCAAATATTGTACACTGCCCCTGAAAAAGATCTAAGAACCAAATCATAGCTCTACAAAAAATTGAGTTAAGTTAAATTACAATGTGTGTAATACTTGCACTATTCCTAACTCCTCCACACAAACATAAAGCAGGAGAATTTGAAAACAGAATTATGTAATACTGTATACATAGTGATTCAAAATGAAACACTTTCATGTGCTTATTGTAAAGTAATTATTAATGATACAATAATATGATATGCGTCAATTCTTAGCGAAACTCTTCAAATTTTAATTGGCATCTTACAATCACTCAATGTGAGAACTTCTTGTTACTTGATATAAATTACCTATACCAATCCAATAGTCAAATTCTTGCCACACTGTCGCCTGCATATTCCTATTTATGGATACAATTGCAGCAACGATCTGTTGTTCTAATTGTTGCCTATAGGCAGTAGCATACAGACGGCATCCGTCACAGGTCCACAAAATAAGAAGTCTCATAAAGTCTGGTGACATGGGAGATCGAGTGTGACAGGTTAGACCAGAAGCAGTAGCATGTCCAATATCGAAAAAAAATTTTTCCGAAATAAATTTAAAGGTTTACAAAAGTTGCATAATGGTGCCTATGTTTCTGACCTAGAAGCACTTTTAACCAAGCCACAGAGGGGTTCTTTTTGATTATCTTTTTTTTTTTCTAACAAACATATTTACAGGTCTTCGCTTGATGCAAACTAATATGACTTATTATTGACAGATAAAACAGGAGTATTATTTTTAAGTTCCAAGAGATGGCAGGAATGCAAAATAAAAGGTACAAATATGTTACAGGCTGCATCAACCCAGAACTCTTCACTGGGAGATGGCTGCTAAAGAATCCCACTCATCCACCTACTACTGTTTATTTATTTTTTTCATTTTTCTCTCCATGAATAACAATCTGCCCTTCTTCTCATAGAATTGGAGTTGCTTTCTTCCATCCAGTGTGGACCTGATAAAACAGTCTTTGCATCGTTGTTACTGAGCTGTGAAAGTGCTATTTTTACACACTGGCAGTGCAAGTATGAAACAGACTTTCGTCAATAAGACCGAAACTTCGAGAGTTTTGTTTACAACTGATGCATACCATATTACTACTGTATCATTAATAGTTAGTTTATAGTAAGTGATGTCTGACCTCAAGTCATTAAGCATAGAAGTCAATGGATATTATTTTTTGGGATATTCTACGACCAGTTTAAACCTATAAATACTTTTAAACTAAATGTAGGTAATGAAGAACAAAAATCAAGCTAAATTACCAAGTTAATGGCTTTGAAAATGGTGTCTCTTTGAGCATCTTGAAACTACTGGACCTTAAAGTTAACCATAACGAAAATTAATTTTAATGAACATACAAATTACATTTTAAATTTTCCTATAATTTCCATCTACTGTATTAATATAATACAGTGTACAGGGTACTATACAAGGTATCTGGAAGTAAAAATCACAAACAGTAAAATGTTTATTGAAGTTAGACAAAATGTGTTACATGAATAGGCCTTTTGCAGCTGCCATCACTCACGACAGATGTAAAACCTTAAATTCACTGTATACACAAACCTCATTATCATGAAAACTTTGTCTTAAAAATGCACACTTGACATTGATGGTGCTGAAAATCTACTTGAGAATCAAGCCCATTAAATTTTAAACACATCATTTAATATTATTTTTCATTGTGACTTAAATACATCTATATTCTTCTGTAGCCTTATATAATCAATATGAAAATGAAATTACTGTACAGCACACAGAAAGTCTATTTCTTTCATAACACAGTACACAGGATGGAAATAAAATATATATGAATTTTGGTGATAAACTGAGTACCAGGTTACGAAACATAAGATATCAAATATTGAAATAAAAGTGGGTGGAATATCATTTTGTACATATCTCCATTGTTCGGCAAGTTTTTGTAGCTATAACAGCAAATATATTATATTTGTGTGTCACTGTTGATTTGGAGGGCGTTCTCCCCAGTTGAAACCACCTGGTCGATCCTCAGGAAGTGGTGTATAATCGGGATCCTGGGGATGAGCATCAAACAGGGCCTTCCTGAAACAATAACAGACCAGCACATGTGTACATATCATGAGGTATAAACAACAAATGAGGCAATATATTCAGACACAAATTGAAAATTAACAGTGCCATAAACTGTTACTTCTGTTTTATGCTTCTTTACCTAGCTTTGCTTTCCTTTGCCTTGTAATTTCAAGTGCAGAACAGTTGATCTTTCGTTACAGCATGTAGAGTTTATATATTAAAAAGATCAAATAAACCTTCGTCTTCTGGAGATATATGTATATACAAACTTGAATTTGGCTCATCAATTTTTCTCAATTTCCTTCACTGTGACTCAAGTGGTAATCTTTTCAGTTACAAATCCAACAGATAACTGTTCCTACAGGAATTGGATTGTGTTCCTTGTCTTATGTATGTCCTGTGTTGTCTGTAAGTGGTAGCCATCAACCAGACATGATGATATGATAAGTGTCATATTATAATACAAATACTTGTTGCTGTTTGGTCACTTGTCTGTAGACAGGTTTGAACCTCATAACTGACACCAATAAGACTTAATACCCAGCTCTTGGCAAATACACGTTAACAATAAACTTTTGCAAAGTCACATAGTGATTATTTTCACAAAATCACATTCCTACAAGCTTACTTTTAATCAAGATACCAATGTATACCACTAATCGCAAAGTACTGTTGCTAGTGCCACACTAGCGTGACCATAGCTTGTACAAAAATTGATTATAAACTTTTAAACAGGTTCGAATTTTCACTAAAAACAGGTTGTGTATTCACAAATCCATTCAAAACTATTCCTTCAAAGTGAATTTTTCCTTAAAGAGAAGTTCCTTAAAAATGGAAATCAATTACACTGTTTTTATGATAGCTCCCTCTACGATTTTTTAAATCATTCTTCAAAAACGTAAGTTTCTGAAAGATGGAAATGCTAAAACGTGGTTTTACTGTATGTAAACTGGTCCAAATGACAAAATGGGTAGAGTAATCAGAAGCTGTATACCAGCATCAAGTACAGATCTTTAAGTTCTGTACGTTTGCATCCATATAAAAATCACTTATATCTAATAAGGGATTTTCTTAATAATAATAATAATAATAATAATAGTAAAAAAAAAACCTTGGAAGGCTCATGGTTCATGCTAGGTGATCTAACCATCATCACCATGCTAGCTACTGCATCTGAGATTCGGGGTTCAAACCTAGCTGAGGCTGATGGACTTTGAAGAGGGATAAAATCCTTAGCATGGCTTCCCCTGGGAGAGAAGTAAAGCTGTACATAGTGTAGTTGATTTATGTATGCACATAAAAAGACTCTGTAGAAGATTTCAAGTAAAGTTTGCCGGACATTTCTCGTTCATAGAATAACTCTTCTCGGGTTCTCAGCCAGGTGAGTTGGAGATTTGCTTCCAAGGTTTCGACGGCTAGCTCTGCCATCTTCTTCTGGGAATGAAGGCACAGCTAGCCATCGAAAGCTTGGAAGCAAATCTCCAGCTCACTTGGTTGAGAACCCAAGAAGAGTTATTCTACATCAAACGCCGGGAAAGCCTCAAGTCATACATTTCTCGTTCATGTTCAATTTCAACATTGAATAATCTCTACAGTTGACAGAATCGTTAAATAAAATACCACTATTACTTTAATAAGACTCCAGTGACCTGAGATCAACACAACACCAAACTTCCATCTAAGACAGAAAAACACATCAACTTGAAAATGAAAACTTTTATGGGTTAGAAGGGAACACATGACTTCAGCTTTCATAGAATATTAAAGCTGTGAACCTTCGCAAATGCATACACAGTGATAGATGTATTTTCATTTTCTTGATAGAAATAATAAACATACATTATACCATTTGTTTCAAAGTTTCTCTGAAAATGAAATTTCATATTCCAGAAGAGGAGCCTTCAAATTATTAGATGAGGGGAGAGAAACGATAAAGAGTGGGATGAGTTAAAAGATGACACATAAAGGCTGGTTCACAATAAACCGGAAACGAGAATCGGAACGAAAACGAAAATGGTAAAATTGTTAAAATGTATAGTTTTAAATGTAAGCATTCACAATTAACGAAAAGCTTGCCGGAGCCCGAGATCAGGAACGGAGAGTTGGCCAAGTTTCAACTTTGGTGTTCACGTTTCCGATCATAGCCCATTAGATTCATACTATTGCCATCTAAAAGCTACTTTGTCGTCGTATATTTTGTAGCAAGTTTTATTTGATGAGATTCTAATATTGAAATCCTCACATTTACGATAAGCGGCACGCCTCGTATAAAGATGAGAAAATGAAGGAGAAAACGTGGCTTTCAATAGCTGCATCTTTGAACACCAATCGGAAGCGAATCATATTTTATTACTGTATTGGTTGTATTACACACTACATATTCATGCTTCAATTCAATAACTACTGTTGTGTTCATTTTTGTTCTATTACAAATGTTCCTTCTCTAATTATTTTATGTTATGGTAGACTTAAAATAGGTTGTGATAATCAAGATGCATGGGCATATTTATAGTACCATACCTAATGAAATGTTTCAGTTGAAATTTCGAAGTTGGTTAACCTGTGTTTATGTTGGCTGCCTTGTACTCATAAGAGAACGCCATTGGTCAATTATACACAAATAACATCAGAATGCGTAATATCGACTTTGCATATCATTATTGACATACATATCAATATGCATAGTCGTCTACGTTCTTGGTTTATTGTGAATCAAAAATTTTCATATTCACGTCCTCTGCTTCTCGTTCCAGGTTTATTGTGAACCAGCCTTAATGTTTTACTAAATAAAAGACAGGAAATTAAATCGAAAAAGACTTGTCATCTGAATACAAAGCCAGCACTCTAACATGTTACAGGATCATTCTGTCATAAAGGAGAAAATGAGAAACATTTGAGCAATATAAACTATATGCCGTGTCTATGACTCAATTTTAGTGCGTTGCTCTTCCATCCAGGTAGCCCAGGTTCAATCTCCAAGTCGTGATGGAATTTTTTGGTGTACAAGTCAGACACTGCAGAGGATTTTTTTCTTGGGGCATTCCCGTTTTCCTCTATCATTCCACCAACACACTCCATCTTCCCTCATTTCTTCTATCATCTACAATAAAAATAGGCTGGGGTGAAGTCTCGGGAGTTGTATGGGTTTCCAATGCTGATACAGAACAGTCTTGAGGCTTCGAGTCCTGGAGTGTATCGATTACTTGTCTGCGGATGGAACCAGGCTCTATCAGGGCTAAAGCAGGATTGCACACTTGTCAGCATCAGATTCACGAATGCTACCCAAGCCACCTGTTGGACTTGGATAATCTTTGCATATAGGGCGCACAATGGGCCAAAGTAAGCCAAGTGCAAGGATCGAAAAGCCAAACCAAATATAAACTATAATGATTTTTAAAAACGTATATCAATGAGATGTCCTTAAATTTACAGATTTTATAATATTCACTTAGAGACATCTATTTAAAAATGAATGTACATTCATGCACCTTACATTAAAGTAACTAAGACGAAAATCCCAAATTCCGTAACTATTATTATTGTTTATCTACCATATACAAAGTGTGACAATTTTAATTTTTGGAATGACTGTAACGTTGCATGTTGGACAGAAACATATAACTCTGCTCTTGTGTGTATAAATCACCGATCATCAGATCTATGCATTACTGAGTAGTATGTGTAGTATGATATATCTATATTCTGGTGTTGACGAAAAAGGAATTCAGACCAGGACATAAACATGAAGTTTTATGTGAAAGATTGACAAAAATGCTAGGGGAATGTTAGAGTTGGCATAGTCATCAGCTCAGCTTCAAGACAGCAAGTAGGACTCTTGATTCGAGGTTGTGCTGAAGAATAGGTACGAATCCCATTTAAACTCTTTAATTTTTTTGTTAAGGTTATCCACAAACTATTAGGGAAAACACGGGAATTTTACTTGAAGCAAGTAAGGAGATGGGTTTGAAAATAAATCCTGAAAAGACAATGTATATGATGATGTCTCGTGACTAGAATATTGTACGAAATGGAAATATAAAAATTGGAAATTTATCCTTTGAAGAGGTGGAAAAGTTAAAATATCTTGGAGCAACAGTAGCGAATATAAATGACACTTGAGAGGAAATTAAACACAGAATAAATATGAGAAATGCCTGTTATTATTCGATTGGGAAGCTTTTGTCACCCAGTCTGCTCTCAAAAAAGCTGAAACTTAGAATTTATAAAACACTTATATTACCAGTTGTTCTGTATGGTTGTGAAACTTGGACTCTCACTTTAAGAGAGGAACAGACGTTCAGGGTATTCGAGAATAAGGTTCTTAGGACAATATTTGGGGTTAAGAGGATTGAAGTTACAGGAGAATGGAGAAAGTTACACAACACAGAACTGGACGCATTGTATTCTTCACCTGACATAATTAGGAACGTTAAATCCAGACGTGTGAGATGGGGAGGACATGTAGCATGTATGGGCGAATCCAGAAATGCATATAATAATAATAATAATAATAATAATAATAATAATAATAATAATGATTTATTTAACCTGGCATATAGTATGTTAGTTGGGAGACTGGAGGGAAAAAGACCTTTGGGGAGGCTGAGACGTAGATGGGAGGATAATATTAAAATGGATTTGAAGAAGGTGGGATATGATTGTTGTTGTTTTCTAATGCCAGGCGTTTGACAATAAAGTCATTTGATCTCTTGCACTCCAATATTTTTCAAAGATATTATCATGGCCAGCCACTGAAGGACAGATTTTGAGGTGTTCCGAATCCATTTCTTGGTTTGAGTTGCACAATGGGCAGTTAGGGGACTGATATATTCCAATTCTATGCAGGTGTTTGACCAAACAATCATGGCCTGTTGCCAATCTAAATGCAGCTACAGACGATTTTCGTGGTAAATCGGGAATTAACTGTGGATTTTGATGCAGAGCGTTCCATTTTTTCCCTTGGGATTGAGTTATCAAATTTTGTTTGTTGAAGTCAAAGTATGTAGATTTAATAAATCTCTTCACAGAGTAATACGTAAATTTAGTAACAGGTCTGTAAGTAGCAGTGCTGCCCTTCTTTGCTAAAGCATCCGCATTCTCATTTCCCAGGATTCCACAATGGGATGGTATCCATCGGAATACAATTCTTTTATTGAGTGACATTAATTGAGAGAGCATTTTAGTTATTTCAGCTGTTTGAGATGAAGGTGTGTGTTTAGAGACGATTGATAGAATAGCTGCTTTGGAGTCTGACAATATAACTGCATTCCTAAATTTATTGATGTGGCATAGAAGATTCCTGAGACATTCACTTATTGCAATGATTTCACCATCAAAACTTGTTGTTCCATATCCAAGAGATCTATAAAGTGAGAAGAGACAGCACCTAACACCTGCACCGGCACCTTGTTCTCTGGAGATCAAGGATCCGTCGGTGTATAAATGAAGCCAGTTTTGTGGAGGGTACCTAATATTAATTGTCTCTAAAGACAATTGTTTCAGTATTTCAGTGTTTACTTCTGATTTCAGTATTTCTTCTGTTAAATTTAGATTATATTCTATATTTAATAGAGTTAAAGGGTTTGGTTTAATTTGTAAGTTTTCTTTTAAATTCGGGATATTGATTTTCTGTTTTAATTCTTGAACAATGGATATGAAACTTTTTTGAGTTTTCAATCTACAGAGAGGACTGTATGAATGCCAATTGTTTCCTGGTAATCTGATAAGTTTTTCATATTGAATCAGTGCTTTTTCTTTTATTGTCATTTTGATGCTGTTAATATTAGTGAGGAATCTCATAGAATCTATTGGCGTTGTTTTTATTCCACCAGTAATGAGTGTGAGAGCTTGGTTTTGAACATATTCTATGTCGTTTATGAAAGATGATGTAATTAAAATATCTCTGCAGTATGTCAGCACTGGCTGTATAAACATTTTGTATGTAGTGTTCAAAGAATTCCTAGAGCAACCCCATTTCTTTCCTGCTAGTCTTTTTAGAAGGGAGAATCTTTTACGAGCTTTTTCAGAAATGTATTTCAAATGGTTGCTCCATGTTAACTTACTATCGAAAATAACTCCAAGATATTTGGATTCATAAGTCCTAGGAAGGTGTTGGCCATTGTATTGGATATTGAATTCTCTTTCTTTTTTACCAAGTGAAAATATTTGGTAGTTACTTTTGCTTAAATTGAGTGTCATCAAATTTGATGTATTCCATTCATGTAGTTGATTTAGAGCTTTAAGAGCAGAATTTTGAATTTTGTCTCTATGTCTGTAAGATACGGAAGTCCGGATATGATTGTAGAAACTGGATTAATCTTGCTCAGGATAGGAACCGATGGCGGGCTTATGTGAGGGTGGCAATGAACCTCCGGGTTCCTTAAAAGCCATAAATAGGTAAGGTTTTCTTCAACTATAAGATATATAGCAGATAATTTCATGATCAATCCCTTGGATTCATCTCATTATCACCACCCCGATCGATGCTAGATAATCTTGTTGATATGGCATCATTAAAAAACTAATTAAAATCAAGGATAAATAGTCAGAATGCTACGAAAAATTAGAGGTTTTTTAGTGGCATGATAAATTCAAGGGCAAGTGAGAAAGTGTGATTGATGACACTAAAAACGGGCAGTCAAAAACGCAAATGAGAGACAAGAATGTGGACAAAGTACGAATTTTAGTGTGGTTACACAGACGATTAAGTGTGCGATTAATGACTGAAGAATTACATATTATGCACAGGAAAACAGTGAGACAGATTTAACACAGGCATTGGGAGTGCGGACAAAGATGGTGCCTTGAATCTTGACAGATGACGAGAAACAGCAGCAGCTTGAAGCTGCAACCGATCTTCTGATAAATGTACAGATTTTTAACAAGGTTATTATGATTATTACTGGTAACGAAGCATAATGTTTCCACTATAACCTAGGAACAAAACGCCAAAGCACAGAGTGGAAAACACCGAATTCATCTCGGTCAGTAAAGCATGCATATCATGTTCATAGTTTAAGACTACACTTATGTATTCTTTTCACCAGAAGGGAATATTTCATTACAAATTCACAGAGTAGGGACAAATATTTAACAAACAGTGCTGTTTAGGGTGTTGAAAAATCTAAGGGATTCAGCTTGAGAAAAAGACTTGGACTATGGCCTCACAGTGGATCTTCCATTATGACAATAATACCTCAGCACACAATGTATTCAGTACTCACAATTTTTTGGCAAAGAAATCAGTTACAAGTTGGATCATCCATTCTATTCTCCTGAATTAACCCCCTACAATTTGTGTATCTTACAAAAACTAAAAATTGCCTTCAAATGAAGATTCACTTCCAGTGTCATGCGATAAGAGACCAAAATGTACTTATTCCAGAAAAAGAGTTTCTGAAATGTTTTCAGCAATGGCAGCACCATCTAAGTGTACAGCTGCAGAAGGACAGTACTTCAATGATGATAAAGATTACTAATACACAGATAAGCAAATATTACTTTTACAGATGCATTCCAGGAATTAAATTGTTACACTTCGTATATTTTAATAACATGAGGCATTAATAAGGACAAGCAAAATGCATTATTCAGCAAAGCAACAACATGAAGTGCAATACATTATGTACATTATCTTGACATGTTCTCATATTTCCTGTTAAATAATTGCTCTTTGTGTCCATGTATATGTGTACGTGGGTGCCAATGAGAGACAGGGAAATTGGAGGAAGGAAAGGGAAACAGAAAGTGCATACACTTCTTTGTTCTTGTTAAATATATGTATAATATCAAGTAAGACAAGACTGATAAATATTCTGTTGGCCTAAGCCTGAAGTTATTTTTTTTTGTAGCACATTCAATGATTAATATTGTAGACTTCAATGATACACCTCTAATGCAAATTGAGCACGTAAGGAAAAATCAATCACTTTCCATCAATTCAATTCATGTCACCAATGACATTTCCGTTTGTATTGCTTTTGATGTAGAAGATATAAAGGTATATACTGGGCATCTAAATAAAAGAAATCTTTCCTTTTCTACATTACACAGAGATTTTTTTGTAAAAAAAAAAAAAAAAAAAAAAAAAAAATCTGACTTCAATTATAAATTGTATGCTGCAAATAGATGTACCAGTATATAATTAATTTTGCACAAATCCCTTTGACATAGCTTTACATATATTGTATTTGCTTCAAATATTATTTTGCCATTTATGAAAATCAGTTGCTAAAACTGACATATGCGAAAAGGTATTAGTGAGATTCTAATTATGTTTCTTTTTAGTAACAACTATAAGGAAAAGCATTCAAGTAATAATAGTTTATGGACAATCTATCTCGAATACAAACGTAATAATTAATTACTTATAGGAATTCGGTCATACAGATACAACCAATCATACTATGAAAGGAATGGTAAGCATAACAACAATAAGCCTTGGGCTGCTGTGCAAGCCTTTCGGCCCCTTCGTAAAAAAAAAAAAAGAAAAAAAAAATATATATATTCTTTTGAAATCGCTTTTCATTTGATACATACTTTGTTTCATTTGTGAGTTTATTCTAAGTAAGAGAAAAAAAAATCACGTAGTAAAGCGCGTGTTTTGATTTGGGCTAATCAATATTATGTAATTTTTTATTTCAAATAGCTATTATATTATTGTATTTCATATTCATAATTCCCGGATAAAATTATTCATAGGTGCTGAATATGAATACATTCCACCAATAATTTAGGAGAAAACGCTGTACACAGACACACAGTATCTTCCAAAATCACATTTTCGGTATTAGAGATGCTGAAAATCTCGAAATCAATTTGTTGCAAAAATAAAGAATATATTACTTATTGGGCATACAATAAGTATGCAAAACTATTATACATATTTATTTAATGTCAAATATTTACATGCAGTAGCGGCTGGTGGTCAAAATAATGAGTGTGCTACAATCTCTGTATCGGCCTACTCTATACACTTATATGTATTTATCTTAATTTGAGACTCGCCTAATGAAGAAATATGAAGTCCATACGACGTTCCTTTGTACTGCAGAACTTATCATTTACCCTGGTGTTAAATCCCTCCATCTTGGTCATCATACTCTTTTCAATTGATAGTATTGCAAGAGCAGTGAGATGATCCTGGGACATTGTGTTCCTTAAAAACGTTTTTATGCATTTCAAACAAGAAAAACATCTTTCTGGCTCAGCAGTGGTCATTGGTGTTGTAACCAAAATATTTAACAACTTCGTTACTTCACAGAATGGATCCTGTAAATTGTTGGAGACTATGTATTGTAAAAATTGAACAGCTCCATCTATATTTTGGAAGTCGGGTCTTCCGTATAGAACTCCAAGTTGTGTCTGTAACACACTTTTGTTCAGTGTAGTATAGACTAGCTGTTGACAGCAACTTCAACAGGTAGATGGCAGCAGTAGTTGGACACTTGAATTACCAAATACATTGTAAATAGTTCCGAGTTCTTCCACAAACAAGCATTCTTTCGTTACGCTTTACTTTTACAATCTCCAAGCTGTGTCGTGCTGAAGCTGACTACAGCACTTTCCCGCGTAAAAATAGCCAATCAGAGCAGTGATTTCAGCTTCGCACATGCGCATTAATTGTCTACATTCTCATGTAGAGTTTTGAGTAGCACAACGAACCCACTGAGGCACCAAAGAGCGAAGACTAAACACTCTATAACGCGTCATGAACATAATGACGGGAAATTGCCAAATGACAGATCAAATACTGTGGTATTACAAATACACTACTTGAGCAAAAATTATCATTGCACTGTAGCACATAAGGACGGGCCGCCCCTGTTTACATGTTATTTGACTCTGAATATAGACTAAGCTTCAATATTTTTACTTCAATAACAGCGGTAATATACTAGAAGCTTTTGAACAAAAATACACTGTTGTGATTTAACTGCTAGTTTAGTTTAATTATATTCTGCTAAAATGTGGCTCAGACTGAGAAATATTCAAAACAAACTTTGTATGGTTTGAATTATCTATACAAAACGCAAAAATAAATTGAAGTCATTTTTATACGATGCTGTGTTTAGAGTATATGTACATTGATATAAAAATATAACTTAAAAAATGTATAGGACTAAATGATATCTAAACAGTTCATGTAAGATAATAATTGTTTTTAAAACTAATCATTTTGCACGTAAAACGTGTTTATTTATAGAAACTGCATCTGAGAAAAAAACGTACAGAAAAGTATGTTGAGATTCATGAGCATACAGTTAACTCAGCCAAAATATTTCATGCACAACAGTGAATCATTAAGAAAAGAAGATTTTTAAGGATGGAGTGAAAAAGCAGTATGGTACACTACATTGTGACAACAGAAAACTTGTATACAAAAATCATCAGTGGTAAAAAATAATGCATGCTCAGTGGGTAAAAACGTAGCTAATAAACCTTATTCACCTATGTTATAGGGTAGATCGACTAATGTAACCACACATGATCCAGTACATTCCACAAATCCAGCATAGTCTGTATCTGTAGTTGCCAGATTAAAGAGGTACAAGTTTATTAGTAATTTCTAATATTGAATTGCATGCGAAGTCAGGATTATTACAAGAAGCATTATCCAGCAATAATTCAGACTAAAATGAGACACCAGAAATTAATAAAACTTACAGTATTTGGGGCGTGTTGAGCAACCGGAATCCT